>NW_024704757.1:3329163-3913031 GCF_018977255.1 Callorhinchus milii | reverse complement strand
GGCACTCACATAGGCAACCCCCCCACACACAGGCACTCACACACTCACCCAACGGGCACTCACACACACACACCATAGGCACTCCTAACACAGGCACTCACACACACAGGTACTCACGTACGCACACACACACTCACACACAGGCACTCGCATACCCATACACACACACTGACAAACACACTCACATACATACACTCACACTGACAAACACACTCACATACATACACTCACATACATACACTCACACACTGACAAACACACTCACATACACACACACTGACAAACACACTCACATACATACACACACACTGACAAACACACTCACATACATACACACACACTGACAAACACACTCACATACATACACTCACATACACACACTCACACATTGACAAACACACTCACATACACACACACTTATATATACACATACATACACTTGCACACGCTGACATACACACACACATATATGTACACACACAGAGACACACACACACAGCCTCTCCCTCTCTTTGTGATGTTTGAGACAGAAGAGATGTGTTTGGTGGGAACAGGTGGGTTCTGGGGGCTGTGTGGCTGGGTCTGGGGGCTGGGGGCTGGGTCTGGGGGCTGGTGGCTGGGGGCTGTGTGGCTGGGTCTGGGGGCTGTGTGACTGGGTCTGGGGGCTGGGTCTGGGGGCTGTGTGGCTGGGTCTGGGGCTGGGTCTGGGGCTGTGTGGCTGGGTCTGGGGCTGTGTGACTGGGTCTGGGGCTGGGTCTGGGGCTGTGTGGCTGGGTCTGGGGGCTGGGTCTGGGGCTGTGTGGCTAGGTCTGGGGGCTGGGTCTGGGGCTGTGTGGCTGGGTCTGGGTCTGGGCTGGGTCTGGGGGCTGGTGGCTGGGGGCTGTGTGGCTGGGTCTGGGGGCTGTGTGGCTGGGTCTGGGGGCTGGGTCTGGGGCTCTGTGGCTGGTCTGGGGGCTGGGTCTGGGGGCTGTGTGGCTGGGTCTGGAGGCTGTGTGGCTGGGACTGGGGGCTGTGTGGTTGGTGGGCTGGGGGCTGTGTGGTTGGTGGGCTGGGGCTGCGTGGTTGGGGCCTGGGTAGCCTGTATGGCTGGGGGCTGTGGGGCTGGGTGGCCTGTGTGGCTGGGGGCTGGGGCTGGGTGGCTGGGGCTGGGGGGCTGGGTGGCTAGGGGCCTGGGCTGTGTGGCTGGGGGGCTGGGCCTGGGGGGCTGTGTGGCTGGGGGCTGGGGCTGGGGGCTGCCTTGCTGGGTGGCTGGGGGGCTGTGTGGCTGGGGCTGGGGCTGGGGGCTGCCTTGCTGGGTGCTGGGGGCTGTGTGGCTGGGGGCTGGGGGCTGTGTGGCTGGGGAGCTGGGGCTGGGGGGCTGTGTGGCTGGGGCTGGGTGGCTGTTGGCTGGGGATGGGGGCTGCCTTGCTGGGTAGCTGGGGCTGGGGAGCTGTGTGGCTGGGGATGAGGGGGTTCCTTGCTGGGTGGCTGGGGCTGGGGAGCTGGGGCTGTGGGGTTACCTTGCTGGGGGGCTGGGGCTGGGGTCTGCCTTGCTGGGGGGCTGGGGCTGGGGGGCTGCCTTGCTGGGGGGCTGGGGGGCTGCCTTGCTGGGGGCTGGGGCTGGGGCTGCCTTGCTGGGGAGCTGGGGCTGGAGCTGAGGCTGGGGGGGGCTGCCTTGCTGGGGGCTGGGGATCTGCCTTGCTGGGGGGCTGGGGCTGGGGGCTGCCTTGCTGGGGGCTGGGGTTGGAGGGCTGCCTTGCTGGGGGGCTGTGTGGGCTGGGGGCTGTGGGCTGGGGGGCTGTGGGGGCTGGGGGGCTGTGTGGGCTGGTGGGCTGGGGCTGTGTGGGCTGGGGGCTGCCTTGCTGGGGGCTGGGGGCTGGGCTTGGGGGCTGCCTTGCTGGGGGGCTGGGGCTGTGTGGGCTGGGGCTGGGGGGCTGCCTTGCTGGGGCGCTGGGCGGGGGGGCTGCCTTGCTGGGGGCTGCCTTGCTGGGGGCTGCCTTGCTGGGGGGCTGGGGCTGGGGGGCTGCCTTGCTGGGGGACTGTGTGGGCTGGGGGGCTGTGTGGACTGGGGCTATGTGGGCTGGGGGGCTGTGCGGGCTGGGGGGCTGCTGGGGGGCTGTGTGGGCTGGGGCTGCCTTGCTGGGGGGCTGGGGGCTGGGGCTTGGGGGCTGCCTTCCTGGGGCTGGGGGCTGGGGCTGTGTGGGCTGGGGCTGGGGGCTGCCTTGCTGGGGCGCTGGGGCGGGGGGCTGCCTTGCTGGGGGCTGGGCTGGGGGCTGCCTTGCTGGGGGCTGGGGGCTGTGTGGACTGGGGCTATGTGGCTGGGGGGCTGTGTGGGCTGGGGGCTGTGTGGGCTGTGTGGGCTGGGGCTGTATGGGCTGGGGGGCTGCCTTGCTGGGGGCTGGGGCTGGGGGCTGGTGCTGGGGGGCTGCCTTGCTGGGGGGCTGGGGGCGGGGGCTGGTGCTGGGGGGCTGCCTTGCTGGGGGGCTGGGGCGGGGGGCTGGGTGGCTGGGGCTGGGGCTGGGGGGCTGCCTTGCTGGGGGCTGGGGCGGGGGCTGGGTGGCTGGGCTGGGGCTGGGGCTGGTGCTGGGGGGCTGCCTTGCTGGGGGCTGGGGCGGGGGCTGGGTGGCTGGGGCTGGGGGCTGATGCTGGGGGCTGCCTTGCTGGGGCTGGGCGGGGGGCTGGGGCTGGGCTGGGGCTGGGGGCTGGGGCTGGGTGGCTGCCTTGCTGGGGCTGGGGGCCGGGGGCTGTGTGGGCTGTGGGCTGGGGCCGGGGTGGGGGCTGTGTGGCTGGTGGGCTGGGGGCTGGGGGCTGGGTGGGCTGGTGGCCGGGGGCCGGGCTGTGTGGGCTGTGGGCTGGGCTGTGTGGGTGGGGCTGGGTGGGCTGGGGGCTGTGTGGGCTGGGGGGCTGGTGGGCTGGGGGGCTGGGTGGGCTGGGGGGCTGGGTGGCTGGGGGCTGGGTGGGCTGGGGCTGGGTGGGCTGGGGGCCGGGGGCTGTGTGGGCTGTGTGGGCTGTGGGCTGGGGCTGTGTGGGCTGGGGGCTGGGTGGGCTGGGGGCCGGGGCTGGGGGGCTGGGGGCCGGGGCTGTGGCTGTGGGCCGGGGCTGTGGGCTGGGGGCCGGGGCTGGGGGTGTGGGCTGTGGGCTGTGGGCCGGGGCCGGGGCCGGGGGCCGGGGGGGTGTGTGGGGGGGGATACTGTGTGTGTGTGTGTGTGGGGGGGGATACTGTGTGTGTGGGGGGGGATACTGTGTGTGTGGGGGGGGGGATACTGTGTGTGTGGGGGGGGGAATACTGTGAGTGTGTGTGTGGGGGGGGATACTGTGGTGTGTGTGTGTGGGGGGGGGGGGATACTGTGTGTGTGGGGGAGGGAATACTGTGTGTGTGTGGGGGGGGGGGGAGGGATACTGTGTGTGTGTGTGACACACCTGTATCTCCTGTCAGTCATCTGCAATAAACATTGTGTCAATCGAATTTAAGCTCTGTCTGTAATCGCTGAGAAGACAACCTGGTATTCTGCTGAAGGCGTTTATTCCTGAAGGTGTTTCTCCCTTTTTCTCTCATTGAGAAAGTACCCATTCCATCCCAACAATCTACCTGTGGGATTTCCCACATGTAGATGGGATGCGTGGAAGTCTCAGCTTGGTTTGGATACTCTTAAGCACGGTGATGAGTTTCTGCACGTGTCAGACACCCGGCTGCACCCTCCCCCCCCACACAAAAAATCTTTCTAATAAACAGCAGAGAAGTAGAACAAGTGAGTCCCCTCTCGACTCTCTTCCCCCTCCTCGCTCCCTCCCTTCCCTCACCCTGACCATTTCCCCCCTCCTCGCTCCCTCTCTTCCCTCCCCTCACCCTGACCATTTCCCCCTCCTCGCTCCCTCCCTTCCCTCCCCTCACCCTGACCATTTCCCCCCTGCTCGGGTCATGACCCAACTCTGCAGCGCCTTGGGATGTCCTCCTGACGTGAAAGGCGCTTTATAAATGGAATCTTGTTGTTGTTGTTGTTATAAGGATGCCTGGCCGGGGAGTGTGTGGGTAAGGGTCTGGGTGTCGGGTGCTCTGTGTGCCGGCTCACATACCCCGCACAGTAAACCCCTGGTCGCTGACTGCCTGGCTGGCTGTGTGTACGCTGTCCACTGCATTGACCTACAGCACAGACACTAAACTGCACAGACAGGTCTGTGGGGGCTTTCAGATGTTTCAGGACTGTGCCGAAAACTGTATTAAGTGCAAAAATGATTATTCTTAGCAGTGACCTAGCCACGCCCAGGTTGACAAACACAACCTTTTTTTATTAGAAAAGAGCAAATGCCACCTCTCCGCCGGGACCTTGGGGGTGTTTACAGTTGAAGTTGTTGTTGTTGTGCTTTCCGGCTGGGGCCACGTCACTGCAAGCCGTTTGCTAAATACCAGCAGCGGCTGTTGTTGTTGTTGTACCTTTAAAATTAAAACAAGTTGTGAGACGTAAAGCTTTAAGAATACTAAAAATACACCATATAACAAAAAATATACAGTCACTTCACTTTCCAGTATATCCTGCGAAGCCCTTTGAGATGCCTCTAAGGCAGGATAAGGCGCTACATCAAATGCAAGTATTATGATTATCATTATTATTATTGTTATGATCTGTATTCCCAGACAGCAACGTCAGTTTGGTTTGGTCTCGGTCAGGTTTCCCTGTTTATTTAATCAAAATCAGAAATTGGTTCTAGAATACCTCAGCCACTTTACAATTGTGATATTGGAGCTACAGGAGTTTCTGTGTCTGGTTTGCTTTTTTTGTGATGACTTTTTCCAATGAAGGATTCCCCTCTGTCCACCTGTTGTCTTCAGGAAGAATTGGTCGCTGTGCTGAGGGGACACTTGTCCTTCCGAATGTACAGCGTTTACTGACTGTCTGGCAAACTGGGTTACAGCTATCTAAGACGGCACTGGGTGGTGGGGGGTAAACCCGGTCCTGGGACAGTGCTCTGCTTGAGGGGCACTATGTAAATGCAAGTTGTTGCTGCTGCTGGGGGGGAGGTAGTGTTCGCATCCTCTTTACACACACACACACGCGCCCATCCACAGACCTCCTCCATCCCACACACATACACACACAGCTACGCTGGGGAGGGGTTAGTGCTCACCCCCCCCCCACACACACATACACACAACCCGGGAACAACCACACCCACTTTCTCAATGAGGACTGTTTCACTGCAGGAAGCTGCTGTTACACATGTCACTGTCCCTTCAGTGCAAGCGTCTACTCGTTGCCCCTCACTGTGACAGGGGTTGGGGCTCAGTGATGCTCTCCTCACGTTGCTCTGGTGCCCTGCCAGGCAGCCCTATGCTCCGATTCTGGGGAGTGAAAAAGACAGTAAATCCTGAGCTGTATCACTGAGAGCAGCTGCAGGGCAATGCTGAGCGGGAACTATGTTAGTGAGGAGAGACACTCAGGCATGGAGAGACATTCAACCACAGAGACAGAGGGTGAGGCAGAGAGGTGACAGAAGAATAGTGCCCTTTTGTTAGTGAGGAAATGGGGTTTGTAAAGGAGAAGGTGGTGTATACACAACAGAGAGACTGTGTTAGAGAGAGAGAGAGCATGTCAGGCTGTGTGACTAACGGGGGACAGAAAGACATCAAAGGTATGTGCAAGTAATGTGAGTGTGTGTGGAGGTGTGTATGTGATCTGCGTTTGTTTGTGTTCTGTGTGTTTGTTTTCTGTGTGCATTTGCTCTGTGTGTTTGTTTGTGTTCTGTATGTTTATGTTCTGTGTGTTTGTTTTCTGTGTGTATATATTCTGTGTGCTTGTGTGGTGTGTGTGTGTGGGAGTGGTGTTTGTGTGTGTGTGTGTGTGTAGATGCGATATATGTGTGTTTTATGCGTGGCAGCTGTGTGAGAGTTGTGTGTGTAGATGTGTGTGTGAGTGGGAATGGTGTGTGTGCGTGCGAGTGGTGTGTGTGCATTAGCGGTGTGTGCAAACAACAAGGTGTGTGTGTGTGTGTGGGAGTGGTGTTTGTGCACGCGAGTGGTGTGTGTGCATTAGCGGTGTGTGCAAGCGAACAAGGTGTGTGTGTGAGCGGGCTGTGTGTGGGGGGGAGGGGTGTCAGTGTGGGGCTTACAGTACAGTAACGGTATTTATAATATATATTGGAAACAGAAAATTAGCTCAAGAGAGAGTTTAGGGATGAGCGGGTGATTTGGTGGTGGAGAAGGAGGGGATGGCAGAGCTATTATATAATATTTTGGGCCTGTGTTTTCACTGAGAGAGAGATTCCCAGGAAAGAATGTACAATGGGGAATGAGGAACAGCCATGGGGGATAAAGATCAGAAAGGAAACCTCCTTAGCCTCCTTCAAGTCCCGCCTCAAGACCCTCCTCTTCGACCATGCAACCCCTTGCAGGGAACCAGAGAGGATAGAGTGAAGGCTCTGCCCAACACTTTCCAAATAGCTTTGGAGATCAGGAGGGGTCAGGGCGGGGTCTGGAGTGGTCAAGGCGGGGTCTGGAGGGGTCAGGGCGGAGTCTGGAGGGGTCAGGGCGGAGTCTGGAGGGGTCGGGGGGGAGGCTGGAAGGGTCGGGTCGGGGGACGGAGGGGTCGGGGTGGGGGACTGGAGGGGCTGGAGGTGGCAGACCCACAGGTCACTCAGTGACGGGCTGTGAAGAAGGCTCACAGTAAGCTGGCTTTGTACACAGCGACACAGAGGATAAAAGGGAAGAATTATGCTAAGTTTGTATCAATCATTGGCCAGGCTGCAGCTGGAGTATCGCAACTGGGGTAACTGATTGTGGGGACCTCACTTCAAGAGAGATGTTTGCGAGGGAGCAGAGGAAGTTTACCTGAATGGTTCTGCAGATGTTGACCACTCTATTCCTCTCCACCGCCTCTCCTCTCAGCTCCACCTTCACTGTCCTGTTCTTTTCAGGTTTCACTCTTACCTTTCCCATCATCTCCACTTTGTATCCACTAACAGCTTCTGCTCCAGCGCTTGCTCCGCCACATGTGGCGTTCCCGACAGCTCTGTCCTTGATCCTCTCCTATATATCTACATGCTCCTGCTCAGGGATATCATCCCCAGGCATAGGGTTAAGTTGAATGTCGACAAGACTGAGACCTTTCACAAGAACAGTGAAAGTAGAATTTAGGAGGAATGCTTTCAGCCAGACAGTAGTTGGGGTGTAGAATGTGCTGTCTAGTAGGGGTATTTTTTATATCCACTGTAGCTTTCAAGAGGGAAGTAGACAGGCATATGAAAGAGGGATTTGAAGGGGTTTGGGGCTAAAGTAGGGCAGTGGGATTGAAGAGATCTCCTTGCTCTGGGAGCCAGCCCAGGATCGATTGGGCAAATGGCCTCCTTCTACACTGTAGATTTCCTCATTTCTTCTTCTGAAAGCTTTTCCCATTCTCAGGGGGAGCATGCTGGTTGAACACAGTGTATAGTAAAAGCATGTTAGTGAATTAACTGGATTCATCTAAGAAAGTTCTTTGGTAATGGGCAATGGACAAACAATGCTGAGGGTGTTCTGGAATAATGAGATCAAATAGGCCAAAAGGTGGTGATGATGGGAACTGGTTGAGGGTTTCAGTGGGTGCTGAGGGGAAAGTCTGATAGACTGTGTTTATGTCTGGTGTGAGATACTGTGTAGTACATGCTGCTAACTATGATTTAGCCATTCTGTGGAACAGGTGCCAGAGACCCTCTGCCTCGCTCACTACCTCCCCACCTTTATAGCCAACCTTAACACTTTTTCACCTGTGCTTTAGGTTACCTTCTCCCCACCTCCGTCTCAGCTCCTTCCCCCACCACCATTAGTTGTGTGAAGCGCTTTGAGACGTCCTCCCGGCGTGAAAGGCACTGTGTAAATGCATCTTGTTGTTGTTGTCAGCGTTCTGCGTCACTGACCTGTGATCTTGGTTTGTCTGCAGCGAATCTGAGAAATGTCTACAAACAGCAGCAGTGACCCCAAGCCTCCCTGCATGCCTCGCAACGGCCTGGTCAAGCTCCCCGCACAGCCCAATGGCCTAGGGTCAGCCAGCATTACCAAAGGAACCCCCGCCGCGAAAAACCGACTGTGCCAGTCCTCCTCCATCCCCTCCACACTGCCGATATCACCCCCCAACCACAGTGAGCTGGCACAAGCGGCACAGGTGGCCCCAGCCTCTCTGTGCGGAGGGACTGACACCAAGATCCCCCTGGAAGAACCCAGTGCTGAGGAGATCTCCCCAAGTACATGCCAGCCATCGGGCTCCAAAAGGAAGCTCTCCAGCTCTTCAATGGAAGGACAAGTGTCTATTTTGGACGAGAAGATTCTCAACAGGCTGTTCTGGTACTTTTCCTGCTGTGAGAGGTGTGTGCTGGTGCAGGTGTGTAAGGTGTGGAGGAAGGTCCTTTACCAGGGCAAGTTCTGGCAGGGCGTCACCCCCATTCTTCACGCCAAGGAGCTGTACAATGTACTTCTTAACGGGGACAAGGAGTTTGTCAACCTGCAAGGCTTTGCCTCTCGTGGCTTTGATTCCTTCTGCCTGATCGGAGTCTCTGACCTGGACATTTGTGAGTTTATTGACAATTACCCCCTGTCCAAGAAAGGCGTTCGCTCGGTCAGCCTGAAACGATCAACCATCACTGATGCTGGGCTCGAGGTAAGAGTGACGCTTTCTGCACTCGAAGTTTGTTTGAGTTGTTACTTTCTGACATTGGTTCCCAAACCACACCTGGAATACTGTGTCCAGTTTTGGTCTCCTTATTTAAGGAAGGATGTACTTGCCTTGGAGGGGGTGCAGCATAGATTTACTAGGTTAGTACCGGGGATGAAGGGGATGAGTTACGAGGAGAGGCTGACCAATTTGGGCCTATATTCTCTAGAATATAGAAGAATTAGAGGGGATCTTATAGAAACCTATAAGATCATCAAAGGGCATGAGAGAGTAAATAGTGGGAGATTGTTTCCCCAGTTGGAGAAACTAAAACCAGGGGTCACAACCTTAAAATCAGAGGCAGCCCTTTCGCACTGAGTTGAGGAAGAACTTCTTCACTCAAAGGGTGGTGACTGTATGGAACTCACTACCACAAAGGGCTGTTGATGCTCAGTCCTTGAACATATTCAAGACTGAGATAGATAGATTTCTTATTGCAAAAGGGATTAAGGGATATGGGGATAAGGCAGGGTCAGGTTATTAGCTGGAGTTAGATTAGAAGATCAGTCATGATTGAATGGCGGGGCAGGCTCGAAGGGCCGAATGGCCTACTCCTGCTCCTACATGGTATGTTATGTTATCTGGAACTCTCTCCCCAAAAGAGGTGTAATGCTGGATCCATTCACATCTACAAGACTGAGGTGGATAGATATTTGTTAGGTCAGGGTATCAAGGGATACGGTACAAGGGCCGGTATTTGGAGTTGAGGTAGAGATCAGCCATGATCTTATAGAATGGCGGAACAGGCTCGAGGGATTGAATTGCCTAATTCCTGTTTCTATCTGACTGGCGAGGCTATCTCTGTTTGACCGAGTATCTGGTCAGTAATGGGGAGTGAGCCATGCCTCTGCCTGGCACAGGACAGGGGAAGCATCAATGTTAGCAACTCGATGCCGGTTTAAGCCATTTCTCTTTACTGGTTGTACATTTATTTATTCTATTGATTTTATTTACTTTACTCCAGCTGTGTTCTGATAATCACTCTGCCTTAGAGTGCTGTAAAATTATACAGAGCAGAAGGCTGAATACACGGCCTGGAACTCGTTTAAATTCTTACAAATAATAGCAATAATTATGATAACAATCCTCGCATTTGATATAGCACCTTATCACGTCTTTGAGATGTCTCAAAGTGCTTCACAGAATATACCGTAAAGTGTAGTGATTGAGTGTTTTGTGGGCGAAACGCCACAATAATTGAAGAAAAAAATGAGCCATTAAGGTGCAGAAGTAATAACTATGAAATGAATAACTAAAAGGCAAAATACTGCAGGTGCTGGAAATCTGAAATAAAAACAGAAGTGGCTGGGAACCCGCAGCAGGTCAGGCAGCATCTATGGAGAGAGGAAAATGGGTTAACGTTTCAGGTCGATGACCATTTATCAGAACTGGAATAAATAACTTCAGTTCATTCCCACCGGAGTGAGGGTAATGTGCAAAGATTCCCAACAGTATTCCTTACTAAGGAAACTAGGAGTTGGTCACAGGATGTGATCTGTGCTCTGCCGTGATCCCTGAGCATTGGGATCTATCTGACAGTGAGCAATCTAGCAGGATCCAGTATTCAACCCTGACATTGCAGTGACAACCTCCCATATCAGGGGTCAGTCTCAGACTGTGCAGTCACCATGTCTGAGGGTCGCTTGGTTCAGAAGGTGTTGAGAGCTAAATTATCTAACACACATGAGAGAAATGAGCAGGGAAGCTGGAGGCGTTTGCGTGTGTGTGTGCTGCGTGTGTGCTTGTCTGTGTGGCGTGTGTGTTTTGAGTGTGTGTTGTGTGTGTCAGTTACACACCTGGCTCTCCCGCGCATTCAGGCCACAGACCCACATCTAAACACACAGACACCTGACGTTCTGGCAGATGTAAGAATCTGTCTTAAGAATAGTCTGAGGGAAGGTGTCTGGGCTATGTATCTGTAGTGAAAACGATGCGTTTCCATCCCAAGGAGGAAAGTCACGAGTTGGTCATTTGAGTTTTCCCACTCAGCTCCTGTTAACTCTGCAAGCCGAAGCCCTGAGGGATAGGGTAGTCCTCGCTGGAGAAGCAGCGGGAAAGCTTGCCACACAGCAATGACAGGCTATGTTACCCCAATGCAGACTCCGGGGTCCCCAATCCTTGGCTCTTGCCAACCTGCGCCTAATATCTTTCGGAATTCGGTAAGCAGGAAGCATCCCTCCAGGGAGAGAGAGCGCATTCCATTCCAGCAATCTGTCTCTGGGATTTCCATGTGTAGGTGGGATGCGTGGAATTGTCAGTTTGGTTTGGATACTCTTAAGCAACGGTGATGGGTTTCCGTGTGTGTCGGACACCCGGCTGACCAAAAAATAGAACACTCATGGTAACCTGAAGACAGGCGTTAAACGTATTGATTTTAAATTAAATCCCTCAAACCACACCTCTTCAGCGTGTTCCTCAGTGAGAACACTGTTTAGTAACGAAATAGAGGATTCATTCCCCTCTGTATTACAGCACTGCTGTGTATCATGTGACAGCAGTTTCTGTGCTAATAATAGGCTTTCAGCCTGAAGCCATTGACATTTGTACTTAAACACTGCAACACACCGTGATGGAGGCTACAGCGTTTGCTCTGGTGCTCAGCTCACTGTAAAGCTCAAGGTTGTGTTTATAATATACTGTAGGAATCCAGAGATTAAATAACAGATTGATCAGTCACTGCCAGCCGTGTTGATACAGGCAACCAAAAAGTCGTGATGGCATTTGTTGCAATGCTTTATTTCTTCATCTTCATTATTATTATTATTGTTACTATTATTATTATCTCCCTTTAAGATATAATGGCATCACAACATTTTGGTCACTCTGTATAGTCTGTCATCATGACAGAGAGAGGGAGCTGGTGAGCTGAGCCACACCCAGGTCAGCCACGCACCAACAACAACAACAACAACAACAAATGACATTTACACAGTGCCTTTCACTTCAGGAGGACGTCCCAAAGCGCTGGACAGTCAGGGATTTGGACCTGAGCTGGTGGTTGGCATCAGGATGGATGGAGGGCAGAGAGTAGGAGTAGGAAGGTGACCGAAGGTGCGGTCGAAGAGGAGGGTATTGAGACAGGTCTTGAAGGAGGCCTGGGAGGGGAGCAAGGCGAAGAGACCGTGGGATAGAGTTCCAAAGGGTGGGGGAGGAGAGGCTGAAGGCCAGACCGTCGATGGTGGGCAGGATGGGCGGAGGACATGGAGTAGACCGGAGCATGCTGAGCGGAGGGAGCGGACTGGTTGATATGGTCAGCCACACCCCGGTCAGGAAAAGTGATATTGGGAAGGTATTGATTACCCGATTGGTTAAATTCCAACAGGTGCTTAATATTAATATTCCATTACACAGCCCTTGTTGTTATTTTCATGATAATTTTGAAATTAAACGATAGCCCGGACACTCCATCGATGTGATAAAGAGACATTGCGCTCACTGCGAACAGTTCACAAACACTGCCACTTGGCTTTACCATGGCAACAGCATCGCGTTAACATCAGGTCACACCAAATGCTGCCTCGTGTCAGATCTCTGCGTCAGGAACGTGGTGGGCAACTGACAAACAGAGCTCACTGGGGTTTCCTGTGCTGTCAGCAAGTCTCCGAAAAAGTAAACGGCGGTATTATTCAATAGAATTTAATAAAAGTAAATCAAACCTCATTGCGTGTCAGCCTGACTCAGTTCATAGCGCTCTCGCCTCTGAGTCAAAAGAGTGTCGGTTCAAGCCCCCACGTCAGGACGTGAACTCACCCGGTCTCAGCTGACACTCCTATACAGCGCTGGGGGTGTTCTGCATTGTCAGAGGTGCCGTCCGTCAGATGTGACTTTAAGCAATCCCCAGATCAAATGAGTCATTCTTTATCATCGCCGTTTGTGGGACATCGCTTTCAGCACTTTGGGACGTCCTCCCGACATGAAAACGCTCTCTAAATGTAATTTTGTTGTTGTTGTTGTTGTTGACATCGCTATATGCAAATTGGCTACCTCGTCTGCCCACCAATGCAATCCCTACACTTTACAGTATATCTTGCGATGCGCTTTGACATGTCCTCCCAAGGAGAAAGGCGCTATAAGTAAATGTAAAGATTATTAATAGCATCACTGTGCCAAGCTCTCGCCACTTGCTCTGATGCTTGTGGCAGTTTGAGAGGCTGACACCTCGTGGTGATCTCGCTCACACACAGCAGCTTGTGTTACTGGAGGGGAACTAGAACCGTTGGCATTGGGATTCCTGGGCAGCTTGGCACGAACCCCAAGAGAGATTTTATTAATTATGATTACCACCAAACTGGTCAGCGCTGCATCAATTAATTTTGCTATTTTTATTGGGTGGCATGCGAGTGTGTGGGCGTGTGTGCGTAGGTGGATGAGTGTGTGGGTATTGATCAAGAAAGGATGAGGAGAAAAGAATGGAAGAATAAGTAAACAAGGACTTCCTTATTTCAAAGTCTCGGTCTGTGTCAGTGTAATAAATAATAATAATAATATTAATAATCCTTGCATTTGATATAGCGCTTTTCACGTCTTCTACGACTACAGTAAGGGCTCTCAAATCTCTGATGAGTGTCTTCCCACGGACCCACAGGCTCGATCCAGCCTGGCTCTTGTCTCTTTGTATTTTGACGTGTCTGGAAAGCTAATGATGATGTAAAGTGATCAGATGGGACCAGATTTACTGAAACAGCTGATGCACTGTAAACTCCACGGCCTCCATCCAGCACCCGGACACACTGCTCCCACCAGCCTCTCCCAGGAGCATGTCGTTTTCACTATTTGTTTCAGTACAGAAATACTGCCCTCCAGCCCTGGGCAGGACACACACGCACAGCTGGGGGGTACACCTGGGCGTGACACAAACATGGGCGGAACACACCTGGGCATGACTTACACCTGGGCGGGACACACCCGGGCGGGACACACCTGGTGGGGGAGGCACCTGGGTTGGGGGGCAACCTATGGGGGGTGCGGGACGCACGCCTGGGGGGGGGACGCACCTGGATACACACACACCTGGGGGAAAGTTCTGAAGCTCTGGAGAAGGCGCTGATAATTCAATAACCTGGCATCATCAGAATATAAAACACAGGCCTACAGTAAGGGGTTAAAAATAGCACGACTATTGTAGAGATGACAACTCAAATCCACCGTAATTATAGCCTCAAGACTCCCATTAACTCTGGCTGCTAGGCTACACCCACACACTGCTGTATGTGGGGGTGACAGTTACAGTTGGGTTGATTTACGTGCAGCCATAGTGCTATTTTATATATCGCGCGAAAAACATCACTTCATATAAATGACCTGAGACGCATGAACTGACATTACATCATACAATACAATTTACATTTAGGTTGTGCTAAATCGGGAGCATGTTTATATCTCAAAAGCACAACATGTGATTGACTTAATAAAGACCATAGGAAACAGTAGCTTACAAATCCCAGGCTGGTCCGGAACTGAAGCAATAATAATAATAATAATAACCCTTGCATTTGATATAGCGCTTTTCATGTCTTCTCGACTTCTCAAAGCGCTTCACAGAATAGACTGTAAAGTGAATTGGCTGTATATTTGTGGGCGAAACGCGGCAGCCAATTGCGCACAGCAATGTCCCACAAACAGTCGTGGATTGAAAATGACCGATTTATTATTGTTTTGGTTTTTGGAGGTTTGTGTGGAGTAAGGAAACTTGCCCAAGGTTTCGCCCTCTGCCTGGAATTGAACCCAGGTCTCTCGCTTGCAAAGCGAGTGCTCTACCCACTGAGCTACACGACTCCACTTATAATAATAATAATCTAGCATTTGATACAGCGCCTTCTCATGTCGTTGCTTCACAGAATATACTGTAAAATGGAGTCACTGAATTTGTGGGCGAAACAGAATTGTCAGGCAGGACAGCTTTTTGAATAGTGCTATGAGATCTTTGACATCTCTCCCAAACAGGCAGATGAGAACTCAGATTTACATCCAGATCCGTGACCGTCCAGCACCTTGGGACATCCTCCCGACGTGAAAGGCGCTGTACAAATGTAACTTATTGGTATTGTTGTTGTGACAGTGAGCTGTGTCTAACCTCTAATCTCACTGCGCAGCCTACAATAAGATCAAAGACCTGATGTGGGTCTTGAACCCACAACCTTCTGACTCAGAGGCGAGATAGCCCCCCCATTGAGCCACGCTGAGAGCAGCTGCACTGTGTGAGGGGAATTGGCTGCCATCCCAGGCATGCAGCAGAGAAACCCACTCCCCGGAGAGACACTCACAATCCCCCTGAAAAATCTGGTGCATTTCACATTTTAATGAACCAATAATTTAAAATATTGAATATTTATAATACATAATAAAAATAATCCATGAAGGGCGCTATATAAAATGTTGTTGTTGTTGTCGTCGTCAATATAGCGCTATCTCAAAGCGATTCACTGTAAGGTGAATTGAATGTATATTTTGTGGGCAAAACCATTTTTTCAGAAATATATTCATTAAATTCATAAAATATCATCTTACGTAACATAATAAACTGACATAGAACTGCTTATAATTTTAGTATTTTACTTGTTTAAAAAATTGGATTTTAGAACCACTGAAATGAACCTCTCTGGATTTGCTTCCAGTCTCCCACAACACTTCACTGAAATGGATGTTTCATTGAAAATTTGTTTTCAGGGATTGTCCAGTAATTACTGAAACACTGAACTACACATAGAGACACAGGAAGATGTAAAGGCTATAGTCATCTATTAAGCTAGGCTGGGGGAGCACTGTACTGACAGTAGCCCTGATTTGTTTTCCCGCAAAAAACAGTCACTCCGCTTTACAGTATATCCTGTAAACGCTTTGAGATGCCTCTTAATGTGAAATGTGCAATATCAAATATTGAGATTCTTATCATATTATTATTAAACAGTGCTGTTTTCAGTGACATCCATAGTCAGGCACTCCAGACATGCAAGGTGACAATAATAATAACAATAATAATCCTTGCCTTTGGTATAGCGCCTTATCACCTCGTTGAGATGTTGCAAAATGCTTCGCGGAATATATTGTAAAGTAAATTGAGTGTAGATTTTGTGGGCAAAATGTGGTAGCCAATTGCACACAGCAGTGTCCCACAAACAGTCATGGATTGAGCACCACTTTTTTTGGATGGGGGTTTATTACAAGTCTTGCCTGAGGAAATGACCACGAAGAGACATCTTCCTGTGTTGCTTGTACTCACCAGCTGCTGTGTGTGTGATGATAATGTTACCAACTGGCTGAATTGGCAGGAGTCGGTGTGAGATGGAGAACATCAGCATCCGTAAAATAGCATCTGATCTCCGTGAGCTAAGAGATGAAAGTCCAGCGTCACGAGCAGCAGTTTATCTCAGCATCATGTACAGGGGCACCAGATGAGCTCCATAGGGAGAAACAGACTTACTAGGGAGACAGACACCAGTCGTGTTGAGGTGTGGATCGAAAGTTAGCTCAGAATGGAGGGATTTAGACGTCTGTGACATTGTGCTGAATACTGGTACAGGGTATGCAAAGACCCTCCTCTTCGACCACGCCTTTGGCCACCCTCCTGCCCTCCCTGCCTTCCACCGTCCCCGATCCCAACCTCCTTTCTGCTCGGGTCCATGGCCCTGACTGTCCAGTGCCTTGGGACATCCTCCCGACATGAAAGGCGCTACACAAATGTAATTTTGTTTTGTATCGTATGCTTCACCTGACCAGAAATGGTACTATCCTCCCAGCAGAACAGTAAGGAAGGCTTCACACTAACAGTGAGAGCATCAGAAATTTCGTGCTAATAATTGGGTGATATCCATCAGATCTGAATTTGTCAAGCAGAGGATGAAGCTGGTACCAGCCTGGGCTCTTGCCTCTGAACCAGAAGATTATGTGTTCAAAACCCACATTGGGACTTTGAGCTCACAACTCGGCTGGCACTCCAGTGCATGGTTGGAGGTGCCATCCTTCAGACGAGAGGTTAAACCGAGGTCCCATCTGTGCTTGTTCAGATGGGCATTAAAGAACCCAAGGCACTATTCAAGAGAGAAGTGAGTTTCTCCTGTGTCCTGGCCAACAATCCCTAAAATAAAACTGATTTACATACCATTTCAGAGCATCCAGAATTTAGTACATTGTTGTATTCAGCCTTTAACACTGAAGTCAGTTGTCTATAGTTCTTAAAGAGGAATCATAGAATTATACAGCACAGAAGAAGGCCATTTGGGCCATCGTGTCTGTGCCATATCTTTGAAAGAACTGTCAAAATTAATCCGACTACCACATGCTCTCCCTCTAGCCCTGCAAATTTGTCCTCCCCAAATATCTACCTACTTCTCTCTTGAAAGTTGTTATCGAATCGGCTTCCACCACTTTTGCTTCTCGAATCGGCTTCTGTACATTTCTATCCAGAAATGCACAGAAAACAGCTTTAAAATTAAAGGTAAATTTAAACTCGCCAAATCCCGAAGGAGCTGGAACATTCCAGAAATGGAGTGAAGCTGGCCCCGGGTGGTCTTTTCCCCTAACAGTCTAAATAATCAGTGTTCGTCAGTGTCAGGACTGAGCACAGGCAAGACCCCCCACTTCTATTTGCTGCACTGAACTCAGTCAGTCATCTCACCGCGGAGACCCCAGCCAGACAATAACCTGTCACCGAGATACTGGAGCAGTTTTACAGCCTGTTTCAGCCACGTGACGGCAGAAGGTGCTTTATTCAGGATTGGCCGATTGTTACTGTTTCCCACACGCTCTGGAAGCTCCTCGCTAAACCAGCGATCAGAAAGAAGGATTCCTTCGAGTGATCTTGGGATGTCCACAGTGCCTCGAGAGGTCCTCCTGACGTGAAAAGTGCTTTAACAAATGTAATTTGTTGTTGTTGTTGATCACCATGGCTCAATCGTGCTGTCAGTGCAGGATGACGAGAGACACAGCCGAAGGAACTCTTGTGTGCTCACCATTCCCTTCACCCCGTGCTTGTCCATCACTCAGCTGCCGTCCCATTACACCTTCAAGCTATTTCTTCAGTCCAGTCTCCAGCTTTCTCTCTTTGCTCTTGTGACCGGTTCCAGCGGTTGGTTATGGTCAGTGGGCAGGATATCACTAACACTGGTTATCTTTGTTCCTGAACTCTTCCCTCAAACATGGGAATATTACTTTCTGGCAACAAGGACCAATTGGTCTTGCTAAGCCAGTAAGCAGAGCCTCATGTGCTCTCGGGCTGCTGAGCATCACCCTGGCTAGCGCCCTTCAGGCAGGGTAGCCTCCCAGAGCGCTTAACTGCCGGGCAAACCCGGAATTCAGGAGTTTAACGAAGGGCCAGATGTTTAAGGAAAACGTCAGTCGTGGCAGGAAGCGTACAGAGACTGTGTGTCGTGTCTTCATTCCTGTTCTCTGGGCAGTATCAAAGCCTTTCTGGAAAATGACCAAGAAAACTGCAAAGTGGACGTGCTATTTATTTACACTGTTTCCCGATAGTGAACCAAACCCCAGTGATTCAACAGCACGCAGGAATTTAATCCAAATTTTTGCTGAAAGAAAAATAAAATGGTTTGGAAAATCAGCAGAGCAGTGCAGTTGTGATTTAAGCCCCCGGTGAATATTGGTGTTTGTGCTGCATATTAAGCACCTGGTACAGAGGGTGAGATTGCAGGGCCAGCACCTACGGTTAATTAACCAGGACTTTGCTGTCACTTCCCTCAGTCACGTCATTATTAAACAGCTCCCAACTGTACTGGGAATGAGCGACTGAGAGTGGGTCAGTTCTCCCATCACCCTGCTCCTTTATCTCCATCCGATGCTCTGTCTGACGTCATAAACTACCAGCAACCTTAACACCACGGGGCAGGTGTCCTGCAGCAGGATAACATTGTAAATAGGAATGAAAACATCAACCCAGATCAATACTTTCGGATGCATTAAAATAGTGGAACAAGAGGGCAAAGGTTTAGAGTTGTAAAGGGGACAATTTCAGGACAGACACCAGGCAATGTTTCTTTACCCAGAGGGTAACTAACGACTGGAACAGGGTTACCAGGAAGGGTGATTGAGGCCAAGTCACTGGGACTTATTGAAAGAGCAGCTGGATGCTGTGATGGGGATGGTAGAATGGGTATTCAGGAGGTGTGAGATCAGAGATGAGATCAGAGAAGGGCCTTCTTCATCCAGACTGATCTTGTGGTTTTGTGATCACCAAAGCTGCTCTTTACAACTCTAAACCTTTGCCCTCTTGTTCCACTGTTTTAGTGCATCTGAAAGTATTGATCTGGGTTGATGTTTTCATTCCCATTCTGTCTCACACCCGCCATTAACCCTTTAGACACTGAAGGAGGTTACCATCGGAACCTTTCTGAGGAATCAGCAAACACTGTGATTATTAATGAGGAGTGGGCTTGGTCAGCAGGGAATTTGTATGTTAGTGTGTTTGGTTTCTGCCTTTACGGATACAGAGCTATTGCTGTATCACTAACTCAGTGCCAGGGACACTGAATAGGGGGGCAACACAATATTTTTCAATGTAATTTTGAAATGTTTTAGGTTATTACAATTCGATGGTTGCCTATACAGTACAAAGGAAGGACTTGGATTAAATGCACAGTGTAAGATGAAGCCCTTTGTTTACTGACGTATTTCGTTAGCTGCTTCACACTGTCAGGCTACACCCTCCTCCCACAGCCACCAGCAGCCACTGCCTCAGCAAACAATCCTCACGGAATTAATTCAACAGAAGATAGACACCAAAACCAAAACGTGTGAACAGATAGTTCTGTATGAAAGGGCCCCGGTGGTGACACAACCGCTTTGAATATTGACTAAACGGCTCCGATAAGCAGCAGAGAGCCATGGATCAAAGAAACTGAACACGTTTGATCCGTGTGTGAGACACATTAACCATCTGCCTGTCTCTAACCTTTCTAACCTCAGAATCAACTTACAAAGCAGTGGAGAGAGAGAGCACTCGTGAGAAAGGGCAAAGTTCCACATATTTTTATGACTATAAACATGTGTATATAATAATCTAATAAACTCTCCTCACTATCCTTTCTGGGGCAGAGGTAAGAGGGGTCTCCTTGGAGCTGAAGTGGCTTGATAGTCCGGTACTTGAGCCAGGCGGGTTTGCAATATTCCAAGGCACTGCTGACAGAACAGTCATCAACAGTGCTGTCATCAGCAGGCTTATCATTGAAGGGACAGACTAGTCACTGGGGACACGGAGTCATCCACTTAGATCCTGTTAACCCTGCAAGCCAAAGCCCTAATGGGTAGGATGGTCCTATCTAGACAAACAGGAAACCTTGCCAGACAGTGATACCAATGGGAAATCATGCGGTTTTAGCTGGTTAGACTCCAGCAGTTACCCCAACGCACACTCTAGGGTCCCCAAACCTTGGCTCTTGCCAACCTGTGGCTAATACTCTCTGGAATTAGGTAAGCAGGACGGGTCCTTCAATCTCTCTTGCTCTGTGTGATTGATCGCGGTGCCAGCTGGACTGGCCAGAGCTGGAGACTATGGGAGGATTTGGCTAGTTCTGCACTTATTTACCTGAGTGGAGTTGGCAGGAAAGGCGGTATCGCATTGCTGCATGAATGCCCATCTCTCTCTCTGCCCCTCCTCTGAATTTCCTCCCTCGTCCTGACATTAGGTAACATGTCTACAGTGTATAATAGACATTAATACCGAGTTCCGCTCTGGAATGGCGCTGCACTGTGCTGGAGGAATGGGGGAATCTCACTGCGGTGGCTGTGGTCTTGCTACAGACCAGAGCCAAGCACCTATGGACAGGAAATTTCTCTGCGATAGATTTCCAGTAGGAATCGGATTGAGCAGCTCATCAAGTGAGCTCAGTGTTGCTCAGGGTTGGTCATTGTTGCTTAGGTGAAGAGAGCCACCACGTGGCTTTGGAGAATACACCAATAAAGCTACAAATCACCCGCTAACTGTGGCCTGGCTGTGGATAGGTGGGTTACAGGAAGAACATGAGCAATGTTAAGAATCTCCCAAAACCAAGCTGTGTGTGTGTCTGAGATTTAGTCTTTTGTCTAAACCAGGGCCAGTAAGTGACAGACAGCTGGCCATTTCCTGCCTGCACATTCGCCTCGGTCTCTCGCTCGCTCGCTCGCTCACTCCTGTGTAATATATCAACACCATCTGCTGCCCTCCCTGAGAATCTCTTTGTAAAAAACTCTCCTCCTATTTACATTGATTAGATAATCATGTGCTTACAGCTGACTGCGAGCCCTGGACATGTATTTGCTCACGAAGATAATTCACTGACATGGAACCTCAGTAATATTTGCTTTTATTAATCAACACGGTTTAGAGACTGATCCAGGCTTCAGGTGGTAGACTCCAAACATGAGAGCTAATGAATATGTTTTTAAGGAGGGAACGGGGCTTTGAGATCACTGAGGTCCTGGCCGCTGCCTGGCAGACAACAGTTTCCTGCAATTTCCTACAGTTCAACAGCTCAAGACAGAATCCATCCTCCTCCCTCCAACATCTCCTCACCGCCATCTCCAACCTCCTGACTCTCCCCAGACTCTCTCTGACACTCACTATGACCTCGAAGTCTGGTTTGATCCTCAGCTCTGCTGTCTCCCTCATTCCTCACTCCAACCACCACAGCTTTCTCTCACCTCCTCCCACCGCCCCCCCCAAACCGCCCGTCTCTGCCAATCTCATATCAAATGTTGCCAAGATCCTCATTGGTGAATTTTGTTTCGCCCACAATAGGACACAGTCAATTCACTTTACAGTATAAGGCGCTGTATCAAATGCAAGGATTATTATTATTATTTGTTACCTTGAAAATCAATTTCTCAAACCCGCTCCTCACCAGACTCCCACCCTGAGGTCCACCGTCCACACGTTCCAGCTCCACTGCCCAATCAGTCACCCCCTCATCACCCGCCTCCCAGCCTAGCTCCCTGCTGGCTCCCTGAATCCCAACAGAACAATTTCATACCTACCCCTATAATTCCCTTCCCTCCCCAGCATCTCCCCAGCTCTGATCTACTCTAAACCACCTCTGCAATCGCTCACCCCACACGGCTAGCTGGGCCTTGCTGTGCCTGCCCTCTCTGTGCCGTCAGCAATGCTGAGCCACCAGTAACAATATCCCCAACATCCTAAACTGTTGCCTCTACCCTCCATCCCCCCATCTGTCTTTAAATCCCACGTATGTGCGTGAGCATGTGTGAGTGTGGTCAAGTGTGTGTAGTTGTGCTAGTGTGGTGGTGTGTATGTGTGTTGAGTGCGAGTGCCCATGTCTGAGAGTGAACTCTTTGATTGCCATATTCTAGTGTTGAACTCCTTGTTAAAAGCAAATACAATACTTGTAGTACAGCGACAGAGCCTTAAACTCAAAGCAGGGACGGTTCGAGCTGTGGTCAGGAAGCGTTTCCTCGCACAGAGGCTTGTAATTTCTTCAAAATAAATTTAAAAATAATTTGGTCACTCAATCCACGACTGTTTGTGGGGCACTGCTGTGCGCAATTGGCTGCTGCGTTTCATCCACAAAATATACAGTCAGTTCACTTTACATTATGTTCTGTGAAGCGCTTTGAGACGTCTCGAAGGTGTGATCAGGCGCAATATCAAATGCAAGGATTATTGTGAGGGCGTGGAACGCTCTGCCCCAGGAAGCTGTAGAGGTGGGATCAATAGTGATGTTTAATATGGACACCGACAGAGACTGGGGTAGTGGAGGGATTAAGGGGTGTGACAAAAGGGGGGGAGCGCACATTGGGATTTTTAAAATCTGCCCATGTCAAATAAACTGGTGGAACAGGCTGGGTTGGCTGAATGGCCTCTTGTTCCTGTTTTCCTATATTCCTGTTACTTTGTCATATTGACTAATAATAAAGTAATCCTGACTGTATTTTGTGGGCGAATTGAAGTGCTCGTCCTTTGGATGAGACGTTAAACTGAGGTCCCATCTGACTGTTCAGGTGGACAATAAAAATCCCATGGCAATATTCATAAAGAGAAAGAAGTTCCTCTCTCCCAGTGTCCTGGCCAACAATCCCCCAAATAAAATAGGTCACTCACTACATGGCTGTTTGTGGGACATTGCTGTGCGCAAACTGGCTGCTGTGTTTCTCCCACAAAGTACACAGTCACTACACTTTACAGTATATTCTGTGAAGCACTTTTGAGACATCTCAACAACATGATAAGGCACTGTAACAAATGCAAGGATTATTATTATTACTAATTCATATCAACAACAACAATATTACATTTGTACAGTGCCTTTCACGATGGGAGGACATCCCAAGGCGCTGGACAGAGTACAGCATTTCAGACCCAAGCTGGGGTTGGGGGGGCTAAAGGAGGGGAGGGGAAGGGGTGTGGCCGATGGCATGATTGAAGAGGAAGGTCTTGAGGTGGGACTTGAAGGAGGCTAAGGAGTGGGCGAGGCGGTGATCAGTGAGCTTAAATGGATGTGGTTAGACTCCAGCAGTTACCCCAAGCCAAGCCTGGGCTCTCGCTAACCTGCATCTAATGCTCTCTGGAATTAGGTAAGCAGGATGTGTCCCTCCAACAGTGGCATCTCCATGTGTAGGTGGTGATTATATGTGGAACTCTCAGTTTGGCTCAGTGACTCTTAAGCCTATGATGTGTTCCACGTGTGTCGGGCCATAAAGATACACAGGGTTAGTGCAGGGTGGCGTAAACTGCCCCAACATCTAGTACGTATAAGTAGCTATACGCAAAGTTACATAGAGGGCAGCTCTGCTGTGCACAGCGCTGGTCTGAGAGGATGGCTCTGGCAGGCAGACAGGATCATGTTGTTTTATTAATGGTTTCACTGAATGACACTGACAGGCCCACTATTACACTTTCTCGCAATGTGGAGTGCGTGCGTTTGTGCGCGAGAGGGTGTGTGTGTATGTGTGTGTGAGTGTATGGGCGTGGTGTTGGGTGGGGGGGGTATGAGGAGAGGGGTTGATGGAACAAACCACAGATGGTATCAGACAGGCGTGACCTTGAGTCTGCGTTTACGAACCATGTTCATATACCCAGCGCCTGGAATCCACCCTGATTGGTTTGCAGAGACGTAAAGCAGCTGCTGCTCAAGCTCCACACCTCCAACTGGTGGAACCATCGCTCAGTGGGAAGGGACTTGTGTCCAGGCTGTGGGCAGGAAGGTGGTGGCAACGCTCTCATACTATTTCATGCTGAACTGCATGACCCACCAGGAAACTCGCAGGGAGTTCCTGGTACCTGTCATCCACCTAGTGAGGTTCAAACCCTAGCTTGTAAGATGACCATTGACCCTCCTCCGGGGGAGGGGAGGTATGCAGGGTCTCCTCAAAGCTGAACTGGCAGGAAGGAGTGATTTATCCCACTCGCCTTCTAATAACCCTGCAGTCAAAGCCCTAATGGGTAGGGTGGTCCTAGCTGGACAAGCAGCGGGAAAGCTTGCCAGATGGGGCTCTGAATGGCAAGTTACGTGGTTTTAGCTGGTTAGACTCCAGCAGTTATCCCAACGCACACTCTGGAGTCCCCAAAGCTCCAATGGTGAGAGAGTGCACGTTCCATTGCAGACACAGGGATATTTCCTAACTGGAAAGTACAGTACAGAGGGAATGAGAGAGAGACAGAGTGAGAGAGACACAAACACACACACATATACATATACACAGATACAGACACACATACATACATACATACATACATACATACATACATACGTACGTACGTACGTACGTACATACATACATACATACATATACACACAGATACAGAGAGAGACACACACACACATACATACACACAGATACAGAGAGTGAGAGACACTGAGGCAGAGAGAGAGACAGGGACATAGAGAGAGAGACACACACACATACATACACACAGTTGCAGAGAGAGAGAGAGAGAGGCAGATACAACAACAACAACTCGCATTTATAAAGCGCCCTTCAGGTGGGGTCGTGTCCTGGAGCGCTTAATACAGATACAGACGCTGTCAGACACACACACAGATACAGAGAGAGAGACACAGACACCTTATCCCTGGCTGTATTATTGCATTATTGTTTCTAAAATGTGTGTGAATACTTAACTTTGCCGATTTAAAGTTTGCATTCTAACTAAAATAGAGTGAAATTAAGAAATACTGTTACGCTTTCTATACAGCTCTCGCGGGTTATGTTTCTGGAAGGGAACCACACGAATATCGCTTACGCAGCCCGTGCACTTTTCTCAGATAGGGCAGCCATCCCTCGGGAGCCCGGCCCCCTGGCCCACCCGTCGCGCCCGGCCCCCCACCCCACCCGAGCTGATATTGGCTATTAGTGATGGTGACACCTTGTGGCATGCCCTCAGTACTCCAGCACCATTGACCTTGTATTGATCGTGCAATGATGGCCCACTATTGGGAGTTGCCCAGTGTATTGGCGGAGGTGTCAGCTCTTCCTTCCTTCCTTCCTTCCTTCCAAGTCTAATTACTACAGCGTTTACTTCAATTTCCACAAATATTTTGTGTATGACATTGTCTAAACCGCATCACATGCAATATAACGAGCCAACGTTAATTATTTATTTCATGCTCAGCTCCTGCCTAGAGGTGAATGTGTTGGAGCCAACCCTCGTCAGTCAGTGTCTCATTTACCTCTTTGCCTGATTCACTTGGTCATTTCGTCAATTTTTAGCCAATGATGTAAACAGAATAAAGTAAAGATGCACGGGATAGCGTTTATACTTTGTATCATTTACCAAACCTGTTCAGCTACAAAACACCTACAAAACACATTACACTTAACGGAAAATCCTGTGAAGCTCTTTTGAGACATTCTCACTTGAAAGTCACTGTATCAAATAATTTGTTATGTAAGGTGTATCCTTATATCCCACATGAAGACTCTAAATCCGCCTCACCTCTTTATAAATATCCTTATCCCAACCATCACTTGGTCAGACTGGCACTTAGTGGTGCAATCCCGGAGCTAACACTAACACTCACACTGAGACTAACACTAGAATCATAGAATTATACAGCATAGAAGGAGGCCATTCAGTCCATCATGTCTGTGTCGGCTCTTTGAAAAGAGCTATCCGAATCAATCTCACTCCCGCGCTCTCTCCCTATTGCAAACTTGTCTTCAGCAAATAATTATCTACTTCTCTCTTAAAAGCTGTTATCGAATCGGCTTCCACCACCCTTTCAGGCAATGCATTCCAAATCCGAACAACTCGCTGTGTGAAAAAATATCCCCTTATTTTACGTCACACTCACACTAACACTCACACCAACACTAACACTCAGTATGTGTGTATCTGTTGGAATAACATGAGGCACTTTGGCTGCTCAGGACATAACAACGATGATTGAGAAAAAACACTTCCTCCAGTCCCACAAACCCTACCCACTGTGCACTTTACCACCAGAGCTCCTCCAGGAAGCCAGGATAATGGATTAGATGGCCTCTTTCTGTCCTGTAAATTTCTCCGGTCCCAATACAACAGCAACTTGCACCCTTCATGTGGGGTAGCATCCCGGAGCGCTTGAAATCCATCCCATCTCCTCAATTTGTTCCCAGTCCATAACTATCCTTATAACCCCAATACCCCTCTCTGTATCTCAGTCTGAGCCGAGACTCCAGGAGCTATTTAGCCTGACATTATTCAGCCTTGTGATGCTCAGATAACTCTTCATTTCATGTCATTTCATCTTAACCTTGATTTGGGCCAAGTCACACATTGAGCGTGACATAAATAATAGCTGTTTGACTGGAAAGCCATTATTTCCGGCAGACATTTCCTGGCTGTGGCCGCTGCTGTCAGTGGAGGATGTTAAGGATATTGGGAACGTTCCCAGCGAAGTTTGGTAAAGGAGCTCTCTCTTCACTTTCAGCTTTGGAGATTAAACAGTAAAGCATTGAAGGTGCCTCAGCTGGGTTACATCACTAGGGGTGGGGATGGGGGTTGGGGGTTCCATCGCTGGGAGGTGGGAGGTCATCAGTGGGGTGGGGCAGGGGAGAGGGGAGTTCATGAATGCAGCATGTTAACTCATTAAATAAATGTGATGCTGATGTAACATGGTTGGAAATTGCAGGAAGGAATGATTACAGACTAACATTGTCTCTCTGTCACTCTCTGTGCCTCTGTCTGTGTCACTGTCTGTGTCTCTGTCTTTGTCACTGTCTGTATCTCTGCCTGTGTCACTATCTTTGTCTGTGTCACTGTCTCTGTGTGCTGTCTGTGTCGCTGGCTGTCACTGTGTGTCTCTCACTCTCTGTGTCAATGTCTGTGTGTGGTTGTGGCTGTCACTGTCACTCTCTGTCACTGTCTGTGTGGCTGTGTACACGTGTCACTGTTACTCTCTGGTCACTCTCTGTGTCTGTGTGTGCCACTGTCTCTTTGTCACTGTCTGTGTGTCACTGTCACTCTCTGTGTCTGTGTGCCTGTCACCCTCTGTGTCACTGTGTCTGTCGCTGTCTCTGTGTCTGTGCCCAGGTGATGTTGGAGCAGATGCAGGGCTTGGCCCAGCTGGAGCTGTCTGGCTGTAATGACTTCACAGAGGCCGGGCTATGGTCCAGCCTGAACGCCCGCATCACGGCGCTGAGTGTCAGCGACTGCATCAATGTGGCAGACGATGCCATCGCGGCCATCTCCCAGCTGCTGCCCAACCTGACCGAGCTGAACTTGCAGGCCTACCACGTGACGGACACGGCCATGGCCTATTTCACCGCCAAACAGGGCTCCACCACACACACGCTGCGGCTCAACTCGTGCTGGGAGATCACCAACCACGGCGTGGTCAATATGGTGCACAGTCTGCCCAACCTCACCGCCCTCAGCCTCTCCGGCTGCTCCAAGATCACCGACGATGGCGTCGAGCTGGTGGCCGAGAACCTGCGGAAGCTGCGCTGCCTGGACCTGTCCTGGTGCCCGCACATCACTGACATGGCCCTCGAGTATATCGCCTGTGACCTGCACAAGCTGGAGGAGATCATCCTGGACAGGTACAGCACAGCACGGCCCCGATACACACAGCCCCGCTACACACAGCCCCGCTACACATAGCCCCGCTACATACAGCCCCACTACACACAGCCCCACCACACACCACACAGCCCCACCACACACAGCCCCACTACACACAACACATCCCCACTACACACAGCCCCACTACACACAGCCCCGCTACACATAGCCCCGCTACATACAGCCCCACTACACACAGCCCCACCACACACCACACAGCCCCACCACACACAGCCCCACTACACACAACACATCCCCACTACACACAGCCCCACTACACACAGCCCCGCTACACACAGCCCCGCTACACATAGCCCCACTACAAACCACGCAGCTCCCCGACACACAGCACAGCCCCTCCGAGTCATCTTAAAACGCTTCACTACACACAGCCCCATTGCACACTACACAGGCCCCCTACACACAGCACAGCCCTCTACACACAGCCCCCTACACACAGCCCCACTACACACCACACAGCTCCCCTACACACAGCGCAGCCCCAATCACCCGGGATTCATCAAACCATGTTCCACACATTAATCGTTCTGTGGGATGTTGCAGTTCCCAGATTAACTGCTGTGTTTTGCTTTGCTATTTTTTGGAGGGTCAGCCCGGTGTCCGACACGTGCGGAAACCCATCACTGTGCTTAAGGGTATCCAAACCACGCTGGGAATTCCATGTATCCCACCCCACACATGGAAATCCCAGAGATAGATTGTTGGAATGGAATGCGCTCTCTCTCTCTCTCTCTCTCTCTCCCTGGAGGGACGGTTCCTGCTTCATAACAGCAGTGACTCCACTTCACAGCAATTGAATGTGTGAGGAGCTGTGATCAGCCCCCACGTCACAGACATGGCTGGTCATGTTACTCAGCCTGCACTGTGCTGTGTTGCGCTGTGTTGCTCTGTGTTGTACTGGACAGTGCTCACAGTGAGGAGCTTTTCCTGCACCGTGCAGTCTGAAGGGGGACAATTAGTCGCACTTTGCTTTAATGTGGTGCTGAGCTGCGGAGTGTGCGGGGGCTGGGCTCAGCGAGGAGTTGTGGTAGTGACACGTGAAGCAGCTTGTGAGGAACGCGGGCAGTGTTCATATCACAAGGCAGGAGAAGCAGGCTCTGAGACATGCTGCAAATTCATCATTAAAATGGTATCTATTATACCAACAAGACAAGACAGAAAATGCTCCTTTCCATCAAGTTACTGTGAAGTTTAACGAGAGCAAATAATCCTCACCCCCGCCTCGTACATCACTACTGACGCTGTGGGGGGGCCACCAACGACAGGGGGTGCTTCTTACAATGTGTGGGGTGGGGAGAGCCGGAATTAATACAACTACAACAACTTGTACTTATATAGCGCCCTCCACGCAGGGTAGCGTCTCAAAGCGCTTAATCCCCACCTTCACCACTGCAACCTGGTCAGCCCATCCCAAATCATCCCCAGCTGAAAATTGCACTTGGGCAGGTGAAGAATGGGTCCCTGGGCTTTCCTGATATCATTAATAATTATTAATAATAATAATGCTTACATTTGATGTAGTGCCTTATCAAGTTGTCGTGTCGTCTTAAAGTGCTTCACAGGATACACTGTAAAGTGTGTATCTTGTGGGCAAAACATGGGGCCAATTTATACACAGCAATGTCTCACAAACAGCCAGGGAGTGAGTGACCAATTTTATTTGGTGGATTGTTGCCCAGGACACCAAGAAAGAAAAACTCCCTTCTCTTATTGAATAGTGCCATGGGATCTTTAACATCCACCTGAACAGACAGACAGGACGTCAGTTTAACATCTTATCTGAAGGACGGCACCTCCAACAAGGCAACCCCCCACCCCCCCCCAGCTCTATGTTGGTGCGTCATCTTAGCTTAGTGATTCCATGTCCCGTTGTGGGGGCTTCAACCCACCACCTTCTGACTAGGAGCGAGAGTGCTATTACTAAGCCAGGCTGACACATCTTATTCTGATATTTGAACCTAGATTTAAATGTTACATTGTGCAAAATACACAATTATTTGGTGTTACATGTACCGAGGTCTGATCAGACCATGTAATGGACTCACTGAGGCATTGTGGCTTTGCGTTAGCTGGATTCCTGCTCGTCACATTAAATGCTCCTTGTTCTGTTTACAGATTGTGTTGGTTGTATGAGAAATATTGTACTTTCTAGACTCATTAGAAGCATTAGGTACATCAAACATAGTTTGTAATCCCAATAGATTATGTTAGGTATATCAGAGTTATTCTTAGTATGTTTTCATTTACGTACTGCATACATCAGAAGTAGACTGCAGTAATCCTCCTAGATTGTAGTGGAGAGATAAGAGATTGGACATGATCCTGGCTTTGTAGATATATTAATATTATTTTACTTTAATTACAATCCTTGCATTTGATATATCGCTTTATCTCGTCATCGAGACGTCTCAAAGTGCTTCATGGGATAAACTGTAAAGTGTAGCGACTGTGTAGTTTGTGAATGAAACGCGGCAGCCAGTTGTACACAGCAATGTCCCACAAGCAGCCATGGAGCGAGTGACCAATTTTATTGGAGGGGTTATCGGCCAGGACACGGGGAGGGAGAAACTTCCATCTCTTTTCGAATAGCGCCACGGGATCTTTAACGTCCATCTGAACAGGCACAGATAGGACCTCAGTTTAGCATCTCACCCGAAGGACACAACACCCGCCAGCACTGTATTGAAGCATCATCTAAGACTATGTGATTCTAAGTACTAATGTGGGGCTTGAACCCACAATCTTCAGACTCAGAGCGCTACCACTGAGCCAGGCTGACACCCGTAAAGTAAACCCAGATCAATACTTTCAGATGCACCAAGACAGTAGGACAGGAGGACATAGGTTTACATTAGCTCAGTACCTTTTACATTAGGAGGATGTTTCAAAGCGCTTCACATGATATACAACAACAGCAACCTGCAGGACAGCGTCTTGGAGCGCTTAACAGCGGGGGAACCTGGTGCCAAGCCGGGGGGAGAGGGGTAGTGATCGGAGGTCGAAGAGGGAAGTCTTCAGGTGTGATCTGAAGATGGGCAAGGACTGGGCGAGGGGGAGGGGATTGAAGCAGGGAGTTCCAGAGTTTCGGGGTGTAGTGGTTCAAAGCATGGCCACGATGGAGCAGAGAGGCGAGGGGGATAATCGTAACATGCAGTGACGGTGTGTTTTGCGGGTGAATGTGCACATGCTCAGCGGTGCTCCAATTCTGTACACAGAGTGTGTAGAGAGTGTGTGGTGTGGCCGACTGGTGTGATGTTAGATATTAGTGTAATACGCTGGGCAGTTCAGTATGACAGGAGCATTGTGTGCAAGCAACTGTGTTCAACTGTGATAAATGCATGAATGATACACTGAATGAATGAATAAATGAATGAATAAAGTGCTTCTTTCAAACACCGATTAGATAGTTTTCTTCTAGGAAATAACATTATGGGATATAGTACATAGGTAGTTTAGGACATGTGTGTATACGAACGCCAGGAAGTTGGAAAGCGAACTAGATGAACCTTGATCTTTTTTCGTCAAGCATTTCTTATGTTCTTATGTTCTTCTTCACTCTAATCCAGTCAGACTGTTACACGCAACCACTGTAATGCCGTTAGTTAGTCCTGTACATACTGGGTATGTACACACCACACTCACAGCACCTTTGAGAGAGGTCGGACCTTCAACCTCTCTGCCCCCACCCTTTGAAACTCCATCCCACGGTCCCTTTGCCTCGCTCCCTCCCTTACCTCCTCAAGGCACGTCTCAAGACCCTCCTCTTCGACTGTGCCTTCACCAACAGCCGAGCTTCAAGTTACTCCACAACACAATACGTTTACATTCACGCTGCCCCTGATCACTAGAACCCCCTGCCCCGTCCGCCCCCACCTTCTCCAGCCTTAAATCCCATCTGAAAATCTGCCTTTCGACCTCCCCTCTCGCCAGCTCGGCCTCACTGCCCAAGGCTCTGAGATGGTCTCCGACATGAAGGGGCTGTGCAAATACACGTTGTCATTGATGTTGGAGCTGAGGTCAGGAAGCGTTTCCTTACACAGAGGCTTGTGAGGGTGGGGAATGCCCGGCCCCAGGAACCTGTAAAGGTGGGATCAATAGTGATGTTTAATAGGGAGACAGACAGAGATTGGGGTAGTGGAGGGATTAAGAGGTGTGACGAAAGGAGGGAGGGGACATTGAGATTAAAATATCTGCCAATGTCTAATAAATTGGTAGAACAAATGGCCTCCTCTGTTTCTATGTGCCGCTCATGGTATTGCTTGTGCCTGCAGCCTCCTGTCTGTTGCCTGGCTATGCTGGGAGCTGCCAGTGCGCAGACAGACGCAGACACTTGGCCTGGACACAGATTCTGTGTGAGAGGCAGCTGAATTATTTATTTGCCTGTAATGCAGTTACTGTGGGATGAAGGCTAGGTTTTCAGGAGTGATTTTTTTTCCCCGCTGGAAGCTGGTGAGATCAGACGCACTGCAGGAACAAGATGGTGGTTTCTGCAGCCTCTGCATTCTCAGCTAAAGTGTGCAAACTCCAGCCTCAACGTGTTTAAAACAATACAAGTCAAAATACACCAACTCATTCATAACACGGACCGCATTTCCTAATGCGGCAGGACAGAGGTCAGTGCAAACCCAATGCCAGGCAGGGGCTAACATGACGCTGAGACGGGGAATCTATCAGAAACAACAGGTGGAGACTGAACGCAAGCCATGAGAACAGCTAGACCTGGGAATAAAGGTTTTTGTTTTTAAGGATCTTTGATCGCTTCTCATACTGCTTTTGCGCAGTTGGCTGCCTCGTTTCGCCCACATGATGTATTGCAAAGTCACTCCACTTTACAATATATTCTGTGAAGCGCTTTGAGACGTCTTGACGACATGATAAGGCGCTGCATCAAATGCAAGGTTTATTATTATTATTGGCCTTTTGGCTAAGATCAAGTGCCATCCCTGTTCTTATCAGTTACCCCTCGGGCCAGCTCCTATACACACGTTTCCCTCTTGAGATTCGCTTGTGATGATCTGGCCAAATCTCACCCAGAATTTAGGGGAAGGATTGAGCTCCTGGCTACAGCTATGCCTTCAGCTCTCCATTGGTTGGGACCAGTATTGCAGTACTTCCCTTGCAACTCCCTCACCAAAAAACAAATCTTAAGAGAAACAGTTGTTATGTAGACAGCGCACTGGAGCTGATGTCTTGCTGTGTTGTGGGGAGTCATACCTTTAGCTTACTGACGTCAGCCCCTGACATTACCCACAGCCAAGGAGAACACATTGATTCCTCTGCTCCTACTGGCATTCAGCTTAAGACACGGTGAACACCTGACAGTGAATCCGGAGAGAGCTTTGAGACGTTCTCCTCGTATGAAAGGCGCTGCATCAAACGCAAGGATTAATATTATTATTATAATATTTTATTCAGTCAAGCGTTAACCCTGGCTATTTACACCTCCAGACATAATAATAATAGTCTTTGGATTTGATTCAGTGCCTTATCACATCATTGAGATGTACTGTTCCTCACTGCGTGTACTGTTAAGTGTAGTGGCTGTGTATTTTGTAGGCAAATGCGACAGCCAATTTGTGCACAGCAACATCCCACAAACAGGCATGAAGTGAACGGCCACGAGGGATGAACGGTTTATAATATAATTATTTACATAAAAACAAATACGGTACGTGGTTGTTTCACTGTCGCCCCACATTTTCAGGTCAGCTGAGTGCAGTGTGTGAGCGCCCCCTGCTGGCAGAGGCAGAGGCGGCGCTATTTAGTGTTTGTTCTCTGTGTGGGAGAAGACATGAGGAAGATATAAAAAGACAGGATTAATGAGGGATTAATTCATGTGTTGAACAATAATTGTCCTTTCTAGAGAATACACTGACTGGCACAGCATGCGGTGCCATCGCTGTGTTAGCATCACTACGATACAAAAGATGGTCATTGTGGAGCTGTTAATATGGCCACATAATTACTGAGTCAGACACCGAGCGTGTGGCGAGGCATTGTTTAGCACAAACAGCCAACAGCAGCGTCCCTGAGCAGCCCAGAGACCATCAACACTGCCTGCCTGGCGCCCGCTGGACAACAGCTCATCACTCACAGCGCGGACTGGATGAGAAATTCACATCTCTACACTTATCACTGACATTGTAAACGGCGTTAAACTCGCTGGAAACAACGTGTAGGATCCACATTCACTCAATTAGCATCACCAAGGACAGATTGTCACAATCTCCAATACCGGCAGCTTTTGAAGCTGTTTTTCTGTAAGTTTCTTTCGAGAACATATAAAAATCTTCAACGTTATAATTAAATTCAGCAATTTGCCAAATTCGGGAGCTGCTAAACTGTTGGATTAACCCTGCAAGCCAAAGCCCTACCAGGTAGGGTGGTCCTAGCTGGACAAGCAGCGGGAAAGCTTGCCAGACAGTGCTATCAATGGCAAGCTATGAGGTTTTAGCTGGTTAGACTCCAGCAGTTACCCCAATGCAAACTCTGGGGTCCCCAACACTTGGCTCCTGCCAACCTGTGCCGAGTGTTCTCCAGAATGTGGAGTTCTGTTGGTTTTAGCACTCGCCTCGCAAGCGAGAGGTCCGGGGTTTGATTCCCGGGCATGACAAAACGTTGGGCAAGTTTCTTTACTTCACAGGCCTCTGTTTACCGAGCAGTAAGTAGGAACCTGGTTGTTATTCGAATGGCGGATCGCTTTTCCGGGGGTAATGTTCCCTTCAAAAGAAAATAATAATTATTTGATCAATGATGGGATTGTGCTGTATGCAGTTAACTACTGTGTTTCACCACCAAAATATACACAGATATGTTCAGCACACGTTCACGTAACACAGAGAGCATACCATAAAGTATGCGGTGGTAATCTCGAGGTGTGTCACATACTGTCCTGTTTTCCTAATTCCCATTTGAATGAAAGCCACGCGTTTCCAAATCGCAGTCATCATCTCATGCTCAGAGCACAGGGCAGTGTACTGTGCCTCACCTCCCCTCTTGCCTCCTTCAAGTCCCGTCTAAAGACTTTCCTCTTTGACCATGTCATCAGCCACCCTCCCGCTCCCTGCCGTCCACAGAGATACAGTGGGTGAGCTTCACAAAATTTGTGGCAGGAGGCGGCTGAATCGTGATGTGATAGAGAAGTAGAGAGAGTGTCACCCCAGTTAGCCACCCAGTTCCCAGTGTTGCTTTAGCGGATTCCTATGAACATCTCACAACATTCAGAGACAGTCAAATCTGCCTGTGTGCCGCAGCGCTTGTCCCTAACCGTTGCGGTTGTGCTTGGTGTTTCAGGTGCGTGAGGATCACAGACACGGGGCTGGGCTATCTCTCCACCATGTCCTCCCTGCGCAGTCTCTACCTCCGATGGTGTTGCCAGGTAAGCCCTGGCGTTCTCACACACTGACACACCCTCACACACTGACACACGCCCTCACACACTAACACAACACACAGTCTCACACACTGACACACACCCTCACACATTGACACACACCCTCACACACTGACACACATCCTCTCACACTGCCATACAGCCTCACACAAATCCTCACACACTGCCACATACTCTCACACACTGACACACACCCTCACACTCTCACACACACCCTCACACACTGATAAATATCCTCAAACACTAACCCACACCCTCACACACTGACACACACCCTCAAACAATGACGCAAACCCTCACACACACCCTCACACACTGATAAATATCCTCAAACACTAACCCACAGCCTTACACACTGACACACACCCTCACACCCACATTGACACACTGATAGCCAGGAATGTTACATTTACCAGCAGAAACCCTGGCTGATGAAGTCGCACTCAGTGATGTAGGTGCCGTTGACAGTTCCTCGTGTTGATAATCTTTGAATAGGTTGAAATGAAGCTCTCGGTGGCCATTGGGCAGTAACTGTAAACGTGTGAGTGTTGGTCAGTCCATCACCATTTTCACTGTGGTAACATCAGCGAGCATTTCTGCGTACGCTCTGGTCAACAGTCGCTCATCCAGAGCACAGTGTGTGTGAACCACATAATCTAATCCATTGCTGTCACTTGCACCTTCCTGTGATTCCGTGCTCATATGTCAGAGCAGAACCCAGGCAGGTCAGGACCTCACACTCACATTGGAGTCATTAACTTGTTCACATTTTCCTTTCCCACCAGGTCCAAGATTTTGGTTTACAGCATCTCTTCGGGATGAGGAGTCTACGATTACTTTCCCTCGCAGGTGAGCGCACCTGCAGTCAGCTTCACTGTCTGCTTAGGCACTTCACAGTGCGGAGGGCAACGCACCAGGTGGGGGGTGGGGGGGGGGGAAGGATACTGAGTGGTGTCTCACGCTACAATGTGGGGAAGAAAAACGTAAGGCTGAGGGAATCGTCTTTCACGGCAGGAGGTCATCCACCCCCCCCCCCCCCCCCAACCACACCTTTCACCTTCGCTCATCCCAACGCCCAGCTAGTGTCTGAAACACTGATTGTCCAGCAGCTTGGGACATTCTCCCGACGTGAAAGGCACTGCATGAAAGTCATTATGTTGTTGTTGTTTGGTAGTCCTGGTGACGTTAACTGAGCTGAGGGGAAAGATAACCAAAGCGCGGTCATAGAAGTAGGACTAGAGATGGACCTTGAAAGAGGTGAAGGAGGGAGTGAGTTGGAGGGACTCCGGGATGGAACTCCAGAGAGCAGGGGCTGATAGGGTAAAAGCCCGGCTGTGGATACTGGGGCAGGGAGGGCGGGGGACACAAAGCAGGCTGGAAATGTTGGAGTGCAGACAGTGTTGGAGCTGTAGATGGCAAAGGTATGTAAATAGTACAGACATGTGGAATGCGTAGACAGTGTTGGGAGCTTTCTACTGCTTGGTGCATCCGAAATCACTGCTCAGTGAGTGACTGCAGGCAGGTTCCCAGCAATAGCATCATGACCTCCCCATGTCACAGAGCACTTCAGTTGATCGGGGAGAAGGGGTGGGCTGGGGGGCGTTGGTTGTTACCCAGGACATTGGGAGAAACTCCTTTCTCTCTTCACGAATAGTTTGGGGATCGAGTAGATCTTTAAGATCCGATAAAGAACAACAACAACTTGCATTTATGTAGCACCGTTCACACCAGACAGCGTCTCGGAGCAGTTGATTGTTAAAGTGTGCGATGGAGGTAGGGAGGGGAGGGGAGGGTGTGAGGGGGGGAGGGAAAGTGTGAGGGAGGGAGGGAAGGCCTGAGGGAGGGAAAGAGGGAGGGAGGAAGGGAGTGATGGAGGGATGAATGACCTGTTCTTCTCCTCTTCCCCGCAGGCTGCCCCCTGCTGACCACAGCCGGGCTGTCCGGCCTGATCCAGCTGCAGGACTTGGAGGAGTTGGAGCTGACCAACTGCCCCGGAGCCACCCCCGAGCTCTTCAAATACTACTCGCAGCACCTGCCTCGCTGTATGGTCATCGAGTAACGTGGCCCTGGCTGCCCACAGCTCCCACTGCGGCCACAGCCGGGGCTGGCTGCCACTCAGACAGTCTCTGCCTCATCAGCCCTAGCGAATGCTGGACGGTGTCAGGAATGAGAAAGAAACCCTGTGAATAGAAACAGATTCATTTGCTTTGGTGTGCACCGACCGGGTCATCCCATTCTGTCTGGGTGTGTTGAGTTCCACAGTCATTCCTGCCCATCGCACTGCTCTGTGTTCTGGATGTGGAGTGGTTGTGACCTGGCTTGTTCTGAGCATGTGCTGGGAGGGGGTGTGGGTGGGGGGCCGCGTGTGTGTGTGGCTCCTGCTCGCAGTGCTGGGTCTCTGTGATGTGTCTTAGCGTCTGTGTACAGTACACTCCCCTTTGCCGAAGTCTTTCCCGGACAGGGGCTGCAGCTCTCTCCTTTTTTTGGGACCGACCTGAGCCGCGCTGCTCCTTCCTTTCCTCCCCTTCGTGCCCTTCCTTGGATCAGGGACACTGATGTGAGCGGCCTTTCGGGAAGCTGTTCCGCCAGGGGCAGCAGCAACAGCAGCCGCTGCTGGTAACGCACTCGGCCACCGACGGACGCACTGTGTTGTCGCTGAGCCGCGGGGCTGTGCGGGGGTCTAAGCCCCGCTCCCTCCCCACCGCCCCCAGCACTGGCCTGGCTGGGCTGTTACCCACTGGGACCAAACGAAGCCAGTCAGCACTGCTTGTGTCTAACCATCGAAAGGCGATCACTGAGGACTTTCTTACTGTATATAGTTTTCTGTCTGTTTGGATACTTCAAAACCTTCTTGCTTATATTCGCTGCGTGTTTTCCTGTGCTGTCGAACCCCCTCCCACCCCCCCACCCCCACCATCCCCATCCCCGGCTTGCCTGCCGTTTACAGCTTGTTGCTCTGCAATAAAAGTGTCAGAGAAGGTTCCGGAAGGTGAAGAAGAGCTCCCGTGCCCCCCCTTCCCCTTCCCATTCCCAATAACATGTATTTATTGAGCACCTTTCGCATTGGGAGGACGTCCCAAGGCGCTGGGCACACAGTCAGGCTGTTCCTAATTACCCTTTGGGTAAAGAGTACAGACAGTCGTCTCAACAGTTACAGAAAGACGTAGAGGGAATGTGAACGGCAACGAGAGCCTCAAATGCAACTGTATTTGTTGCTTCTGCCTTGTCCACGATGCTGGGCAGACACCAGCCACGGTGACACTCCGGCCCCGGCCGTTGGGTGTAAATTGGTTCATCGCCATTTCGGGCCCTTATAATATAATGATAATAATAATAATAATAATAATCCTTGCATTTGATACAGCGCCTTATCATGTCTTCAAGACGTCTCAAAGCGCTTCACAGGATACACTGTAAAGTGTAGTGACTGTGTATTGGGCGTTTCTGTTTCTTTTGCGAAATTCCATTCGGAACTGAGCGCCTCCAACACAGGGGCTCAACCCCCCCCCCCCCCGCCCACATGGGCACCGAGCCCCGCTCCCCATCACATAGATACTGAGCCCGAGCCCCCTCCATGGGCACTAAGATCCATGCACCCGCTGGCACTGAGCCCCGCCCCCTACACAGCCACTGAGCCCCACCTCCTACACAGGCACTGAGCCCCAATCCCTCCCCTACACAGGCACTGACCCCCACCCCCTACAGATGCACTGAGCCCCACCCTCCCCTACACAGGCACTGACCCCAACCCCCTATAGATGCACTGAGCCCCAACCCCTCCCCTACACAGGCACTGAGCCCCACCCCTCCCCTACACAGGCACTGAGCCCCCACCCCCTCCCCTACACAGGCACTGAGCCCCACCCCCTACACAGACACTGAGCCCCAACCCCTCCCCTACACAGGCACTGAGCCCCAACCCCTCCCCTACACAGGCACTGAGCCCCACCCCCTACACAGGCACTGAGCCCCAACCCCTCCCCTACACAGGCACTGAGCCCAACCTTCCCCTACACAGGCACTGAGCCCCACCCCTACACAGGCACTGAGCCCCAACCCCTCCCCTACACAGGCACTGAGCCCACCCCCTACACAGGCACTGAGCCCCACCCCTCCCCTACACAGGCACTGAGCCCACCCCCTACACAGGCACTGAGCCCCACCTCCTACACAGGCACTGAACCTCACCCCCTACACAGGCACTGAGCCCCAACCCCTCCCCTACACAGGCACTGAGCCCCACCCCCTACACAGGCACTGAGCCCCAACCCCTCCCCTACACAGACACTGAGCCCCACCCCCTACATGGGCACTGAGCCACGCCCCTTTCATGTGCACTGAGCCCCCCCCCTACACGGGCACCAAGCCCGCCCCCTACATGGGCACTGAGCCCTGCCCCCTACATGGGCACTGAGCCCCGCCCCCTACACGGGCACCGAGCCCCGCCCCCTACACGGGCACCGAGCCCCGCCCCCTACACGGGCACCGAGCCCCGCCCCCTACACGGGCACCGAGCCCCGCCCCCTACACGGGCACCGAGCCCCGCCCCCTACACGGGCACTCCTCACGCCCGCCAGCTTTAACTGTTGTGTAGATGAGATTGTAAAGGAGTAAAAGATAACGTTTCAAAGTCCATGCGGATTGTTCCGGAATTTCATATTCAAACCATTGCTATCGATTAGCTCACCAACTGCCGCAGAGAGACATCCCATCAGTCTGAGGGGACCCACACTCAGAGGTGAAGGTCTCGCTAAAAACGGAATAAAAATGAATATAAAAAATTGTGTTTTTCACAACAATTAGGCAAGAAACTGTCACCGAGGCCATGTTTATAACGTTCAGCAGAGAATCTCTCCTGAAGATGGTGTGCGTGTGTCGGGAGTGTCCAGACACATAATTCAGAGGAGCTTTCATTGAATCACAGATCACAGTGACAGCCAAGTCATTAATCTCTTTGAGTTGTTTGAAGGTAAATTTAATATGAAAATCACAACCCAAATCTCCAGCATGAAACGTGCATAAAGTCACATCAGCGAGAGCAGGTTTGTCAGACAGAAACATGGCTTTCCAGGTTAAAGCGTCCAGTTAACATTACACCAGGGATAGAGAGGGCGATGGAGTAAGTGTATGAGGATAGGAAAGAGGGTGGCAGCAGGAACGATGGACACGTGTTCCTGGACTTGCCTTTGACAGCCTTAAGTTAAACATTAAAAAAACTAATAAGAGACAGATAGATACCCTGGATTGAAAACAAACCAGTTTGGGAGGGAAATCAATACAAGCTGTTTCCAGAATGTTCACATGTGAGGCAGGGCTTGGAAGATGGAAGCGTGCGGAGATAGTGGCAGAGATTGCAAACTGGTGAGTGCAGTAACTAACGACTTGCCCGCACCAGAGAATGGGAAGATAATTCAGGAAATGAAGATTTTTGTTGAGAGACGTTTGAGAGTGACAAGCTCAGGGTTGGGTAGAATTAGACAAATGAAGAATAGGACGGAAGAAGCCGACAAATGAAGAATAGGACGGAAGAAGCCAGTGAGAAAGATTAGAGAGTCTGCGGAGAAGCCAGAGCTGATCTTGATGGGCTCAATGGCCTGTGGTCTACAGTGCTTCTCTGCAGCGATCAGTATTACAATTGAAGCGATCACTTCCTGACACATGGAAAGGGGAAAGCAGCGGGAACCTTCGCCTGTCAATGTGAAGGTGCAGTCAGCGACACTTTGGGTAAACTCCGTGGGGATTTTGTACGAATTCTGAAGTGTCTTCAAGAGGATTTACTGAAACCCTGGCTTCTGACTGCATCAAATATTGTAATATTGAGGATCCCTCTGCTAACAGATCTTATTATTCTACAGCAAAAGCTGTCCTGGTCAACAGGCTCCTCGCTCCAGCCTCATAATCACCTCAACGTACCTCATCCCTCCATGTAATGCGAAGCTCCACACATATTCGGTGGTTGAAATGTTCTAGACGAACAGTGGTGACAGGAGAGGTGACTCCAGTAACAAACAGAAAGGCTTGGAATTGATATAAAGCGACAACTGGAAATCTGTAAATGTTATAAATAACAATACAGTGGTTGGGAGTGTGATTCGGCAGTGAGGGGGCTTGGACACGTTTATAACCCACTGCTTGTGCTCTTAATACATCAGCCAAAAGCCTTCAGTATATTTCAGCCTTGAAACACACTCCCGGCCTCTGATTCTGTGTATGATGTATGCAAGCTATGACACTCCCCTGTATCATTCAGTTAAATAAACCCCAATATCACTCGCTTGTCAGGTAATGTGATTTGATCGTAGAAGCTGGAAACCATGGCAACCCCATTGGCAAACCCACCGTCTCATGTGCTGTGATGATATTTCTGCTTCTCTGCCCCTACAAGGCATTTAGTTTTGATCAGCCAAGTGTCTGACTCGTGGAAACCCATCGCCACGCTAAAGAGCGTCCAAACCAAACTGGGAGTTCCAAGCAAACACCCGCCGACCTACGCATGGAAATTTGCGAGTATTTGAATGGAATGCGCACTCACTCCCTGGAGGGAAGAATTGTGCTTTCTTAATTCCAGAGAGCACAAAGCACAGGCTGGCCAGAGCCAAGGCTTGGGGACCTCAAGAGCGTGCATTGCGGTAACTGCTGGTGTCTAACCAGCTAAGAAAACAAAGCTCGCCATTAAGAGCAGTGTCTGGCAAGCTTTCCCGCTGCTTGGCCAGCAAGGACATTCCATTCCCGATTATGTCACTAGTTCCAAGATTTTGCCTTCCCCCACTTACAACAGCAACAACTTGCGCTTATATAGCGCCCTCCACACAGGGCAGCGTCTCAGAGTGTTTGTTACCTCCCCCTCCCCCCACCCCGAAGCACTGGATAGAGAGATTTGAAGTTGAAACCCCGGTATTAACCACGAATAAATAAAACCGTGAATTTGCTTTGGGGTTTGTTCTCCTGAGATAGCAGAACGCAGCACCACATCCCACCGTTTACACTGTGATAGACAGGGGGCAGACACGGCTGCTATTTTAAGTTTCAAATATTAAATATTCAACAGACGCAGCAATTAGACAGAGGAATATGTCAGGATTCTCACACTCCTGTTTAATTCTGAATCATTGCTATCGCAGAACACTTGTGGAAAGAGGTGCCAGCGCTGGGAGCTGAAATCTCTGCTCAGTGTCCCAGAGGAAACACTGACACGTCTCAGGAGCACAGAATCCAAACAACAATTTCTCCCAACAGAACCCGCTCAGTGCCGACCAGCTGGGGATCCAGCACCTATAGACCACTGCTGAGCACTGTCACAGGATATTACAACCCACATATACCTTCACGCTGGATACTTCTTGAGCCAGGTGAACGCATTTCATAGGCACATAGGAATTGCTAGATGAAAAAAGACCAACATCCATCTAGTTTGCATCTAGTTCTATCATCTAGGCACTCAAATGCTACAATAAGGGTCCAATAATAATGCTACAATAATGTTGATAGCAATTAATTCTCACCAAATTGTTAGTGCTTAATTAGCTCGATTATCAAAATAAAGACGAGTACATTATATGTTTGTCAAAGCACCCAACACAAGGGAGGAATGCTGCTCAAAGGAAGTCCTGTTCAAAATACTGTAAAACAACTAGTTTTGTTCACACTTTGTTGTGAATGGAAAGTCAGTGATTGACCCTCTATAATTTGGGTCTGAAAGGAGTCAGACAGCTGGAATCTTCCTTTGAACTTTCAGGATTTTAAAAATAAAGGATAGTGGATCAGTGTTTAAGTAATTCACTCTTCATATGGCGTGTTAGATGGGAGATGTTTCCAATTAGGCACCATCTAAAAATAATAATAATTTGGTCACTCAATCCATGACTGTGGGACACTTCTGGGCGCAATTGGCTGCCGCGTTTCGCCCACGTAATATACAGTCAATTTCCTTCACAGGATATTCTGTGAAGTACTTTGAGACATCTCGAAGACATGATAAGGCACTGTATCAAATGCAAGAATTATTATTATAGCAAAGTGACAGGATGTGGAAATGTTTAACCATCGTGATTCACAGCTTTAATCTCGTTGCTCAGTGATTAGCAAATTAACACCACTTCACACTGACTTTGCGATGCCATCTTTAATCCTACCGTACAGTCACTCAAGATGTTTGGTCACACGACAGGTTGCCTGTCTGCGTTTACTCTATGTGACAGTGCCTCCCACCTTAACTTCAGCCCATGGACACTTAGCCTCAATGGCACACTGGGAGCAAGCCACAGAGTGGAGAGGCAAGTCAGGTTTATGTTTTCTACATCAGATTGAGTGGACAATAACAGGTAAAAACTAATCATCCTACTTCAGAGTTAAAATAATAACAATCTTTGCATTCAATGGTCTCGCAAACCATTTCACAGGAGATTGCTGTAAAGTGTAGAGATTTTGTGGGTAAATGTGGCAGCCAGTGGCGCACAGCTGTGTCCTACAAAATCATGAAAAGAATGACCAATTTTATCTGGGGATTGTTGGCCAGGACACCTGGAGAAGCTCTTTTCTGAATAGTGCTGTGGGATCTTTAACATCCACTTGAAGAGGCAGAGGGACATCAGTTTAATAATAATAATCGTTTTATTTGATATAGCGACTTATCACATCTTCGAGACGTCTCAAAGAACTTTGCAGAATATACCATAAAGTAAACTGACTGTATATTCTTGTGGGTGAAACTCCCATAACTTTTGGGGAGTTATGGGTGGCTTTTGCAGTTTAAAGAGCTCACACCTCTTGTCATTCATATAACAAATTCTCTAACATTCTAGCAATGCAAGTAAGAACTTGCAACCGGAGTAACCTGCACCTCACAGTTAGGATGAAGAAGACCCTTCGGGCCATCTGATCTCATCCCTCCAGAATTCTCTACCCACTATCCCCCATCACCGCATCACGCTTGCTTTTTAAATAAGTCCCAGTGTCCTGGCCTCTACCATCCTTCCCGGTAACCCTATTCCGGTTGTTAATTACCCTCTGAGTCAAGAAACACTTCTCGGTGTCTGTCCTAAAATTGCCCTTTACAGCTCTAAACCTGTACCTCTTGTTTGACTTTCTCAATCCTATTTAAAATGTTATACCAGCGCTATAAGGTCCCTGCTGAGATCTCGCTTGTCAAGGCTGAATCCACAGAACAGTCACTGAATTCTCAAAATAACTAAACAAAGCTAGCAGGTGAAGCGGAAGGTGGCAGAGGAGAGCGGCAGAAAAAATTGTGAAAGGAGAAATGAGATAAATATCCAGTCACATGTGTAATGTGCTTGCGGGTTTATTACAGTAATTCATACGAAAACAATGAAGTCAACTTAATTTATTTATGATATTGAAATGACTTTTAAAATGACTTTAAAATAATTTGAGTTCCGGAGCGAAATTTCCATATTTATAGCTGAGCTTTAAACTATTAAAATACGAACTTCCCCATCCAGTGTTCTTCTTCATCAGAACATTGAGAGATTTAGGTTTGCAATCACTGCATTATCCTTCACTTACTGCGTTGTCTCACTGCCTGAGGCGATGGGTGTCAGATTGATTTATAACCCATACTCACACTGCATAACATCACCCATGTTAAATGGGAACAGCAAATCCACTTGACTGTTCATTCAGCCAATGGATTCGGGACCTGTACATGAGAACCCTTACTTATAAAGTGTTTGGTTTATTTGATAAATAAAACCGTAAACATGCTTAAGTTCATGTCCCAACACCTCCCTCCCCGACCTGCTCGTATCCCACTCCCCCCACCCGCTTGCCCAACTCACACAGGCCTGTTCCCTCCCATGCCATCGCCCACGCGCCCCCCACGCCCCCCCTTCTGTCCTCCACCTCCTTTGCTTTTAAATGTAACCTGAAAAACTACCTGTTCGACCATGCCTATGATCATCTCCCCCTACCCTCTCCTCTGCAGCTCATGTCCTTTCCCAAACAAGGCTCCATGAGCCTATCACCCCCATCTTCGGCCGGCTTCACTGGTTTCTCACCCCGGTGAGTCAAGTTCAAGATCCTCATCCTCACTTTCAAATCCCTCTACGGTCCAGTTCTACCTCTGCCACCTCCACAATCTGTATCAACCCAGATGCTCCCTTTGTCCATGTCCCCCACCTTAACCACCCCACCATTGGCGAGCGGACTTTTATCCTATCTGCCCCATTCTCTGGAACTCCCTCCCAGAGTGACTCTGACTCATCCCCTCCCTCACCTCTTTCAAGGTGCGTCTCAAGACCTTCCTCTCTTTGACTGTTCTTTTGATCATCCTTCCCCCTCCCCACCCCTCTCGGCTCCCACCCCCAGCTCTTACGCCCAGCCAGAGCCGTTAAGTGCCTTGGGATGTCGTCCTAACATATCAATGTAAATTTGTATTGTGTCGTGTGTTAAACCACAGCCTTGCTGCTGATGTGGAGCTTTCCTCAGCAATGGATGTACAACAGGAGTGGTCGATTACAGAAAATGAAACCACTCATTAGCTCAACAGACCAGTTGTGAGGAGGACAGGGGCACATGTTGCCTCGCTACTTAAAATGTACCTGCCAGGACCTTCTGATTAGTTGGGTCATGGACGTAGATACTAATTGGCTATTTTTTCAACATCTGTCAGGGCCAAGACCTGTTGATGCTGTCCAGACGATTTCTCTGCTAATTAAGTGCTTCAAGATCCCGTCTGGCATGGAGGGGGCTATATAAATGCAAGTTGTTTTTGTTGTTGTTGGTAATATACAAAAGCAGTCATCTGACTGAATCCTATAATAGTGTACGGATGCTTACTGAGTAAACTCCAAATGTAAAGAAGCTTTCGATGTCAGGACTTGCTACGTGGATCATGTAGCCAGACAGAATGCTGGTGAACTGAACTCACTCCCCCTGCTGGAACTGTGGCTCAGTGTTGTCAGTGAGGCTTCATATTCAGTCCTCAGACTTCACCAGAGCCTAATATGTATCAGCTTTGATATCTTTAATACACAATCGTCAATTACTCCTTTTTTCCAAGTGTCAGTCAGCCTGCCTCAGTCAGCAGCACTCTTGCCTATATGTCATACCTCACGCTGACACTTTGAGCTCACAGTCCAGGCTGACACTGTGTTGGGGAGTGTTGCATTGCCAGAGGTCCTGTCCTTCGAAGGAGTTGTTAAACCAGCATCCTGTCTGCCTGTTCAAGTTGGATGTTAAAGATCATGTGATACTATTGGGAAAGAGAAGGGAGTTTTCCAGTATCATATAAACTTTTCATTCACTTTATGGCTGCCATGTTTGCCCATTAATCAGTTTTTACAGAAATCCTGTGAAGTGTTTTCATAAGGAGCAGTATCAAATGAAAGGTTATAGGTTATTTTATTACGCAGTTTTGAGTGCACAGTCCAGTGCATAGAGAGGACAAGGTCTATGTAAGTCAAGACGCTAAGAAAGATGTGCCTCTGAGCAGTCAGGTTTTACAGGAGAGTAAAACAACCTTCCATTGTCTGATTGCTTCAAGTTATTACTAGAAAAACTGGAACAACACCATTTCTGCTCTATCTCAAACTTGCCCTTGATCTCTTAAGTCCTGAAACACATTGTTGCAAACACACCTCTCCCTCCACTCCTTACTCGAGTCGCTCCAGTCTGGTTTCCACCCTGCCCACACAATGCTTGTCAAAGTCACAAATGACATCCTCTATCTACTGTGACCAGAGCGCTCTCTGCCTCCTTGTCCTTCTGGACGACTCTGCTACATTTGACAGTCAACCATGCCGTAGTTCTCGACCGCCTCTTCTCCTGCATCCACGTGATAAGGCGCTATATCAAATGCAAGGATTATTATTTTTCTCATTTTTAGCTTGCTTTGGATACTCTTAAGCATGGTGATCTATGTCCACCTGTGAAAAAAGTGAGACTGAGACGTGTGAAATACACTATACTGTATGAATCTAAATTTATTGTTGTATATTATTTATTGCTATAAGCAAAAGGATCCAGTACAATGAATGCTAACTGTGGTCCATAAACAGCATTGCAGTCCATAACTTTGTAGCAATTATATCCTGCTATTTCTGAGACCTGAGATCAGTTTAGCTAATTTGGGTTCATCATTTATTGCATGGTTCAGTTGTGGAGGCTGATTTTGCCAGCAAATGTTCTTCTGATAACAAAGTGGGTGTAAATATTGAATATCATCCTATTCTAGCAGATGGATTATTCTTGCCTTTTCATATTGTTAGTGCAGGTTTATATTACAATAACCTGTTTAAACTCAATTACTGAATTCAGGAAAGTTTGTAAAATGAAGCAAAAAGTTTTTACCTAAGAAAACAAATCATCTGCTTCCTCCCCCACCACCCACAGGTAAAACAAAAAAAGAAAATTATCTTTCTACTTAGTCAAATGTGATTTCTTTGCGGGGAAAAGCAATGTGAAAGCATACAAGGAATTGGGATTAGAAAGGATAGGGGACGAGTTGGGAACAGCAAATACTAATTTGACGTCAGCGTGGATTAGTCAGGAGCCTCAGTGCCTCTGAGCCAGAACTGCCATTCCTGGTAAACTGTGAGTAAAGAAAATCTTCCTGGTCTCTGTCCTGAAATTGCTCTTTACAACTGTAAACCTGTATCCTCTTGTTCTACTGTCTTGATGCATCCTGAAGTATTGAACTGGGTTTATGTTTTCAATTACATTTATAATTTTATACATCTCTATAACATCCCCTCTCAATCATCTTCTCGCGAGGCTGAAGAGCTTGAGCTTGGCTAATCTTCACTCATACAACAACTTGCATTTATATAGTGCCCCTCATGCAGGGTAACGTCTCAGAGCTTAGCTCCTTCCCCTAACACGTGGAAAATTTGTCATCTCCTCTGCACCGTCTCCAGGGCAGCACATTAAGTGCGTGACCAGAACTGTCTGCAGTATTCAAGTTGCGGCCTGACCGGAGCACTGGATGGCCCGAGTGTGACAACAACAACAAGATTTCATTTATAGAGCGCCTTTCACGTCGGGAGGACGTCCCAAGGCGCTGGACAATTGGGTCGGGACCCGAGCAGGGGGGAAATGGTCAGGGTGAGGGGAGGGAAGGGAGGGAGCGAGGAGGGGGTAAGAGAGTCGAGAGAGGAGCTGAAGGCACGGTCAAAGAGAAAGGTCTTGAGACCGACCTTGAAGGAGGAAAGGGAGGAAGTGGCGAAGGCACTGGGGGATGGAGTTCCAGAGCCTCGGGGCTGAGAGGCTGAAGGCCCGGCCACCGATGGTAGGGCGGTTGGGGCGGGGGATGTGAAGCAGACCGGAGCCAGAGGAACGGAGGGTATGGGCAGGTAAGTAGGGGATAGTAGGTCAGAGAGGTAGGAGGGAGCGAGGCCGTGAATGGCCTTGTAGATGAGGATCTTGAATTCGATCCTCTGGGGGATGGGGAGCCAGTGGAGGCGAACGAGGGTGGGAGTGATGTGGGTGCGGTGTCTGGTGTGGGACAGTACACAAGCTGCAGAGTTCTGAATGACCTGCAGTGTGGAGGGAGGGCCGGGAAGGCCGGCGAGGAGAGAGTTCCCATAGTCCAGCCTTGAGGTGATAAAGGCGTGGACCAGAGTTTCAGCCGCGTGAGGGGTGACGTCTGGAAATCTAAACTCAACTGATTTAGCAACATAGCCCAACATCCTGTTTGCCTTATTCATTGCTGACACAGTGAGCGACGAGTCAACTAAGACCCCTCGATCGCTGTCAGCTTCTTCTCTTGGTGAGTTCTATCCTATCCAGGGAACACTTGTTCCCTACTCTGAGGACCCCGACAGCTAGCGCCTTGCGTTCATCAACATTAAGCTTCAATTACCGGTTATCAGCCCGTGGGTGCGTACCCTAGCGAGCTTTAGAAAAAAAAATTGCCGCCCCTCTGATTCCACAGTCCCCCCAATTTGGTGTCATCTGCAAATGTAACTATCTTACACTGGGTCTGTGGATCCAGGTCAGTAAACTGGTTACAGCAGTAACAGGAGGGTCCCAGGACAGACCCCCGAGGCACCTGCTGAATCCCCCTCCCCCATTGTGACCTGGCTCCCCTGACAAACACCCTCGGATTCCTCCCCTTCTTGCCCACTTGACGCTCAGTGGCCACGATTTGCCCGTTTAAATGAGTCATTTTTTTTTCAAAATCCTGTAAAATTTTAAAATTCCCGCCCAAAGCTGCTTTCACCCACAGGACAACACACGCGCCCGCCCATTGGCCGACACCGGCCCTGACCTCTGACCCCCGCGCCTGAGGGCGGGGTCTGAGCCGCTTCACAGCGACACCATTGGTCGCTGTCTCACGGGCGCGAGGAGAGCCGGATGTACGTCGCACGGGAGGTTTGATGCCGCCCCTATAGGGCGGGTTGGCCGCCGCTGATTGGTTCCCGGCCCTGCCCGTCGTCCGGTTGCCCCCACGCCGCCCGGGTCACGTGGCGCCGGCTGCCCAATGGCAGCGGTGACAGGCTGCGCGCGCGGTGGGCGCCAAGAGCCGCGGCGCCGGGAGAGGATGTGAGGGAACTGCCGCCGCCGCCGCCCGGGCCCGCAGCGGGTAAGTCAGGCTCTCGGGCCCCTGGGCCGGGTCCCGTGCGCCCAGCCAGCGTCCCCCTCCCCTCGAGGGGGTGGCGTGGGGCTGCGGCTTCCTGAGGGTGAGGTGGGGGGCGCGGGGCTGACTGGGGGTGTGGGGTGGGGGGGCTTTGTTAGCGCAGTGTTGTTGTTGTTGTGCTGAGTGTCTGCACAGGTCATTTACTGTGTCTGACCCTGTGTGTGTGTGTGTGTGGTTTGTTTTCCAGTGTCCTCTCAGCCCTGTAGCTGCATGTTTCAGGCTGTTTAGAGCTGCTCTGTCTGTGTCCAACTGTTGTGCCCCATGTCTGTGAGCTGCGTTGCTGATCAGAGACTGACTGCATCCTAAGCGCTCAGACTTCTGGTTACACAACAATAATAATAATAATAATAATAATAATCCTTGCAACTGATATCCTGGTGTTGAGATGTCTCAAAGTGCTTCACAGGATGCGCTATAAAGTGGAGTGTCTGTGAGCGATTTGAGTTGCTGATCGGAGATGAAGCACCAAGAATTCTGAGTTTATATGTGTTAGTAGCACTCGTGGGGGGGTCGAGAGAGTACAGTACTTGTGTGTATTGCGCCTTGGGACGTCCTCCATATGTGAACGGCGTTATATAACTTCAATTTTTTTACATTACGCTATTGTCACTCTGTGAGCAATGAGGGTAGTATGGTATGGTAGGATAAATGGGTGTTAGACTTTTTAACGTCCTTAAGTATTTTATCTGCCATGTCACAGTGTCATGAAACCTCTTTTGTACTTCGCTTTGTATGGGAGTATGTTGAGACAATAGCCAGGAGCCAGATGGCTGATACAACAGTTTTTGAATTAGCAAAGGAGTTGGAACATCCCAATATCTGTGGTGTGACTTCATAATAATGTGTGCATCTTGCGTCTTGCATTGGGATGTGGAGAAGGAGCTTATGGGAAACTTTTTTAGGAATTTGATCCTAAAGATTTGTTGATTTGATTTTGCCGGATCTAATGTGTTCTTATCAAACGTTCAAGGTAAATAGAATGAATCTGTGGCTCCTAGTAGAAAGTGGAAATTCTGAATTAAATCCTGATCGGATTATATACTTTTGGGTGTGTGTAAGGTGTAATTATTTCATAATTTTGGTCTTTCTAGGCTTGAATCTAGTGAATTTCATTAGTTCACTTAAATGTTTTCAATCATTGCTGTGAAGACTGAGGATATTATTTCAATCAGATAATGCGAATGCAAACCTGGTTCAGTCGTTTGCACTCAAGACTCAGAATGTTAGAAGCTTGTTGTTGTCGAGCTCCGTGTTAGGACTTTGGAATCATTGGGGTCCTGGATTAGCCAGACGTTAAACTGAGGTCCCCTCTGCCGGTTTAGGTAAATGTTAAAGATCCTGACACTATTCAAAAAGAGAATGGAGTTTCTCCTGTTATAGAATTATTCATTTACTTATTGACTATTTGTGGAACATTGCTGGGTGCAGGTTGGTTGCCATGTTTCGTCTATAAATACCCAGTCCACTTTACAGTGAAATATTGATGTCTCGTTGATGTGATAAGATGCAATATCAAATGCAAGAATTATTTATAACATCATCCATTTGTGTACACTGTCTTAGATTTAGATAATAAAATCAAATTTTGTAAATTCTAATTGTAAATTATTGTAAGTATGTCAGATTGAATGTGGCTGTAGCCACTTTTGCTGGACAAATCATTGTGATGGACGTTTAGATGGAAGGATTGCATTTGATTGATCACTGGGGATGATACTGTGTTGATAAATATGTATAAAGCATTTTAAGTATTTAGGAACTGGACATAACATTTCCAACTTTTCCTTTTAAAAGCCTTACAAGTAAAATCCTCAAAAGCCTACAAAATGCAGTGTCAGGAAAGTTGGTGCTCAGAGTTCAGTTAAAAGCTCAGGTCACAAAATTGGCTCCTGATTTTTTTTTTGGGGGGGAGGGGGTAAGAACAAGGTTTGTGCAAGTCTATGCGTAACATCGGATATTTAGATTTGTACGTATAATATATAAACAATTGAGTTCAGTATCCTTTCCTAACCCGAAGTACGATTGCATGGGTGGACATGCCAAGTGATGGCTGGGCTTGAGTGACCTCCGTCGGAAAAAATTTCAAAGTCTCTTGTGAGGCAGTAGGAAGTTTTATATATATACATATAATATTATATATATATATTTTTTCTTGGTGAATGCTTTGTAGATAAGAGAGTGTCCCTGGCTGAAGAAGTGGGGGGGGAATGAATCTGGGTGGTTGGGGGTGGGGTGGGTATTGAAGTGTTTTGTGGAGGGGTGGGTTGGCTGTGGGGGTGGGGGGTGAGGATGGGGGTGTGGGTGGGGGGTGATGTCTCTCCACATTGTGCTGAAGTTTGGGGAAAACAGCTGTGATGACGTAGCAATCAAAGTTCAGAGGCAGACAGAGAGAGGGAGAAGGAGAGAGAGGAGGGAAGGAGAGAGAGAGAGAGCGCGCGTGTGTGTGTGTGTGGAGTGGAGTGGGTGTTGTGAACATTTTCCAGCTCGAGCTCCCGGTGGCGGGGGGTGGGGTGTGGGGTGTGGGGGGGACCGCGGATTGTCGGGGGGGAGAGGGGGCGCAACAGCTGTTGGTCTCGTGCGTTCATTGCCGTCGTCCTCCCCCACCACCATTTTTTTGAGGGAGAAGGGGAGAGGGAGAGAGAGAGACAGAGGAGGGGGAAAAAAACCCCCCCACCAGCACAGGACCGTGTCTGGGACTATGAACCTTTGGCCGCTCAGACCCCGCACGAGGAGGCCGAGCCCATGGTGAGGAGGAGGAAGCCGGTGGAGCAAGCCGAGGAGCGCCAGGATGGGTACGGGGACGGCGGGGAGGGGGGGAGGACACTTTCGGCGGCCCGACTGCTGTCGGCCTCCACCCCGGGTTTCTCGCCGACCCCGACCCCCCGACTTGACTTGACCGGGCGGGCGGGACGGACAGAGCGGTCCGGGTGGGGTGGAAAGGCGAAGGGAAAGGGGTGGGTGACGGAGGGGGAAGGAATCGGGAGAAAAACAACGGCGGCCATGTTGTTAACACACACACACACACCCACACACCAAAAAAAAATTGTTCAGAGCTACAACTTAAATGGTTTTTTTTTTATATTGTGTGTGTGTGTGTGTGTGTGTGTTTTTTTGTGGCTGATTTTTGTTTGGGCCGTCTCTTCTCTTCTCTTTTCTTCTCTTCCCTCTCTCTCTCTTCCCCCCACACACACACTCACACACTCTCTCCCTCTCTCCCTCTCCACCCCTCCAGGATGACGGCGAGGTGTGTGGCTGATGAGGGGCTGAAGCCATTGTGCAAAAGGTCTGGGGAAGAGGAGAGCGCAGAGGGAGATGGTGAGAGTGAAGGAGGTGGAGGAGGAGGTGGAGGTGGCGGAGGAGGAGGAGGCGGCGGCAGCAGCAGCTCTCAACACAACACAAAGAGAGAAGATCCCTCAGCCACGGCTGTTGGCACCAGCCAGGATCAACATCATTTCTTAAGATCCAGCGTCAGGCCGCCCAGCAAGAGGTTACGGAAAGATTCCACCACTTGCAACGGATCCAATGCCTCCCAAAACAATAAAGGAAAAGGTATATTATTTTTTTTAAAAAAAACACAAGAGAAGGGCGGACGTTGCTTGTCCTGGTCAGGTTGGGTGGCAGCGCATTCATTGCAGTCGGTCCTCAAGTGTGTGAGTCAAGCAGCTATATGCCTAGAAATGAATCTCACAAGGGGAAAATATCTTTGTAAGGGGAAGGGGGAAAAAAAAACGATAAATTTTGGATGCTCCCAAGAAGTTATGTTGATACTATTTTCACTCTTAAAATACAAAATATTGAAGGAGTCCTTTGAAACCCTTGGCTCACTGGCTTAATACAGAGACCCTGCAATGGAAATCACTCGAAGAAAACCATTACAACAAAAACTTGCACTTATATTAGCGCTCACCATGCAGGGTAGCGTCTCAGAGCACTTAACAGTGGTGGAGCCTGTCTCCGAGCTGGTGGGATGGGGGCGGGGGCTCAGAGTCAGCCTGACAACTATATTCAGTATGTCTGTGTGTATAATATACTGTATATGTGTGTGCCTGAACATATAAAATATATTTTCATAAATTCAATCTAAGTGCGCACACGTACCCAAGTGGAATCCAGTAAGCCATGTGACTGCAGGCAGCTCGGTTTTCAATGGAACAACAAATCCAGCAAACGTGCTGTAGGAAGCGGCTGTCCTGTGTGACAACAATATATTTTAAATCATTGAAAATATTATAAGACTCAAATGACATTCATCCCGGATGAACAATATTATGTGATAAATGCACTACTTGTGATAGTGAAATGAACTGACTCTTGTTGGTGAGGTTTCCTTCACATTCTGTCAGCGGCGCATTATTCAAATGTCATTGCTATAATCCCATTCATCTATGTGGGTCAATGACTAATGTATACTTAAATGCTACATAATATATTCCTTCTATAATAAGTAAAGGTTAATGTCCATTATGACCTTTCAGTTTCTATTTCATATTACACACTGGGAGAAACTCTTTTCAGATGGTGCCATGGAATCTTTGATACCCACTTGAACAGGTACAGGCGGGACCTTGGTTAATGTTTCACTTGAAGGATGATGCCTCCGCCATTGCAGCACTCCCCTATTATGCAGCGTTGTCAGCCTGCACTGTGACCTTAATGTCCTGACGTGGGATGGCATTGTTATGCCGTTGTCGAAACACCCTGATTGTCCAGGGCCCTGGGACGTCTTTCTGACGTGAAAGGTGCTATACAAATGTAATTTGCTGTTGTTACTTTTTCACTTACACCATGCAGTCTCTTTTCACATATTCAGCAATGTAGTGTAGCATAACTGGCATCTGTCAGATACTTCTACTGTTCATATACTATTTGGACATTCCTCTTACAGTTTCTGAAGTTATCCGAAGTAATTAATTTACTTCCTTGTATTTACCCTCACTGCCAGGTATAAATTGACAGTGATTCTGATACTGTTCTGCAGTATGGACTTTGGGGTCTAATTTCCATGATTCAAATTGCATGATTTATTGCCTTAATTGTAGCATCTGCTGTGCGCAATTGGCTGCTGCATTTCGCCCACAAAATACACAGTCAATTCACTTGGCCATCACAAGTAAATTATTCCTTACACCCTCCATTTTCTTAAAATATTCCAGTTATCATTCTCAGTCAAATACCTCCTGCAACATCACACCATTGCAGAAACCAACGAATACCAAGATTAATCGTACAGTTTTCATCTTATTCCATGATTTGAAAGAATTATAAAGCATACAAGCTTTGATCTTACAGTTTGATATGAGATTTCTGCTTTATAAACAGTCTCAGTGCATCCGTTAATTTCATATGATTCAACTTGAGGTATAACAAGGGAAATGCTTTGTAGTTCTAAAGCAGTCTGAGAATGATAACTTGAACATGTTAAGAAAATAGAAGGTGTAAGGAATAATTTACTTGTGATGGCCAAATTTACAATGTTCTTATCCATTCCTCTGAGAAGTTGATTCTGTTTTACCATCGCCAGTTGAGATCCTCTAACCCAGAACAAATTGAGACTGGCCTGGTCTCTACCAGTATCACAATATATTGTAAAGGGCTGGAATTGCAACTTGTTAGATAAAAATAAACTGCTGCACCTTTTTGCTATTCATTTTAAGGCTTCAGGTTTGGTGCCACTTCTTAATGCCAGGAGTGTCACTTGCCAATTGTAGCACTGGTGACAATCTCATTATGTGTTCAAGACTAAGGTTTCCCATCATGAACACGCAGATGATATTGTTGGTGATCCATGTAACATAAACATCTACATCTACCAAACAATAATTCGGCTCAAGGGTTTGGTTGATTTTACAACTGTTTCTGAATTGGTAAACACTGGTATGTTTCCAAGTCACATGCTCCAGTATCTACTATAAATGGCCATTATGTCCAGCTATTGCAGCTTGAATTCTGTTAACACTGAGTGTTGAATATAGTAAAGTCGATTCCTGCAGAATTCCTGCCATTAGTGTCAAACTTACATTTTTGAACAGATTTTAATGTTATCTGTGTACTTTCTGCAGGTCCTGAGGGAGGAGCTTCCACCTCTAGCTGCACATCTGGCATTGCCGTGGGCACAGCTGGAGGGAGCAGTAAAGGCACTGGCAAGAATTTATCTTCGATCTCGGGAGAAAAGGAGGAAGGGAATAAGAAGAAGGCTCGTAGGCAGTGGGAGTCCTGGAGTGCAGAGGACAAAAACTCCTTTTTTGAAGGGCTGTATGAGGTACATGTCGTGTCTGGACTGAAGGGTTAAGTGTTTTTATGCAATATCACTGCTGCACAACATCCATCCATGTGTGTGCAGATACATTCTGTAATACTTGTAGTTTAGAAGATGATTTGATTAAGAATTAAACTTCCCATTATGCAGAGATAAAATTGATTGCTATGGTGTCAATGCTCAACTCTTTAAGTGAGGTTGTCACGTAAGGATTGTTTAATCTCCTCCCAACTTCTAATAGTGTCATGGATTTACTTTTATCTGTCAGGCGCAAGATTAGTATTGCAGTGCAGGGCACCAGTTGGAAGTAAGCAGTAAGTTAAAAGCTGTAGTTTTACAGAAGATGCCAATCCCAGATGGTAGTGCCAGGATGTGGTGCTTTGCTGGAGGTAGAGAGCAATCTGGAGATCTGTTTTGGATTTGCCATGCAGTGTATCTGTGGTTTCAGTGACCTGATCATTTGTTTGTAAGTACAGCGTTACTTGGGTGTACAGCATCAGGTAGATGACTTAGACTGCGACTTTGCATGAAGAGATGCACAGTGACAACACAATGTTAAACGCAAAAGATTTTATCATTTTCACCAGGTTTTATGTCTCCACCCCCCTATGCTTATTAGTGATTAACAAAGAGGACCTTGTCTGTGTAAACACTGTGAAACCCTGTTACGTTGTGGATTTGACGATAACGAAAATTATCTAAAAATTAAAAATCCTCACATCAGCCTTCCAAATCTGTCCGCGTGATTCACATCCTGTCAGTGTAACAATGGGATGTCAGGCACATTGCTTGGGCTGAGAAGGTACTTTGTGCCCGCAGTGATGTTACTGGACATGTGATCAGCGCTGGTACAGCGGTGAGGGTGGGGGCTGACTACTGGCAGCTGTGATCCTACCCCTTTTATGAGGCCGGTCGGAATTTTATCCCCCCTCCAACTGCTGCCTTGTATTGCGATTGTACTGCTTTCTGTTTTCTAATTAATGATTAAAATGTTGCTTAGAGTTGATCTGTTTAATATTTTCCTTTGGAATGTTGGATCTGTCTGGTGGAATTGCAGTGATGTATTTGGGTGTAATGTAACATTATTTTCTTTCCCTTTGTCGTTGGGTTTTCCCAGGCCACGTATTACAAGATATCTGTTCCCAGGAACTTTCTAAGTGCAGCCACTGGGGAGTTCCCTAGAGTAGCTTTGGGTGATTTCCCTTCCTATGGGTTTTGACTGGTCTGTTGGCACTTTCTTGCTGATCTGGGGAGTGTGTGTGTGTAATAGGGAGATGCCCTCAGCCACCACTCAGTGATCCCATGTGTTCTATATATCGTGACTGCTCTTTTTATAATTAATAACCTCCCAAATTCTTCTCTGTGTGCTCAATGATTCTTTATTCACAACAACACCCAGACTATTTCAATTGAATAATTCAAAAACGTGATTTTGGTATTTTATTTTCTGTAGCATGGGAAGGATTTTGAAGCCATACAGAATAACATTGCTCTGAAGTATAAGAAGAAAGGAAAACCGGCCAGTATGGTGAAAAACAAGGAGCAGGTTCGGCATTTCTACTATCGCACGTGGCACAAAATCTCCAAATACATCGACTTCAACAACGGTGAGTGTCGCCCCCTCCCTGTGGGAGGCATTGCATTGTTTCTCTTGTGATGATAATACTCGCATTTGATACCTAGCGCATGAGGAGGATGTCTCATGAAAACACTTCAAGATTTTACTATGAAGTGTAGTGACTGTATTTGTCAGCGAACAATGTTAATCAGGAGTAGACTTGTCTAGTCTTGTCCTGTCAAGCCATCAGGGACGCTACTCCGAGTGAAGGGGGCTATATAAATGCTTGTTGTTATTGTTTAAAAGTGGTGTGCAGTAGTTGTGGGAAGATAGTTCTGTGCATTAGATGAAGAATGTGCTGTCTGCATTTACCTGTGGTTTTCCAGCAGTGTAGATAGAGGATAGTAGGTTCTTCACAGTTTCTAGAAAAAGTAAAATAACCTGGTATTATTTGTGGCCTCAGATTATTATCTGATAGTTTATAATATCTGCAGTCAGTGATATGGAAAATACCGCTGCCGTCCATTGCAAAGTATATAAAACTTGTTGAGTTTGTGGCAGCAATAATCCTGTTTTAGGACTGAGATACTGACAAATTCCTCGAATTACAGTTTTGGTTTGGGCCCTTCTGAAATCCCTCAGTGCGATTATGTTTGATTAATCTTTGAATCTATTCCTTGCCATTCAGAATGTCCTATTTAAGGTGCCCAGGCCATAGAATTTCTTTATAGTAAATCGCAATAAACTTGACATTGAATCCTTTGGAGTAAGAATGTTCCTGTAAATCAGTGGCCTGACCAGTTCCAAAAGTTGCTCTTCTAGTTTAAGACATAATTCTCTTGACTACGTTGTTTGAGTAAATACATCCTGCTGACTCTTTCTTTGTATGAACCTCGTAACTTTATATTGCTTTATATTTCGAGCCGGTATCAAAGTATTGTCCTACTGAGATTTGGGTAAAAGGTGTATTTGTAAATGGCGTTCAATTGACAAGATTTCCAATTTCACAGTTTTAAATAGTGTTCTAATTAATCAGAATTTGGTGTAAATGGTGTGCAGTTGTCTAGTCAGTAAAATTATGAGAATAAGTAACCTGCAGGAAAGTGGCAGCTTTTTCCCCCAAAATAAATTTGTTATTCAAATAAGCAAAGCTATAGAACAATGCCTGCCCACCGTTGATGCTCATCCAGTTTCCTAGGCAAACTGTGGAAAAAAAGGACCTGCAATGAGACCACATCTCTACTCTGACTGACTGACTGACTGAATTGCTGAGGGTGACTGAATGCAGCTATTCAGCCCATTCTTACTCCATTGAGAATGAAGTTTCTCCCGGTATCCTGACCAACAATTTCTCCCCCCCAAATAAAATTGGTCATTGTTTTCATGGCTGTTTGTGGGACATTGCTGTGCAAAATTGTGCTGCAGAAAAATCAGTCACTCCATTTCACAGTGAATCCTGTGAAGTACTTTGAGGCGTCCTTGTGACATCATAAGGCGCTATATGAAATGCAAGGATTATTATTTATTATTAATATTGAACTCATGCGGATTATTATTTGTTCATGAAACCGTGGCATTTGGAATTGTTGACAAATGTTAATTTTCCAAGTAATTTTGTGTTTCTCCAGAAGTGCAGTTAACCCACACCTTTCTCCAGTGATTGGGAAACACAGATGAACATCAACTGTTCGCCATACTTTCCTGTTTCTGCTGTATTTTGCAGATATACCCTTGGCTTGTTGTGTTCTATTGTGCTGTGCAGTCTGATTGCAAGTGGTTTCTGGCTGTAGGCTGCAACTCCCACTGGTTATATGATTCGGGTCGGCCAGCATTTCTTCTTTGAACTCTTAAAATCTCAATTACATAGGAATAATTTCTGAAAATTGCTCTCATTGCAAAATTATTCCTGTGAGACCTGTTGATCTGATTCCAGTATTAAAAAGATGAGTCTCTCCACAGGCCCTGGGACAACAGTGAACGGTAGTAGATAAACACTCGAGCTAAAGAGCAGAATTCTGCAGCAGCCTTTCTAATGCTTTGTTTTCCAGCTGCTGTTATAACACAGTTTTGGACGTGCTGTTTATTGACTGACTGCAGGAGTGTGAAAAAGGCAGGGCACCTATTGAAATGCATTCCATCACGTACTTGACCAAAAATAACCCAGAACAAATGCTCTAATTATATATTTGTTATTTTGGAGGTTCTCCCAGCACTATTTTGGGGTCAGTGACACTTGTGCGGGTGATTCACCATAGGACAGCACTGGTGCAGTTGATAACACTCTCGCCTCCGAGTCAGAAAGTTGTGGGCTGAAACCCCACATTGGGACTTCATATCCACAAGACATCCCAGAGCGCTTTGCCGTATAATACTGTAGAGTGTAGTTACTGTGGTTTTTTTGTGTGTGGACGATCACGACAGCCAAGTTGCACACTTCGTAGTCCCACAAGCAGCCGTGGAGCGGGATTGTTGGCCATGTGCCATGGGAACTTTAAAACTTAAATGTCCACTTGAACAGGCAGACAGGCCTCAGTCTGATATCTCATCCAAAGGATGGCACTCTCCACAATCTCCACTGTCCCCCCCACCACCACCCCCGGAATGGAACTGGGGTGTCAACTTACATTAGCTCGAAGAGCGGATGTGAGGCTTAAACACACAACCTTCTGACTCTGAGGCGAGACTTCTGTTTACTAAGCCAAGCCTATCCACAAATTGAGCCAAACTGACATATAGTCTATCAAGGCATTCCATTGCGATGGTGGGTGTGTGCTACATTGTTGGAGATGCCATTCTTTGGACGAGATGTTATACTGAGGTCCTGCTTTCCTGTTTGCTTGACCAGATGGATGTTATGGGACATTGTTGTGCGGAAATTGGCTGCCGCGTTTGCCCACCAAATAAATAGCTATACCACTTGATGGTATGTTTGGTGAAGTGCATTGAGATGTCTCGACAATGTGATGAGGTGTTGTATCAAATGCAAGAATTTCATCTTTATCACTTTTGCTGCATGTGGGTACCCTAGTAAAAGAGATGCATCCTCATTCTTAAAAAGTACTTTTTTTAAAAATGTCTTTCTTTTCACAGTGTTCTCCCGAGGGCTGAAGAAATCCTCCCAGGAGCTTTACGGGCTAATCTGTTATGGGGAACTTCGCAAGAAAATTGGCGGATGTGAGTATTCTTTGGGATCTAGCAAAGGGGCAGATACATTGTGATTACTGCAATAAAAATGGTGCATTTGGATCCAGAGGTTCTACTAAGCAGATATCACAAGTAACATTTTTGAAATAATATTAATAAATCCCTGAGACAGGTATGTCTGCAGTACTCCAGGGTACTGCTGTTGACTTGGCAGGACTTGGAGAGACAGACCAGTCACTGGGAGCAGCACTGTTGCAAGTTAACAGTCCCTCCATCTTGCCTCTTTCCGTCTCAAGAACCTCCTCTTCGACCGTGCCTTTGATCACCCTCCTATCCTTCCCCTCCTGATCCCAACCACCAGCTTGGGTGCGGTTCCCTGGCTGTCCAGCACCTTGGGACATCCTCCTGACGTGAAAGGCGCTATACAAATGTAATTTGTTGATGATGTTGTTGTTGCCCTTGTTGTTGCAAGCCAAATCCCTAATGGGTAGTTCCAGACTCAGGAATATTTCCATGTATTGGTATCATACATGTGTGAGACTCAGTTTGGTTTGGATGTGTTTTTTAAATCATTAATTGTTCTGTACATCCCAGTTAGTATTTGTTTTAAGAAATGTTTTAAGAATTCTGTACAGGCCGGTATTAGGATAGCCTCATATTTTGAACCAAGACCATGTGGCCTCAAAAGAAAAAACAACAATTAACTTGTCTAATATTCTGAAGTGTTGATTATTTTAATGCCTCGTTTCACAGGCATGGATGACAAAAATGCAGCTAAACTCAATGAATTGATTCACGCTGGGTAAGTGACTTTCTTATTTTAAAAGATAAATAGTGTGATTGGTTTTGGCTCAGTGTCAAACTACGCCACTGTTACGGGATGCTATTGAGCATGAAGGATGCTTTTTAAGTGCAAATTGTTGTTGATTGCAATCTGAGGACTGCTGCTTAATAGCCTCTGGGTCAGGTTGCAGATTGTCCAGCTCTGGAATATATTGCTGCCCATTTTAACCTACTGAATCTAGCCCTCGAAAGTCTTGCTGGGATTTGTTTTATTAAAGTGTAATGGATGCTAATTTTATATATCCTGAATGCAGAAACAGGCATGCTGCAAAGGTGCCAGGGATTTTGTTATGAACAAAATTGTTCATAACAAATTGTTCAACTGTTTGTTGGTTGCTTCAGCACTGCTAATTTTGATTCCTGTTGTGTTTGCCTAGCTGTACAGAAAAGATTTTGATAGCTAGCTGGTCATGTCTGTAAATGTCTGGCACTATGATTGTGACTTCTGAGTACTTGTGCATTTCCTGGTTAAACTAACGCTCCTAATGCAGTGTGCTGCATTGTTGGAAATGCCATCCTTCAGATGAGGTCCTGTCTGCCTGTTCTAGGAGACGTTAAAGTTCCAATCGCACCATTGGTGTCCTGGCCAACCATCCCCCACGTAAAATTGGGCACTCAATTCATAGTTGTTTGTGGGACAAATTGCCTGCTGCAGTCACCGACAAAACACACATTTTTACATTTTACAGACGTCCTCCCGACGAGAAAGGGACTATACCAATGCAAGATTATTTATTTATTATTTACAATAATAATCCTTGCATTTGATATAGCGCCTTATCACACGTCTTCGAGCTGTCTCAAAGGGCTTCACAGAATATACTGTAAAGTGAATTGATTGTATATTTTGCTGGTGAAATGCGTGGATTGAGTGACCCAATTTATTTTTTATTTGGAAGGAATTATTACCCCTGGTAAAGCGATCCGCCAATCGACTTAACAACCGGGATCCTACTTACTACTAGGTAAACAGAGGCGTGTGGAGTAAGGAAACTTGCCAACATTTCGCCCTCCTGGGAATCGAACCCAGGTCTCGCTTGTGAGGCGAGCGCTCTAATCACTGAGCTACAGGATTCTTTATTAAGAAATTAGAACTTGTGGCTCTCATTGCTAATGGTTGATGGTACAAATTTGCTTTTTAATGCTTCTGAAAAAGCTAATTGGATGTTGAATTTACTTGATTTCTTTTTCTGCGTTGGTTAAAATGTGAGGACATTTCTATTTGATTCAGGGCGACCACAGTCCGATACAAAGGCCGAAACCTACGGATAAAGGCACCAATGTGCCGAGCTTTAAAAAAACTCTGTGATCCTGACGGTAAGTTCCAGAGAGGCTGTGACTGAACTATTCTGAGAATGCAGTAGAGATGAAATACCTGAGTGAGATTCTTCAGGGAAAAAAGTCGACAACCAAGGAATCTGAGGTAATCAGCCGAGATGAAGGCCTGTTGCTGGTGGGTGTGAGTTGCTTTCATTGGCTCGATGTTGGAAAAAACAAATGATTGAAAGTAAGCAGGAACTAGTGGCATCAAGGAGCAGTCACTGTGTGGATGTATGACTGTCCAGATTTAAGGGCAAGTTTTAGACTTCACTAAAGTCTAAAGAATCTAAAAAAGCTTACTTCCTCCTGTTAGTCGTTGCATGTCCACTTCTGGTAATATTCTGCTTTAGTAGAGGTCACCAGGGTCTCCTCGGGGCTGACCTGGTTGCAAGGTGAGATATTTGGCAATGGAATGTTGGAATGGAGTCAATCCTCTAATAGTCTCTAGTCTAGTTCCTGAGCCAGGTGGGTCTGCAGTACTCCAGGGAACTGCTGATATCAGCCTGGCTCATTGATAAGAATTGGAAGAGCAGACTCTGGGAGCAAGGACACTTCCCACTTGTTTTCTATTAATCCCGCAAGCCGAAGCCCTAGCTTGACAAACCGTGGGAAACTTGCCTGATAGTGCTCTCAATGGCAAGCTATGCAGTTTTAGCTGGTTTCCAGCAGTTACTCCAGTGCACACTCTGGGGTCACCAAGCCTCTTGCTAACCTGCACCGAATACTCTCTGGAATTAGGTAAGCAAGGTGTAACCCTCCAGGGAGAGAGTATGCATTCCATTCTAGATGTATGGAAATGTCCATGTAGATAGTAAACATGTGCAACTGTCTGCTCTGACTACTGATAACACGGTGATGAGGTTTGTATGTGCCAGACATCGGCTGTGGCCAAATAAAAATGATAGCATCATTACCAAATAACCAGACAGAATCTATTAATCAACGCGTATAATTACACTTGCAAGGTTTGCATGTGTGAAAGAATATAATTATTGTCTTGTGTGCCAGGAATGGGAGTGAAGAGTCTTGCTTTTCCTTGTAAAATGTTCACCAAGGTCACAACAGCCTGTTGCTTGTGAGTTGGGAGATGTTCTGCCTGTGTGTCTGAAATATAAATGAGGATTTCACATAGAATCTGTCACACATTAAATAGGGTAATAGATAGTGGTTGGTAAATTGCAAGGCTGCCATTTAATCAAGGCTTTCTGATCTGTTCATTGTTTGAAACTGATGTTTCTGTGATCTGTCCTCGTTTTCTATTCTCTTAAGTGAGGATGCCTGTTCATATCTGTATGGCTTTGTCTGAACGCTGTCAGAACCGCCATTTTAACAAAAATAAATCGTGAATAAATATGGTCATGTGCATCCTTTGATTGTTGTCTTTTCATTGCTCTCAGGTATTAGTGATGAAGAGGATCAGAAACCCGTCCGGCTGCCGCTGAAAGTGCCTCTCGAGCTGCTGCCGCGCAGTAACTATGCTTGGGCAAGAGTTCAGAGTTTGGCACAGAATCCTCGACTCCGGTAGGGACTGATTTACCTAGTCTTTAATTTGTCTCTAATTAATTTCATTATTTTTTCATACCCAGAGACATGATGGTTCACCTTTTTATCACATCATTGTTATCTTTCTTTTCAATGCCCTTTTGAATTTCCAGCATGCACATATCCAGTTAATAAGTAGGTAAATGGCCTCTTTAAATTGATGGATTATTCTTGACCAGGATCTGCTCCAAAGGCATTGGCAATGGCTCTCATAGGAGCGGTACAAAACTGTTAACTCACTTGTTCTTCAATTCCCATCTCAGTTGGGAGAATCTTGGTTTCTGCTCAAGGCACTGTATCAAATGCAAGGGTTATTATATTTGTAAGTAGCTGCTGCAAATCCATTTCCCATGGCTCAGTATTTTAGAATTTCGGTGTGCTTTGACATATTGTCACATGGTAAGGTTAACGCTAACCCTAGAGTCACAGTACCACAGATGGGAACCATCATTTGCAACTCAGAATACAGTGTTGATGTACTAAACTAGCGGAATATCCCTGAGGCTTGATTTCACTAGGAACTGCTTACGAAATACTCAGTCCTACCCACTACAGTAGTCCTGTGAGGAGCTTTGACATTATTTAATTTTCAGTGTGTTGCTGTTTCCCCACTCTGAGCACCGGGTTTTGTTTCCTATAGGATGATGGTGGAACTCCATCGGAAGGTTTCCAGTCTCATTGAATTCCTCAAACAGAAGTGGGCTTTACAGGAGGTTAGAATTGTATCCTTTTCATACATTAAGTAACCAGAGAGAACCTGAAACCAGAAGCCACACATGTAGCACTGAGCTGGGAACAACATTATGGAGTCAACACGTTCGCTACTTATTCCTTTTCTTTCCTCCTTCAAGCCTTCGGATGTTGCTGATGCTTTTCATTGTTTCCCTGTAAGTGGACAACTTGCACCTGTTACTTTGCTTCTGCTCATTGCTGTCTAGCACACACGTGTGTTCACATTTCTTACCCACTTCAAAAGTTTGCCCCCTCCCCTGCTTACTGTTATTATTTGAGTAGCAGAGAGATCTGATGATACCATAATGCTGCTTATGAAATATTTGCACGTTATGTAGACTGTCATCTTCCACAGCTAAAATCCACTCCACCAATTGTAATTCTTTTTAATTGAGGTTTGACCAAGGTTATGTCTTCAGTTTCTCCTTAACTGCCTGTTCCTCAGCGTAAGGCATTAGAGGAGCGTCTGCATGACTGTGGAGATGGTGAATTAGGGGTTGTGAAGCCCGAGGCTGAACTGCACCTGTTTCCTGCAGAGAACTGTACTTTAAACACATTGCCTGGAGTAGCCAAGGTGGTTCACTCAAAGGCCTGTTGCACAGTGCACTGGCAGGAGACTGGAAGGTGTAGACAGAGCATAAAAGATGCTCATTTACTGCCACCAGTACAGATCCTGGCTAGGGTCTCTGGCGCAAAAGACCCAAACGCTTCTGTCAGCCAGGCAGCACAGAGCACAGTGAAGGGGAACGTCAAACAGGCACGGGCCACCAGCAAAGTAGGGGGGTTGGAATCGGGAAAACACGGACCATCAACTGGAGAAGGAACACAAGGCACCGAGGATCAGCAGAACCCCTCATTGGAAGCTACTTCTGCTGAAGAGGCAGCTTTGCAGCAGGAGAGTCCCAAACGGGAAGAACTTTTAGATGTGGGGCAACAGGAAGTGCGAGAGAATGGAGACAACCCATTGAATTCTCCTAAAGCTAACTGTGATGTCTGCACTGAGGAATGCAATGATAATGAAGCAGTGCTGCTGGAACCTTGGATTCAGTCAGCGCTGCTGAGGACTGCGTTTGTGGGGGCGTCGTGGACACGGATGAAATATCCCTTTTGGACCCATTTCCTCGTTATATGAAGTCTTGTCGGAACTTAGTGGTTCCGGAGAAGTGTTTATGTAAGGATAAATCTGAAAAGGTCGTTGGTGGGTCAGATGTGAATGGAATTGCCCTTGACCCCAGTACTGTGCATTTGGGGAATGTAGAAGGGATGGACCTCAGCACTGAACCATGTTTAACATCAGGATTACAGTTACCTGGTGACACCATTTCAAAAACGTCCATGTCTGCTCCCCTGGATGATGGTGACAATACATCTCTTTCTGCTGAGTGCTCTCAGGAGCAGACAATATCATGTAGCCAGGAGGTGTCTGAGTTGGATTGCCCTGGGAGACGGGACTCTCTTGCTGCGGCCTCTCAGGGGCAGTCTGCTAACGCTGTTTCGAAAGCATCGAAAGATGATGCAGCCCACCTGGCCCAACCTGCACAAGAAGAGTGTTGGAACCTGAGAACAGCTGAGAATCTGACGCTGGCAGAAGTGTTCCTCATGTTGGGGAAACCCAGCAAACTGCAGATGGAATATGACTGGGTGCAGATCGAGCGGAATGAGGCAGAGGAAAGTGAGCAGACTAGGAGTTCAGGCCTACACACTCAGAAGCTACTCAAGTGCTTATTGCAAATTATCGCCACCGAAGTCAATCCCAAACCCGTGAGTATAATGGTCTGGGAAACGGGAGTCGGGGATTAGCTTTTAAAAGGATTTAATTTCAACCTTGGCTCGTCAGTACTGACTTTAATTTGATGTATTCTAGAAGTGTCTTGGTATTAAACCACTACTTTTACAACCATTTGTTACTATTTATACTTTTTAAGGCCACAAGATATAAACCATGTTATGAAAGGGGGGAAAAAAAATCTTTTTAAACAATTAGTATTACAGAGCTTTACAGAGTTGCTCACCATCTCTCTATTTTGAGTAGCGGTCTGGGTGGGGGGGTGGAATGCATAAAAGTGAATTAGCCTAATCCTGGTTTTGTATTGTACAACCTGCTGCCAGCAAACCTCAGTCAGTCTCCTTCCGCTGCTCTGATTCCTGTGACTTCTACATTAAAACTCACACAGTTCATTCTTTATAGTGTCCAGACACCAGCTCTGTGGCAACCTCTCCTATGAAGTTGAGCCACGAAGATCAGACACACACTCCTCCGGGGAAGGTGATCACTCTCGCACGCAGTCCTGGCTGTGTCAGAAATGCTGCAGGAATTCGAGCAAACAAAACATTATCTCCCACCACTGCTTCAGGTGAGTGCACTGACCAGGGCAGAAATACAAACCACAGTTTAACTGAACAAAGAAAGCTCTGGCTGTCAGGAGCTTTGTTGCCATTTTGTGCTGTCACTTTCACAATGGGCTGAATGCATTGTGAAATGAGCAGATGGTTGAGAAATGAAAGGCCAAGCCATAGGCAGTTGAGCAAGTCTCTTCTGATGGGCTGAACTGCCAGTCTTCATAATAATAATAATAATAATGATCCTTGCAATTGATGTATCACATTACTGAGCCATCTCAAGGAATATTGAGAATACAGTGTAGAACTGATTGTGTGGGTGGTGCTTGTGTCATTGGGATGTGTGTGTGGTGTTAGTGTCATGGGTGGGGCTGTGTGTGTATGGTGTTTGTATCATTGCGGGGGGGGGTGTTGTGTGTGTGATTCTTGTGTCATTGGGGTGTGTGTGTATGGTGCTTGTGTCATTTGTGGAGTCCTGTAGCTCAGTGGTTAGAGCACTCGCTTTGCAAGTGAGAGACCTGAGTTCAATTCCAGGCAGAGGGCGAAACCTTGGGCAAGTTTCCTTACTCCACACAGAGCCTAATAATAATCCCTCCAAAAAACCAAAAAAAAAAAAAACAATAATTAAATTGGTCATTTTCAATCTACGACTGTTTGTGGGACATTGCTGTGCGCAATTGGCTGCCGCGTTCGCCCACAAATATACAGTCAATTCATTTTACAGTGTGTTCTGTGAAGCGCTTTGGGACGTCCTCCCGACGTGAAAAGCGCTATATCAAATGCAAGGATTATTATTATTATTATTATTGGTGATGTGTGTGTGGTGCTTGTGTCATTGTGGGGTGTGTGTATGGTGCTTGTGTCATTGTGGGGTGTGTGTGTGTGTGGTGCTTGTGTCATTCTGGGGTGTATATGTATGGTGCTTGTGTCATGGGGGTGTGTGGTCATAGTGCTTGTGCCATTGGGGGGTGTGTGCGCTGCTTGTGTTGTGTGTATGTGTGTTGGGGGAGGCTTGTGTGTGTGTGTTGGCGGTGGGGAGGGGGATAGAAGATGTGTGTGGATTGTGGGAGGTATGTGGTGTCTGTAGAGAATGTGTGTATGAGAGAGTGTGGGTTTGGCTTCAATTTGGTCTTGTTTACAATTTTCTTGATTTCTTTGCCCGAGCAGGACTGCGTAATGTGCAGAAGAGCCTGGTGGTTTCATGTTCATCAGGTGCCACAGGAACCTCCAGCAATGATGCAGACACTGGCGTGTTTGCTGTTCCCACAATTCTGCCTCCGAACAGTAGACACAATAAGCTGTTCTCACCCAACAAAGACGCCGAAATGAGTTTCAGGCAGCAGCTGGATTCCTTCAGTGTGAGTTGGTCTCTTGTATGACAGATTTGAGGGAAAAGGAGTGTGCTGTTATGAATTGAGGTGTAGCGGGGAGGGTGTGAGAGTACCCTAACTTGTTATTGAGACTGATCTAATGTTGTATTATAGCACAGACTGCTAAGGTGGAGACTAGTTAGTTGGAGTGGGGTGTGAGTTGTCAGGACTGGCTTTTGAGTTCTGCGTGCGATTTACCTGAGACCAGTAGAATGATATATAAAACGTATTCAGCCGTAAAAAGCAAGCAGTGCGACCAGGTCACCATTGAATGTTGTTATACTGCTTTTCTAACTGATTGTATTTTCGCTTGTCCCAAAGGTCGGTTCATTTTAAGCTGGTGTCAGATATTGATGTGAACATTCCCTTGCTGATAGTGAGGACAGGAAATTGTGAGGCTTTGTACATATGTGAAGGAAATTAAATTAAGAAAAAATATATGATGGAAATATTCTCGTCAGTTTGCTAAAACATTTGTGATCGATTATAGTAATAATCCTTGCATTTGTTATAATACCTTATGTCATTGAGCCATCTCAAAACACTTCACAGAATATATTGTCAAATGAATTGACTGTATTTTGTAGACGAAAAGCGGCTTAAATGATTAAATCTAATGTTGGATTCCTGAGTGTTTGATCTAGGAACATTCTGCTCAGTCAGACAGTGTTTTTTGTGAGATGTTGGAGGGCCTTTGGGAAGGTGCTGGTTATTGTGGTGGTGATTGGGTGCTCACCACCTTACATCTCCCTTGTCATTTCAGAGACAGCCAGATATTTACCTACCCAAACAGAGGAAACTGCGGAATAATCGTCCACGCAAACCACTGGTGGTGCAGGTAAAATCATTCAGTGCTGAATGTCTTCTTTCAGTACAGATCAGGCAGAAGACATGCTCCTCAGCTCCTGTCCGCATGTCTTCACTTCCAGATCCAAACTCCGCAACCTCTAAAACTCTCCGAACTGGTGCACACCCTTGGCATCCGGTTCAACCCCCGTTTTTTGCTTCTCGTTCACATCCGTTCCCTCATCAACACTGCCCTCTGCCTGCCAATATCTGGACCACGCCAATGCCCGTAACCTCTGGAACTCCCTGCAGGTGGTGGTGGCGGCAGGGAGGGGAAGAGTTAAGAGGGGCCTCTAGATCTGAACAGGGTATAAGGTGTCGTACTTGGCAAGGGAATATCAGAATTAAGTAAACCCTCTGTGGTGGTCTTTGTTCTTGAGCCAGCGGGTTCTCAGTACTCCGGGGCCTGGCTCAGCAACAGCCCTTTGAGGCAGACTCACTAAGCGCAGTGATTCTGCTCGCTCTGCTCCTACAAACCCTGCAAGCCAAAGCTTGTAACAGTTAGGGTGGCCCTCCCTGGTCAAGCAGCAAGAAGCTTTCGATGGCAAGCTATGTGGTTAGAATTCCCAAGCTTTGGGTTTTGCCAAACTGCACCTAAAACTCCCTGGAGTTGGGTAAATAAGGTACATCCCTCGGCGGAAAGAGTGCATGTTCGATTATAGAATCGAGCCAGGTCTCTGTGGCGGTCTCAGTAGTCCGGTTCTTGAGCCAGCTGGGTCCGCAGTATTCCAAGGCATTGCTGATAACACAGGCAGCCTGGCTCATTGGCAGGACCTGGAAAGGCAGACCAGTCACTGCAGACAGGGAGTCATCCCACTCAGCTCCTGTTAACCCTGCAAGCCAAAGCCCAACAAGTAGGATGGTCCTAGCTGGGCAAGCAGCGGGAAAGCTTACCCGATAGCAATATCAATGGCAAGCTCTGCGGGTTCAACTGGTTAACTCTAACAGTTACCCCAACACAGACTCTGGAGACCCCAAGCCTTAGCTCTTGCCAACCTGCACCTAATACTTTCCGGAATTAGGTAAACAGGATGCTACCTCTCCGAATGTGCGTAAGATTGATTTAGCTGTTGTAAATGTTTCATCTTTTATTAAGAGAATAATTTATGAAAAGTTCAGTGTTGGTTTGATTTGGCAATAAATCCCATACTGTTTAAGTAGAAGCTTTTGTTTAAATCTTGTTCGGAAATTAAAGTTCTTAATTTTTCTGACCTTGTTACAGAGAACGCTGTTACCGCGACCAACCGGAAGTTCTTCCCCACACGTCTGTTCTTTTTCCATCTTATCCAATTCTTCTGCTGCAGGTAACTATACAGGAAGCAGATCAGTGGTGTCAAAAGGCTGTATATTTTACTCTTAACCTTTTTGAACCTGTTCGTCGACAAAGGTCACAGTCACCAAACTTCACCGTAAAAATCCTGTGAAGCACTTTGAGATCTTTTGCTGATGTGACCAGGCCCTAAATCAAATGCCAAAGATTATTATTATTTAAATAAATTCCTGGTTCCTCATTGCTCTGAGGGAAAAGAACGCTATGCTGGGTTAACGAGAGTGGCGATTTAGGCATATTTATAAATGCAGCCGGGATATTGACAGCATGATGACTTAAGTGATAGTGACATGTCAAGTTTACGGTATCTTATTAATATCAACCTTTGAATGTTGTTATGCTGTTTTTTAAAATCATTGTATTTTTGTGTCCATTATTGCGTAAAAGATCCAGTTCAATTTTGAAGTAAGTTCTTGTGTTCAGAGCAATGTAGCTTTGAAAAGCAGCAGCTAATTACTTTGTCGCTTGTTTGCGTGCTACAGGCTGTGATATTCTCTGTGTTTCCTGTTTTATAGGCACAGGCTCGTTCCGTCCTCTCCAGTCGTCTCTTTCCAAAAGCTCTCTAGCTCGTCCTATTGTTCCCAAAGCCATTCCAGCAGCTACCAGCCAGTTCTCCAGTAAGTTGTGACACTTTTGGAAGCCAGCTTTCCAAAACCTGTGCCGTCATAAGATCACTGACAATACACGTTCATTGGATTTTCTCCTCAGGCATAATTACCTGTGTCTCTGACACCTGACCCTTCTCCTCCCACCGAAAATAGTTTTAGATAAGCACTGAAGAAATGTAACTAAATAGATTGTCATTGTGTGTGCCATCTGTTTGCTGTTATCGCATAATCTCCCTGACATTGTCAGCTCACCTCAGAGCTCACCTCCCATGCCAGGGATTACCTGAGCAGTTGTAGCTCACAAGGGGGGGTTCAGCCATCTGCTTGATGCACTCCTGTGGTCAGTGCTGCACGTGTACGAATCGCAGCTACAACCCTGTATTTTACATGCAATACTCGCTACGAATATTGTTCATATCATTTTTTTTTCTGTGCTAGGTGCAATTGACCTGGCAGCTAAATCAGCAGGTATAATTCCAGGCAGCCCAGTGCGGGTCCTGGAGACCGAAGGATCACCGGAGTTAACATCCTTGTCAACAGAAGCAGTTTCCATAGTGACAGCAAGCCACGATCTGTCTTCTGTGGAGCAGAATGGGAGTGGGACAGCACTGAGCTCTACCGGGGTGAGTAACACCGGACTCCGCTCGTCCTCTACAAGCACAGATCTTCACTCTGACCCTCTGAAATCTTTCGCTCCGCCATCACCTCAGCTGCATTGTCCTTCTATTCCAAGATCCTCCTGGAGGCCGAGGACCAACCCCAGGCTCCTCTTCTGCACCACAAACCGGCTCCTCCATCCGTCTTCCCGTGCCTCGCCCATCCTCACCATTCAAATGTGAGGAGATGATGGACTTACTCGAGTCCAAAATCGAGGGGATCCGCTCTGCCCTTTCTACTGCCCTCACACCCCCTCCTCACCTCCCCGTCTCCCCCTCTTCTCTCTATCCTCCGTCATTTCCCGAATGAAGTCCACCACCTGCTCCTTTGACCCCATCCCTACCACTCCTCGCGTCCCAGCTCTGCCTTCTGCCCCCCCCCCCCACTAACAGACATTGTGAACCTCTCTCTGTCCACTGGTTTCTACCTCTTTAAAAACAGTTGTCATTATCCACTTCCTCAAAAAAAAATCCCCTTGACTCACCTCTCTTATCAAACTACTGTCCCATCTACAACCTTCCTTTTCTCTCCATGGTCCTGGAGCAAGTTGTTACTTTGCTGCTTCCTCTCCCTCCAATATGGTTTCCATGCTGCCCACAGGACAGAGACAGCCTTAGCCAAAGTTACAAATTACATTCTGCCATTTGTGACCAAGGCTCTCTATCTTCTCAATCTCTCTGCTGCCTTCAACACTGTCGACCAATCTATGCTTCTCCACTGCCTCTCCTCTCAGTTCCACCTTCATGGTTTTGTTCTGATATGCTTGAATCTGCTATAGATGTTTTAAATAAAGTTCCCTCACATAAATTTAATATTTTTCTGCACAGAGAGAACTTGACAAAAATATCCTTCAGAATGGTTTGTCCTCTCCAATGGCTGAGGCCCCCAGCTCCCTCTTCACATCTCCCCCGAACGTGTCTGCTCTCCTGGACATCTCCTTGCCAGGACCCCCCGATGACGTGCTGTCCCAGGGTGGGCCCCACAGCCAGATCAGTGACTCCATCATAGAACTTGCTATTAACTCCACTCAGTACATCAGTGGTAAGTGGGCAAGTGGACGCTTGCTTGGTTGGAGTTCATATATTACAAAGGGAAGGGCATGCTTACTTGAAGGATCGGAAACCACTCGGGCTTCTTTCTCCAGGCAGTATTGTAGGAATGATATAGGTAGTGTCCTCGTTCCCTGGCTAACAGTCCTTTAGAAACATTGTTCATTCACTATATGCCTGTATTTGGTACACAGCTGCTTGTAAATTGACTGCCACGTTTACCTATAAATACAGTTACTACACTTGGCAACAAGATTACATTTGTATAGCGCCTTTCACGTTGGGAGGACGTCCCAAGCCGCTAGGACAGCATTTTAAGACTCGAGCTGGGGTCGGGGGGGGCGGGGGGGGAGAGGGGAAGGGGTTAGCTGATGGCATGGTTGAAGAGGAGGGTCTTGAGGTGGGACTTGAAGGAGGCTAAGGAGGGGGCAAGGCGAAGTGATTGGGGGGATGGAATTCCAGAGGTTGGGGGCAGAGTGGCTAAAGGCATGTGAAACACTTTGAAATGTCGCGGTGTATTAGGTGTGGGTCAGTTGCAGGAGCGCTGTGGTACGTGCAGGGCAAGTGCAACTTTCCCACAAGTGTATTATGTTTTCACTGCGTATTGTACAGTATGTATAGCGCTTAACATTTTAGTGGTTGCAACTTTCTAAATTTGTAGAAGATTGCGATTTCTGCAGTTTCCGTTTGTAACCTGCTTTGATGGGATTTGGTCTCATTTAGTGGATCAGTTGCTGAAGTAAATCTTGTGTTTTACCAGGTGACAGTGCGCCACTCTCTCCGACAAAGCTCAACGGTAGTGATAGCTCGAAGAGTCTTCCGTCTCCTTCCACCAGTCCTCAGCGCAACTGGATTGCCTCTCCCACCCATGACCCCCAGTGGTATCCCAATGATTCTGCTGACTCCTCCCTGGGCAGTCTGCTATGTAAGTCTGCCTCTGTTTGTCTCCCTGAAATTCATTCTGTTTTTCAGAGTTGTCTCGTAGCAGCATCTCTTTGAGAAGAAAGCTTGTAATCTCTTCAATTTATAATTTCCTGTTGAAGCAGTAATCTGCCTGTCTTGTCAACCCCACTTGGTTCTCGGTTGTAGAAGATTGACCATGTCATGACATGATCGAGGAACTTCTCTGTTGTTGCCAGTTTGTGTGCTCTCTGTCTGCCCTGGGCTGTGGTGTACCCTCTTTGATATCAGATCTAATAATATTCATTAATAATAATTCCTACGATAGTAGGACTAATAATAGATTTCCTTTCTTTGTAGTATTTTCTTCAGAAATAACATTCTCATTGAATAACAACATGTTTCCCATCACCTCTGTTTGTCATGTCAACTGTTTCATCATCTTTTAAAACAGAAATATTGGTTTAAAATAGCTATTTTCCTCCTCCATTCGCACCTCTTTTTTAACCCCATCCCCCCAAAAATTGCCAATTCTGTGGCCTTGGTGAGCTTTATTTAGTATTTGCATAAGTGGAGCTAGATAATCAGGTTCATGACATTCTGGTCACAATGTTCGATTAAGTATTCTTAAGGCAAAATACTGCAGATGCTGGAAATCTGAAATAAAAACAGAAGTCGTTGGGAACCCTCAGCAGGTCAGAAATTATCAGCTATTCTTACCTGCAGGTTAGGAATAACCCCTGATTTTTATCCCTACATGGAATACAGAAACAAGCAGTTGAGTTTGACATTTTAATCCTTTGAGAAGTATCGCTGTGTCTTTGGGGTTTTGTCCTGCCAGAGGCACAGCAGGAAAGCAAAGGCACGGACTGCATTAATGCTCCACAGCTCTAGTAAATGTGAATGCACATCCTCTTGTTTCAGCGAGCCTGATCTCTCCTGAGAAAGGCAGAAAGATGCTCACCAACAGCAACAGTAACTCCCTGCTCGGAAACAGCCTCCTGGATGGGAACTCCCGGGATTCCTTTGTGTCCCGCTCACTGGTGGATGTGTCTGAGGTAAGAACGGGAGTCGGGGCCAAATCACGTTCGTTCACAGCGCAGCACGACTTTACATTTTCACAGCGGCTTTCATATCAGGTAACGTGTGGGGCTGGACACCGAGCGAGCGGAGGGGCCGTCAGCTCAGTCAAACAGTCTGGTTTTCAGGATGATTTAGAGACAGACTAGGGGGTGAGACGGAGGAACAGAGGCAAAGAGTCCACAAGGTTAGCGCCTTAGGGACTGAAGGCTCAGTCATTGCTGGTGGTGCGAAGAAGGCCGGGGACGCACAGTAAGCCTGTTAGCTGAGTGGAGGGGGCGAGCAGAGGGGTGGCTTGATTACAATTTACAAAGAGCGTACAAAACAGAAAAGGGCCACTCAGCCCAACTAGTCCGTGCACCCATTCATTTATTCCCTCCCTTACCCTTCTATGCCCATCTCCATTTACAATTCATATTTACACAGCACCTTTCACCTCACAATAACCTTTTACCTTTATTTTATTTTAACATTTTCTGGCGGCAAGTGTAAGGTGAGCAGTTTGTCAGCCTTTACTCTGGGGGGAGTGCAGAGGAAGGAGGGGAGAAGGAAATGTGAACTGGAATGTGTCGCTGTGAATGTTACAGACCTGAGCTGAATGCGAGATAATGGTCTGCTTCTATGTTGTACAGGTCGACTCTCAGCTGGTGTGTATGATGAATGAGAACAGTGTGGATTACATCGCCCGATTTAATGACCTTGCCCAGGAGCTCTCGGGGGCAGAGCCGTCCAGAAAGGAGATACTTTTCGACAGCGGAACTCCGATCGGTGATCTCTCACAGTAAGGTTGTAACTGAGTGAGGGGCTGTTTAAATAAGAGTCCTGTTTCTCAGCACCTTACCGGTCGAGCAGCCATCGCAGGCACTGACTACTGGGGAAAACATTTGTGAATGACACCGAGAGAGTTTTAAAATGTGCAATACACTGATCAAGCTTCCCAGGAATCAGTATTAGACAGATGATGAGAGTGAGCTGGCATCAGTGGCACTGCGTCAACTACAACACAGAAGTCAAGCTGGTCCCGAGGTTTGGACTGAACACTAGGCTACAATTCTCTCCCTGATTTTCAACCGGAATCACTATCGCAGCGTGCACTTGGAATGGCCACTGCTGGTTGTGTGTGAATGTAGGGTTCTCAAACCAATCTGGAACTCTTGGGGTTTGTATTGAGTGTTCCCCAGATTGATTGTGTTTAGAGAGAATTGTACACATTTTTTATTGATAACACACCGACTCTTGTACTTCAGAATGAACGGGAGCTGCCGGCCTGTGATACCGAGTGCTGAACTGCCGTTTGAAAGAGTAGACAGATAAGCAAATTGTATTAATTTAGAAAATAGCACCATGTTTCCAATGTTTCAGCACTTTTTCAGGCTGTGTTTGGTGTCAAAAAGCACAGAGGTGATTTTTAGTATTACAGAAAAATGTTAATAAGACAGCAATCCATAAGCAGGAGGCTTGCTCCAGCCTTGTTACCCATATTCCATCATACTCTCTGTAACTTTTATATTCGTTTTAATATAAGGCCATGCTTTTATTTGTCCGTCCTTTGCTGTGGTTTGCTACAGCTAGGCCCAAATGATCTGGAGTGGAAATTATGGCTGGGTGTGTTGTGTCTACTAGGTTTGCACAAGCTCTTAATTTCTGCGTCAATGAAATAGGAAGGCTTTATTTCTTTTTTTAGAAAGAATGTGATTTCTTTTTCTTTCTCAGTGAGGGTATAGATTTCTCTGTGAGTTCAGGCGTCACTTTCGGAAAGTTCCGAATGCAGAGTGATTGGTTTGTCAGAATCCAAACCTTCAGTGTTCTAAGGTGAAGCAGTGTTGAATGGAACGCTATGACAGACCATCGCTTCACCTTCAGCAGATTGCAGGTCTCACTTCACACTGAGAGCCATTGAGAGCTACAAAGGGGTGTGTGTGCTTAGTGCAGAGAAGAAAAACAGGGCAAACAAATTTAACTCTTGCAAATCTCTGCTGTCAAAACGGACTTGCAAATCCATGAGCTAGACCAGCCCTGATACTTGTCCCATTGGGAATCATTGATTAAAGATTAGTTCAGAGTAGTTAAGTGCATTGACCAACTGTATGACCGCCTCAACAGGTTTCCTCCGACAACACTTAGCCCTGTTAGACTTTATAGTAATAAACTTTGCATTTGCTTTAACTTTGAGATGATGACTCAAAAGCGCTTCACTGGGAATTATTGTCAAGCGTAGTGACCGTATATTTGGAGGCAATGCTCCACAAACAGCCATGAAGCGAATGACCATTTTTTCTGGTGATTTGTTGACCAGGACACTGGGAGAAATGCCTTTCACTAGTCTTACTAGTTTCGGTGAGCTAAGTGTAAGTACTGATGACTATACTAGGGTGAGACCTTAGCTACCAAATGAAAGATTGTAGGGTGGCTTAGGTCTATAATAATAATAATAATAATCCTTGAGTTTGATATAGCGCTTGTAAAGTGGAGTGACTGTATTTTCTGGGAGAAATGTGGCAGCCAATTGTGCACAGCAGTGTACCACAAACAGCTGTGGATTGAGTGACCAAATTTTTTTTAAGATAACTCGTAGTACGGTCCTCAGTAGCTATCAGTCTGAGCCTCATGTTTACCTTGTGCATAGCTGAACTTGCAAAAATCTGGACATCAATAGCAGCTTAAAATTACAACATTCAAAACTTATTTTTCTTAATTTTGAAGGTTTTTCAGTAAGTTTATTTAAAAACTATAGTAAAACCCACTTCAAAGTTGAGACTGATTTCAACAATTTGTCAAATTCTGGAAGCACTGAAATTGAGAATTTCTCACCCGAGATTCTCCTGAATGTGTTCCCTTTCCCCACAGCTAAATTGGGACAGCTACCTTTACTCTCCCATGTGGATTATTATGGTGGTGGTTATCTTGATTCAATTAGTCTACCTCATAATTGCCCTTGAAACTATCTGCCTCAAGGTACAGTGTATTGTGCTTAAACGCATAAAGAGCACTAGCCAAGTGGCAGACAGCTGTGTTTTAAGTAGTTCCCAGTGTTTGACTGGACCATGTAAGAGTTTGCAAACGATTTAGTTTTTTCTCTGAGACCCTGAAGTCCGTGCTCACCTTTTCTGAGTCGTGTGAAAAGTCCATTCGTCCTGTCACGGGCTCGGTTTTCTCAGCTCCTTCAGCCTTTTCACAAATATGTTTTTGTTCAGTTTGGGTTTTCAGCTTCTTCTCCAACAATGTGGTGGCCAGAGGTTGGCCTTTTCTAAGCAGTTTATGAAATGCATTTTAATTATTTTTTTAGTGGGTTTAATGAATCATAGGCACTAATAGATATTTGTAATGTCCAATATAACCCCAAATATTATTATTACTAAAGGAACATTCATATGTTATCCTTTCATACTGTTTCTATACTTGCTGTTCTTCAGGCTGTGGATGTTCCAATATCGAATAGAAATGGTGTCTGGTTTTCAGCCTGTAGAGCATTTCACCATCTTGATAAACTGATGGGCGATTTAAAGTTAACCATAAGTTGTTTTTTTACCTGCACAAAGGTAAGCTACGGGATCGATACTGGTTTAATTTAAATTAATTTTGAAAAGCTGTGATTAATTGTCTACTGCTTTTAAAGCATCATTGTTGGACGATGTATTGTGATGTCTCTTCTCGTTTGGTTGTTAAGAACTTTCTGTCCCAGTTCCTGGATACGTTTTTACATATCCATTCTCTTAATTCTCTCCACCCAGCCAGAAAATAAAATTATATATTATTTGGTTCCTGGTTCCCCTAAGCACACAAACCATTCTCTGATGCAAGAGAACAGCTAACTCTTTCTTTCCCCCTAGCTGCTGTAAGTGAGTGACTGACTGCTGAGTGAGTATCTGATAGTCTTTTGGATAGATTCCCTCTAGCTTTTCCTTCCTCAGGCACTGTTCTTTCAGATTGCATAACTATAACTGTGCACATTACAGCTCTGTTCTGGTCACACAGTATCACTGGTAAATTGTATGTGTGTTGTACAGACTTGCGGTTTCTGGGGGTGAGAGTTTATTCACAGCTCTTCTGCTTTAGAACAATGTGGAGGTTTGTGGCCTTGAGATTGTAAAGCCCTTCTATTTGAATGATTTCTTCCACTCATTGGAATTTCTGTGAGAACACTGGCTGGGATCGCAGAGTGTTGAGCTCTTTGGCCCTCATGCTGTACTAGTTATGGTGTGAAAGGCAAGATACATAGGAACAATTTCAGGCAGAACATCATTGCTCCCCCCTGGCCTCCTTGCCCAGCTAGAGTCCTGTTGTTAGTTGCACTACTGATGGTTTGTTAGCAGTGCTCTTGCACTTTAGCACACCATCAATGTCAATGAACAAAATAAGCTTCTCGCAACTGACCAGTGCGATGGTAACTGGATCACAAGTGCTCTGGGAGTGTTGGTATTGGGTTTGTAAACCATTCTGAGGTTGGGATGTACAGTGTGTAAAGCTAACTGAACACAAGCTGTATATTACTGTACATTGTACATTAATTTTATTGCATGGAATTACATTTGTACAGTTCAAAAAAAGTTCAGTCCATAGATAAATGTATTATAATGTACACTTAAGGAGTATTGCGTATACAATGATTGCACTTTGAACGTGGCAGCAGCTGGCACCCTCCTGCTGCAGATCACCGACCACAGGGCAGGAGGTTGTCCACTTTCCTAACGCTTTCTAACTGAAGCTTTGAATCTTAACTTTCATGTTTCAGACAATTTTGAAAGTACTTTGGGTGAGTGTTGTGTTAGAGAAAGCTTCCCCACCAGGCACCCTTTTTTTTAAATGAGCTGAATGGAAGAATTGTGATTAACTCAACATCCTTTTGTTTTGTTTTTTTAACAAAAAAAAGATTGTTTTTGTTCAGCGACTGAGGGCTCCTGATCTATCTGAAGCGACTGAGCAGGAGTTTCTGTAACTGGCCGTATGATGGAAGAGGACCAGTATATCAGTGTATATCAGTGACTATCAGTACCTTGCATGGCCTGAGGTATTGCAGATTCATCTCCCTAAGGCCTACAAATCACAGAGTCAAATGTACAAAGATTTTGTTAATATCCATAAAAATGCAGATGTTGATCCTATTTCCCCAGAGGTGTGTTTGAAGGTGTGGCTGAGGAAAGGCTTTGAAGCTGATTGATGCACTACAGCCGCAGGTTTCCCTCCAGTTTGGGAGTCGGTTCAGAGTGGCTTTTTGTGCTGTAAATATTGTACAGGAGCAGAAAATAACATTTTGTTGATAGATTGTTTCTGATAAAAAGCCATATCAGTTTGTAAAGGTTTTCAACCCTTTTTCGCATGTGGAAACTTAAACTATTCATAAACTGTCCTTTCCTGATCTTTGTACCAAATGTGTAAATTATTTTTGACTATTTATTCTGTATGATTAAGATTTTTTTGTGGTTATTTAATATGCAAAGAAGATGTTGAACTTCCCCATTGGGTTCTTTGTTTAACCTGTAGAGAGCTGTTTTTTATTCTTGCCGATAAACACATTTTAAATAAGCAATAGTGAGCGGATTCCTGTTTCTCCTTTATCCTCTTCCCGAGTGGTGAGTGCCCCTCTCGATCTCCCAAAGTGTGAAGTTGGAGCCATTTTAGGACTAAGTCAGCAGTACCTCACTAACCCCATAAGGAACCTCAGTATATTGCAGAAAGGTGTGAGAATAATGGGATCCTTCTATAGGTGCTCCAGGAAGGTACCACTTAGTGAACAGTGACAGTGCCCACAACTGGACACAATCCTCCAGCTGAGGCCTAACCAGTGATTTGTAAAGGTTCAACATAAAAGCCATAAAAGCAGCTGAATGTGGACAAGATGGAAGCCATATTCCTCATCTCCTGTCAGCGTCTTCACTTTTGTGGATCTGAACTCCTCAACCTCCCTAAACTCTCCTTTGCAGTCACTGAACCAGTGCGCAGTGTAGGCATCTGGTTCGGCCCCCAGGTGTCCTTCCTTCCCCACATCCAATCCCTAACCAGGACGGCCTTCCACCTCCAACTGTAACTTATCCCAAATGAGTCGAAACCCTTGTGCATGCGTTTGTCACCTCCCGCCTGGATTACTCAAACACATTCCTTGCCGGTCTCCCCAGCTCCTCTGTTCAAAACATCCAACTCATTCAGAACTCTGCGCCTGCAAACTGACCTGACCAAACTCCGTACCCACATCTCACCAGTCCTGGCCCAGGCTCCACGATCGACTTCAAGATCCTCACACTCGTGTTCAAATCCCTTCACTCTCTGGCACCTCCCTACCTCTCCGACCTGCTCACTCCCCAATCCACCACCCGGTCCCTCTGCTTGACTGGCACCGGCCTCCTGCTCGTCCCTCGCACCACCATTGGAGGTCGCGCTTTCAGCCGCTACGCCCCGAAACTCTGGAACACTCTCCCTCAATCCCTTCACCTTGCCCTCTCATTCCCCATTTTTAAGTCCCACCTGAAAACCTTCCTCTTCGACCGTGCTTATGGCCACCTCCCCGACTCGGGAGTCAGGCTTTGCCACTCTTGCGTGCTCTGAGATCCTACCTTACATGGAGGGTGCTATATAAGTGCAAGTTGTTGTGTAACTTCCTTGCTTTTATGCCTCCATTTATAAAGTCAAGCATCTGATATGTTTTTTTCTTAACAGCTTTGTCAACTTGTCCTGCCACCTTCAATGATTTGTGTATGTGAACCCCCAGGTCTCTTTGTTGCTGCACCCCCTTTAAATTTGTACAATTTATCTTATATTACTGTTCCTCAGTCCTCCTTAAATGCATCACTTCACACTTCTCTGCATTAAATTCCACCTGCCATGCGTCTGTCCCTGTCTATGTCAGGCCGGCGAAATCCTTTAATAAACCTCCACATTACTGGACTCTAACCCCACCTCCTGCGCCCACCAATAAAAAGTAAAAAGAAACAAGTCAAGTAAAGAACAAACTTTATTTCATTACAATTTGTAAAATAATAGAAACCCTTTTGGGCTGTGAGGTTTTCCTCACTTGTGGAATGTGTGTAACTATATACAACATCCTTGTATCAACAAACAAAATCTCAAAATGAAGCCACTAAATGGAATTCACTACAATCAAAGTAGTTTATCCTGAAATCTCAGGTTCAGTTTGTTTCTGAACTGCTGTGTCTGCCTTTCCCTTTTGTTAAAAAAAACTTCCATTTCAGCCCATTACAATGAGAGGACAGACCTGTGAGCAACACATTATATATCCTTTTGCTTAAACTCAGTAGCTGGCAATGGCAATATTTTTTTATTGAGATTTCTAACAAGATTAAGAACTGCAACTGTCCCATATGGTGGTAGATCTATTAAATAATTAATCACTCTAATGTGTATTGCTGCTTTGTGGCATAGATTATACCCACTGGATATTCAGCTCTTGGCTCAAAGTATTAAGGGTGAGAGTGAAACAGGCTCTTTCCCAGTTGGAGTTGTACCCAGTGCAAAGATCAAATCTTTACAATGCTTTATGCAGACAAGAATGTTTTGAACACTTTAAGGTACATTTGTTGACTGCCAGTAGGTGTTACCTTCCACGAAAGCCTGTGAATTGGCACCAACAGGAGTGTGCTGACTTTAGACTGGGTTTGGGAAGGAAATCCCCAAACATTCAAAATGGCCAGGGCGAGTTACAAAATCAAATTCATATCACAGAATTCGCTCCCTGGTCAACGAATGTTGGATGTAGAAAGTTTGGGTTCTCCTTTGTCTTCCCCGCAGTATATAGCACAGACATTAAAAGTTGATGTTTCCCCCTGAAGTGGATGTGACCGATGTGGACAAGGCACAGAGATTCTAAACACAGTGAATCATCTCGATGGGGCATGAACTTGCAATTGGCCAATGGATTACACCATATAGGATACCCTCCCTGAGACCCCCTCCCCAAGGCTCTGAATCCCCAAGGCCACTCAACAGGAACAGAGTCTCCCCACAACTCAAACCGCTCAGATTTTACTTTGCTGCAGATTCAAACCCTTCACTGTTTTACTCATAATTCCCCTTTGCTACTGTACATATACTTACCTTATACAAAACAATATGAAAGGCAACTTTAGAGATATGTCAGCACTCATAAACTTTACACAAGTCTCTACGTAACTATTCAATTGGGGAGACACAAGGTTAGTCCTGGGAAGGTTGGTGCCTGCTGCCTGCACAAGATGGAAGCGAATGGAGAAAGACAGCAAAATGCCAACACCAACCCTGCAATGGTGTCAGTCACTTCAATAAGATTCTTGTTGTTTGGAATCTAAGGATCAAGTTTCATCTGTAAACATCTGGACAATGGGTGAATGGTGCATTCATCACTAGGAAGGATATTTACTCAATAAGCAAGTCATTGTGTTAGTGCGGACCATCAGATAGATCTGTAGTGAAATCCCTTTTGGTAATTGATCCGAACAGATAGAAGCCACTGAGGCAGAGAAAGAAAATGGGTTTTGTGTCCATGCAAAATTCCAACGCATCTTAAAACAATTTGCAAACAGATAACACAGCAACAGTTTTTCCATTTGACTAGTTAAAAGAATTTCAGGGTAAACTATTTAACCTTTAATGATTATTCCTTGTTGGGGCTGGAGCTTGTTGTTGATGTGTATAAAGTGTTGGGAAACATGGCAGAGAGACTCACATCCAGTGGGAGAGCAGTTGTTGTGCTGGGCTGGCACTGCCAGGTGCTGGCACTGCCTGTTTCAGGTGTATTCACACAGGTGGCCGCAGCCAGCCGGGCAATGGGATCTAGTCCTCAGCCAGTTCATGATGTGCTGCAAGTGTCCCCCGTGGCTACACCCCTGGCACCAGACAAACAGCCCTTTCACCACCTGGTGGCAAACAGCACACATACTGGCACACTGACGGCACCTGGAAGAACAACAACAACACTGGTCAGACAGTCATGGTGCTTTTGTGACTCTCCTGTGCTACCTGCACACAGGCCAGTTATTGTACAACTTTAGTTCCAGATTTCTTTGCAAACTCCAAAAGCCATTTGTATTAGAAACATTCCAAAGCAATCACACAGAATTGTCAATTGTTATATTATGAAAAAAATTAACAATGTGATAAGGTGTTATATAATAATAATCCTTGCATTTGATATAGCAGCTTATCATGTCTTTGAGACGTCTCAAAGCGCTTCACAGAATATACTGTAAAGTGAAGTGTATTTTATGGGTGAAATGCAGGAGCCAATTGTGCACAGCAGTATGCAATTCATATCAAATGCAAGGAATATTATTATTACATGAGATGGGGCAGGGGAGGTGGGAGATCGGGGGAGATAGGGGCGTGGGGAGTGGGGTGCTCAAGCTGTCAGTAAGATTGGGAAGGTTAAATTCAGCTCCTCTCCCTCGCTGCAGTTACTGCCTACCTGTCACAGATCCAGCCCTTGCTGCTCATTGGCCGTTTACAGTTACTACAGTTGATGTGCAGGGTGGTGGATTCCTGGTTTAAGCAGTTGATGGAGCTGCACGTGCTCAGTTTGATCACTTGGTTGGAGACGTTCCACAGTTTGAAGCGCTGCAGCACGTCGATGTAGGAAGTGTACCAGTGCTCCTGGCGAGACAGGCCAACAGGCAGCTTCAGTCAAAATCGTTCAGCAGTTTCCCACAGAAAGGTTCAGTACAAAAGCTTTACCCGAGCAATGGCGTGTGTCAACACAGCTCAATAAACTAACTAACGTGTTAACAGTGCCCCATAAAACTAACAAACAAGGCAATGGAAGCTTTTAAACCTCATCTCAAGATTAATATGGATATAAAAACAGTTTATAGTAATTGGAACAAGTCTTACTTGTGTCTGCTCATCAATTTCCTTGCGTATTCGGTCACCGAGTACAATGAGGACTGACACAGCCATCTGCACATCTCCTTGCTCTGCATAGTAATGCAGCATGTCTCTGACCAGTGGGTTGAAGTAATCGGAGGGCAGGAAGGCATCGTACAGAGGCTGAGAGATTAACATCAGGGAAAAGGATTCGATGGGAGTTAAGCACACGGTCTCGGCTTCATTGCCGCTGACGTGTGGAGAATCCACTTTCTCCTGCAGGTGGTCCGGCGCCAAAGGGTTATCGATGATCTCATGCCGGAGCGGGAATGCTTCCTGAGGGAGAACATAATCCTGCTCCTCTGCTGAGAGAGAAAGAAGAAAGGCATTAGGCCAGGAAATATTACACTAAAAAGACCAGGAACATTGAGTACACACCTCAAACCCCGTGTTTTCAGTGGGGAAAAGCATAGCTGATGTTACTGATTGTGCAGTGGAACAGGACCAGAGCTAAGGGAAGCATTGGGAGTATTTTGCTGAACGTGAGCACACTCACCAGGAGCGTTCTCGTGGTCGACCATATATAAGTCATCTTCATCTCCTTCCACATCTCCAAAGAAGTAATCAGCTGGCACGTCGCTGCCTTCAGTCTCCTCGTTCTCTAAAGCACAAAAAGAGCAAGAGAGCAATAGAATCAGCAACACAGGGTGGTGAGGCAGAGTAATACTACTAACACAGGGTGGTGAGGCAGAGTAATACTACTAACACAGGGTGGTGAGGCAGAGTAACCAACACAACAAAAGTACATTTGTATAGCTTCTTTCACATCGGGAGGATGTCTCAAGGTGCTGGACAATCAGTGTTTCGGACCCGAGCTGGGAGTCGGGATCGGGGAGGGTAGAGGGCAGTGGGGGAAGGAAAAAAAAAGAAAAGGAGGGTGATCGAAGGCACGGTCGAAGAGGAAGGTTTTGAGACGGGTCTTGAAGGAGGAGGTGACGCGGAGGGATTGGGGGATGGAGTTTCAGAGGGTGGGGGCAGAGTGGCATGAGGCCTGCCCGGCAATGTCAGGACAGCAGTGGTCCTGGAGTCGAGGGTGGAGGCAGAGAGATCAGTTGGGTGTTATCCACATACATGTGGAAGTTAACCCCATGCCCGAAGATGATGCCACCAAGAGGGAGCAAATAGATATGGAAACGGAGGTACCAACAAGGTGGTGAGGCAGAGTAATAATACTAACAGCGATGAGGCAGAGTAACGCAGCACTAACACATGACATACCATCGAAACAGCGATGAAACAAATGACACAAATACCTTCATTTGCAGTAATTAAAGGGTTGGAGGAATCTAAATGATTACTCTCTTGCCAGTTCTCCGACTTCCCTCTCTCCAGCCTGGCCTCGTTCCCCAGGGCGGCCGAGATCTCCTTAAAACTAGGAACAAAATAAACACAAAGTCTCAAAAAGCAGAAAGTGAGAGTTCCCTGCTCTAGCTATAGTGTTCTGTATGCTTTGACGATAGTCCAGCCTTCCTCTGGGATGCTACCCCATGTGAAGGGTGCTATATAAATGCAAGTTATGGTTGTGTCAATGCCTAGGGACTGTCCAACCAGAGAGACACTGGGTCCCTCTCCCTTTAATAATAATAATAATCCTTGCATTTGATATAGAGCCTTATCATGTCTACAAGATGTCTCAAAACGCTTCACAGAATGTACTTTAAAGTGAATTGACTGCATATTTTGTTGGTGAAAAGCAGCAGCCAATTGCGCACTGCAGTGTCCCACAAACAATCGTGGATCGAATGACTAATTTATTATTAATAGTTTACCGTCACGTGTTGTCACAAGGTCTTTCACCTCTGCAGCTGTGGGAGTGCACCCCAGTTCTCTTGGCAGGGAACAACAGCAAAATAAATTACTGGATTATTAAGCACTAAAGACACAAACTAGGAATTTCCATGTTAAACGAAGCAGAAAGGCCGAGCCGGGAACCTTTCCTCGGTGAGATACGTGGAGCTGCTGGATTCCCAGCTCCGCATTCATCAGCCAGAACCATAAACAGTGCCCTCGCCAGACTCGGAATTCTCTGTCGCTCGTGCTCTCCCACTTTCTGTCCTACCTGTTCATTAGAGGCAGGGCTCCACTCTTGCCGATACTCTGGTTCAGGTTGACAGGAGCGATGGCCCCTGGGTTAGAGTAGACAATCCTCAGCATTGTCCACGTCTGAGCCACCTGGAAGCAGAGGAGGAAGACGCACAATAAAACCCTGGCTCTACGACAGGCTCATTACATCGGAAGTGTCAGCAAACAGTGACACAGTGTAGCTGGACAGACATTCAAATTCCCCTTAATCTCAGCCACAATACGCTAATTCTCACCTCAGGCACCGACCGTAATGACCCATACAGACAATCATTCCAACTCACAGAGCCAGCGAAGCAGAGCCTCAGTGTCTTGTTCTATCCCCAACTCTCCTTCAAACTCTCCTCCCCCTCCCTCGGCTTTCCCTCAGCTCCACACCTCGCTTAGCTCCACTGCTACCTCTCCCCCCAGACTGCCGAAATGCTCATTCATGCTTTAATAACCTCCAGGCTTCACTATTTCAAGGACCCTGGCTGTCAGACTCCTTAGCTCCTCTCTGTACAAGCTGCAGACTATCCAACACTGCAGCTTGTGTCCTTTCACGCACCGGGCTCCGCGAGTCCGTCACTCCCATCCCCCCAGCTGCATTCTCGGCTCAGCAAACGCGGGGCTGCTTCACTCCCTGTCGAATCAGCCCACCATTGTTGGTCAGCAATTTTGCCTTCCTCTCTGAACTCTCTCCCTGAGGGGAGCTTCATTTTCTCCTTGGTCTCCGTGACCCGTTTTACCTTGTACACTCCACCTCAATGAGCCAGTCCAGAACCTTGACGTCTTTTTTGACCCTCAACTATCCTTTCTACCCCACATCTGCGCCATAACCCGCTCTGCCTTCCCCCACCTCCACAACACCGCCCAGTTCTGCCACTGTCTCACACCGCAGGCGCTGAAACCCTCATACACGCTTTCAATACATCGAGGCTTGACCAGGCAAACTCCTTGCTTGTTGGCCTCCCCAACTCCTCCCTCCATAGGCTGCAGACCATCCAGAACTCTGCAGCCCGTGTCTTTTCCCGCACCAGGCTCCATGACCCTATCACCCCCATCCTCGCCCGACTCCACTGCCTTCCCATCACACAGAGGATACAGTTCAAGATCCTGGTTCTCACCTTTAAAGCTCTCCATGGCCTCACTCCTCCCTACCTCTGCGACCTCCTAACTCAGCGGGCTCCGGCCTGCTCCATGTCCCCCACCTCGCCCACCCCACCATCAGGCCTTCAGCCACTCTGCCCCAACCGTCTCGAACTCCGTCCCGCAATCCCTCTGCCTCGCCTCCTACAAGACCCTCCGCTTCGACAGTGCCTTTGATCATCCTCCTTCCCGCCCCCCCCCCGCCCTCCACCCTCCCCGATCCTCAGCTCGGGTCCGAAACACTGATTGTCCAGTGCCTTGAGACGTCCTCCTGACGTGAAAGGCGCTTTACAGACGTAATTTTTTTGTTGTTGTTATATACAGGAGAGGAATCGTGAGCGCAGATATGGGGTGCTGCCACCCCGAGGTGGTTCTGTATATCGGATTGTACCTGGAAACGGTACAACTCTTTGGCCACTTTGGCGTTGTGGTCGCAGAGCTCTGCCAGTGGCCGGCCAGTCAGGATGTACTGCCGCGCCGTCTGCACGAACCAGTCCATGGAGTTACTGCCGGCCTCGGTCTCGAACACGCTGAGAGCGCTCGACACATTGGCAAACTGTTCCGATAAATCCGGCTTCTTGAAGAAGAAGATGGGGTAGCGTCGGTCTCCGCCGTACGCCTTGTGGTTGGAGTCGGTGGAAAACGGGCTGTCTTTGCCGGCGAAGGCCAGGTCGCCAAACAGCCCGTAACACAGGCCCTCGGGGTTGGCCCGATCGACGGGCCGACTGGCGTCCCGGAACATGTGCTGGTATAGCGTGCTGTCCTTGGACCCCGAGAGCAGGTAGTAGGGCTCGTGGATGTGACGCCACACGATCCCCGTGGTCACGTCCTTGTGCTCCTCGAACATGGCGAAGGGAATGTACGGCCGGCGGACGTCCCACACATAGATATTGTGATCCACCATCATGGAGCAGGTGGCCAGGTGGTACTTCATCTCCGGGCGCCACTTGACACGCGCCACCGAAGCGATGGTCTGCACGCAGTAGATCTCCTTGGCCCGCGTCGTCGTCATGTCCCACACCTTTACCATTTTATCGCGGCCTCCGGTGGCCAGCCAACCCCTGCAAGCCACAAACCACACTGCGCTGTATCACTGACCGCCACGGTGAATTTCAATGCAAACTCCTCAATCCCACCCAGAGAATTCCAGACAAAAACTACAGATAATAATAATAAACCTCACGTTTGATCACCTAACTCAGCGGGCTCCGGCCTGCTTCATGTCCCCCTCCTCGCCCGTCCCACCATCAGGCCTTCAGCCACTCTGTCCCAACCGTCTGGAACTCCGTCCCGCAATCCCTCTGCCTCGCCTCCTACAAGACCCATCTGAAGACCCTCTGCTTCGACAGTGCCTTTGATCACCCTCCTTCGCACCCCCACCCTCCACCCTCCCTGATCCTCAGCTCGGGTCCGAAACACTGATTGCCCAGCGCCTTGAGACGACCTCCTGACGTGAAAGGTGCTTTACAAATGTAATTTTTTTGTTGTTATATACAGAAGAGGAATCGTGAGCGCAGATATGGGGCGCCTTATCACCTCGTTGAGACATCTCAAAGCGTTTCACAGAATATATATATATACATTTGGGGCAAAAGGTGGCAGCTTTGTCCCACATGGATTGAGTGACTAAATTATTATTATTATTTTTGAAGGAATTATACCCCCTTAATAGCGATCCGCCGATCAACTAACAACCAGAATCCTACTTGGTAAACAGAGGCGTGTGGAGTAAGGAAACTTGCCTAAGGTTTTGCCCTTCCCGGGAATTGAACCCAGGTCGTCTTGCATGCGAGGCGAGTGCTTTAACCACTAAACTACAGGACTCCAGATGTGGAACTCAGTCAGGTTGGGACACTTTTTTAAAAAAGAAAAATAAATATCCAGCTTTTTTTTCTAATTTTCTCCCCTCTGGCACCTCCTCTGCTCCTGGCCTCTTCCCATCCCAAGCCCCGGAGGTAAGACCTGCATGGACCTGGATTTCCTACCAGCGGGCTTGTGTTCCGTACACTGCAGCTCTGGCCACTACACCATCCGGGTTGTCCTGGTTTGGACACTTAAGCATGGTGATAAATAAATAAAATAATAATGATTTGGTCACTCAATCCATGACTGTTCTGGGACACTGCTGTGCGCAATTGGCTGCTGCGTTTCACCCTCAGAATATACAGTCAATTCATTTTACAGTGTATTCTGTGAAGCAGTTTTGAGACTTCTCGAAGACGTGATAATGCGTTATATCAATGCAAGGATTATTATGTGTCAGACACCCGGGCTGACCAACAAATAAAAACAGGATTCCACATGTTTGACAATGTCAACCATCTTGGCTCTAAATGCCCCGGAGTGCTCGCTCGTGCTCGCCCGCCCTCCCTCGCTCACCTGTCATCTGGGTGCCAATCACAGCAGAATACGGGCCCGTTGTGTGCTGTAAACATGCGCTCGTATCTGTCTGGGCGCCTGATGTCCCAGATCTGAACATTACCATTTTCAAACGAAGCAGCAAATGTGAAGTAATCTCTGATGCTGAACTGGACATCGCGCACACTCTCTGACTGACCTACAGAAGACAAGAGTTCCAATCACAAGGTTAGAAATGACATGCTCAACCTGGCTATTTATCTGACAACAACAAATTGCATTTATATCAAGCCTTTCACGTCAGGAGGACGTCCCAAGGCACTGGACAGTGAAGGATTTGCACCTGAGCTGTGGGCTAGAGTCAAGAAGGGTGGAGGGCAAGTGGGATGGGGCTGGGAAGATGGTCAAAGAGGAAGGTCTTGAGATGGGCTTTGAAGGAAGCAAGGGAGTGGTCAGGGGTTAGGATTTCCAGAGGATGGGGGTGGAAAAGTTGAAGGCCCAACCTCTAGCCTTTCTGCCCCCACCAAGACTTATCAGCACACATAAAATGTAAATGAATTAACCCAGAGGAAGCCAAAGATGGCAAACACGGCAAAGGTGAGTAGTTCGATTGGTCAAGCTGCATCCACCTTGGCAAACGATTTGCAGACACTCTGGACAGAGAGGTGCTGAGTTAGCCCAGGGCGCAGCGTTAGCACATTAATGCTGAGCACAGGAACAGGAATGCACCCAGTTTCAAGTTCCACTCTGCTCAGCTCCTCTCTGAGCTGCTGAGTACACAGACACATCAGAGCTCCATCAGAACTCCTTGAAAAATTTCCTGGTGTTTGGAATGCAAACTCTTGCCCTGGAGGAACACACCTTGCTTACCTAAACAGAAGAGTATCAGACGCAGGTTGGTGAGAGCCAAGGCTTGGGGCCCCCAGAGAGTGTGCTGCTGGAGTCTAACCAGTTAAAAGCACACAGTGTGTTAAACACGCAGGAAGTTATTGGCAATGGAATAATTTCCAGAATACAAACTACACAAGAAATGATACTGAGAGACATTGACATCGGATTACAACAACAACTTGCACTTATACAGGGCCCTTCAACAACAACAAAATTATATTTGTATAATGCCTTTCACGTCGGGAGGATGTCCCAAGGCGCTGGATAATCAGTGTTTCAGACCCAAGCTGGGGGTCGGGATTGGGGAGTGTGGAGGGCAGTGGGGAAGCAGGGTGGTCAAAAGCACGGTCGAAGAGGAGGGTCTTGAGATGGGACTTGAAGGAGGCAAGGGAGGGGGCAAGGCGGAGGGACTGTGGGATGGCGTTCCAAAGAGTGGGTGCAGAGTGGCAGAAGGCACGCCCGCCAATGGTGGGGTGGGCGAGGCGGGGGACGTGAAGCAGGCTGGAGCCCGCTGAGTGGAGGGAGCGGGCAGGTTCCTAGGGAGATAGGTCGCAGATGTTAAGGGAGAGCGAGACCGTGGAGAGCTTTGAAGGTGAGGACCAGGATCTTGAACTGTATCCTCTGTGTGATGGGAAGGCAGTGGAGTCGGGCGAGGATGGGGATGATCGGGTCGCGGAGCCTGGTGAGGGAGAGGACACGGGCTGCAGAGTTCTGGATGTCTGCAGCCTGTGGAGGGAGGAGTTGGGGGAGCCGACAAGAGTTTGCATAGTCGATGGATGTTATGAATGCGGGTATGAGGGTTTTGGCGGCCGGTGGTGTGAGATAGTGGCGAAGCCGGGCGATGTTTCTTCACGCCGGATGGCGTCTTGGCGCACTTAATCTCAGAGCCATTAGTTAGTGCTGAGGAGGTGGCCGGTGCTGCCTTTCCCTGCAGAAACTGGGCCTATTACCTGAGAAGGTGCTGACAGACTCTCTCTTCCTGAGGTCGAAGCATTTCATGTAGCCGTCCTGGGAGCCGCTCAGCAGCATGTAGCCCTCGGTCGGGTGGAAGCAGACTTTATTGACCGTGCGTTTGTGCTCGGTGAACAGCTGGTCCTGCTTGTTGCGAGACGGCTTCCCCAGGTTCCAGGTCACCACCGCACCGTTGGTGGCTGCCGTGGCCAGCAGGTTCTCCTCCACCTGATGCCACACCACGTCGGCACAGCTGAAGTTGAGGGACAGCTTGCGGCCCACACGCAGGTTGGCTTTCTCCACAAACTGCTCCTCCTCCACCGAGTAGATCTTGAAGATATTGCGTCCGGCCACCACTACCTGGGCGGCGTCTCTGCACACGCTGATGGCGTTCGCTGGCGCGTCCAGATGGCAGAACATCGTCCGACCCGTGATGGTCACCCCGCTCAGGGCCGTGGTCACCCGCGACATCTTCTCCATCGCGGAATATACTGCCAAAGTGCAACTGGGAAATGGGGTTTAGGATCGCGTCACCGACTTCCCTCAGTCTTGCCGCGCCTCAGGCTAACTCAGCAGATTGAGCAGTCTCCATTTCGTCCTTTTATTGGTAACTCAGCACAACGAGGAGTCACTTCCTGTCAGAGAGACCGTCACGGCTTGGGCAATGCAGACTGCCATTATCTCAGTTTTTATCAGTTACCATTTCCTTCAGACTCGATTACCCTCGTTTATTCCAGGAATTCTTCACTCAGACTTCCCCTGGATGCTCAATACCGACGGTTTCCCAGTGATTCTGTTCCAACGCAGAGCCCAGAAGCCACAAATCCCGGAACTCATGCAGATTTCAGTGCAATAAAATTCTGAAAGAAAAAAGTTTGAACAAAGTGATTAATAAAAATCTCTTTTAACCAAATATGTGGTTACCTCACCCCAATACCGATCAGTGTATTTCTTGTTGCAAATACTGTACAATGATTCACAATCTCTGGGTAATTGCGTGTCAGCTTGGCTCAGTGGTAGCGCTCTCGCATTGTCGAGGTGACGTGATGCTACCCCACGTGAAGGCCGCTATACCAATGCAAGTTGTTGTCCTTTTGGATGAGATGTTAACCTGAAGTTCCGTCTGTCGGTTCACGTGGACATTAAAGATCCTATGGGGCTATTTGAAAAGAGAAGGGAGTTTCTCTCACCCGATGTCCTGACCAACAATCCCCCAAAATAAAACTGATCACTCACTTCAAGGTTGTTTGTGCGACATCACTGCGCGCAAAACCGGCTGCCGCGTTTGCCCACAAAATACACAGTTACTACACTCTACAGTAAATCCTGTGAAGTGCACTGAAGAGAAAGCGCAGTCGAAGAGGAAGGTCTTGAGTCATGATTGGGAAAGGGGACCCAACCCCTAGGGCTCGAGGGAGAGAGGTTCATAGTTTGGGGGCGGAGTGGATGAAAGCGCAGTCACCATGAGCCTTACTGGGGAGACAGAGAGGGTCCCCAGGGGAGAGACAGAGACAGAGAGGGTCCCCAGGGGAGAGACAGGGAGGGTCCCCAGGGGAGAGACAGAGAGGGTCCCCAGGGGAGAGACAGAGAGGGTCCCCAGGGGAGAGACAGAGAGGGTCCCCAGGGGAGAGACAGAGAGGGTCCCCAGGGGAGAGACAGAGAGGGTCCCCAGGGGAGAGACAGAGAGGGTCCCCAGGGGAGAGACAGAGAGGGTCCCCAGGGGAGAGACAGAGACACAGAGTGTCCCTCAGGGGAGAGACAGAGAGGGTCCCCAGGGGAGAGACAGAGAGTGTCCCTCAGGGGAGAGACACAGTGTCCTCAGGGGAGAGACAGAGACAGAGAGTGTCCCTCAGGGGAGAGACAGAGACAGAGAGTGTCCCTCAGGGGAGAGACAGAGACAGAGAGCGTCCCTCAGGGGAGAGCTCGGGACACTGACCGCAATCAGCACACACACAGACCCTGTCCCCTCCCCCACCCCCCGCGCGGCCGCGGCACCGACTCGCTCTCACCTTCCCCCCACCCTCGGCCACTCACCGGAAGTCTCAGCCCGAGACCGGAAACCGTCCCGTGCGCGGCTTCCGTCCGTCACACACAAACACTGGGACCAAACGTTCCGCCTCCGCTTCCTCTTTGTGCGCCCGCGGCCCACTCCCTCCCTCCCTCCCTCCCTCCCTCCTCTGCCGCTCCCCACTCTCTACACCCGGACCCGCGCCCCCCTCACCCCGCCACCCCCCCCTCCCCCACCCCGCGGGGTCATGTTCTCAGGAGAGGAAATTTGCGGGGCGGAACTACACCTCCCGGCATGCCCCGCACCGCGCGGCCGCCCACGTGATCACGACGGTCGCCCCGTCACGTGCTCAGTAACCGTGACAACCGGCGATCAACACCAGCGGCAGCAACGACAACAACTGGTTTATAAAGCGCCTTCACGCGGGATAGCGCCTCAGAGCGCTTTAAGTGGATCCAAACCCATACCTCCCATCGACCTGTGGAAATAACAGCGATACATCGTCAATAATAATAATAATCATAATAATAATCTTTGCATCTGATGCGTCGCCTCATCACGTCTTCGAGACGTCTCAAAGCGCTTCACAGGACACTCTGTAACGTGAACTGACTGTGTACCCCACAAACAGTCGCGGATTGAAGCGACGAACGTCAGTAGCTGTTTACAGTCCCGGGGAGTCCTGGCGCTGCTGGACAGGCGCTGCCTCCTCCTGTCACTGCCCAATGTCACTGCCACCCACAGTCGCTGCTCACCTTCCCCTCCAAACAGAGCTGATACACTCCGGGCGACTAACGTTGGGGGCATTTAGGAAATGTGGGAAGGGATTTTTTTCGACACCGGGTCTCAGTGATCAGAGCCTCGTTTCGTTGATCTCAGTGCCAGTTCCAATCCTTCACTGAAGATGGATGTCGTGCTCTCTGTCCTCCATCACAGTAACGCAGCGTCGGTATTTCATTTACGAGTCTTGCGTTTGCTATCGTGCGCTCTGTCACGTCAGAGGGACGTCTGAAAGCGCTTCACGGGATTTACTGTGAAATGGAGCGACTGTGTCGCACAACTGTGCACAGCAGCGTCTCACAAACAGCCATGGAGTGAGGGACCAGTGTTATTTGGGGGATTTTTTTTCTAATTGCGAACTCAGTCCAGCGGCGGTTATTGTCTGGCGACGAGTTGGGGGTCACCCTGACACACAGAGAAGGTGACTCCCTCGTGATGTGAACCTTTTGAGAGCTTTTTGCACAGGAGCTGTCACTGCCGCTCGGTGCCGCGTTACACAGTGTACACGAGGGGGCGCTGCTCCACCACATCAGGTGCCGAGGCATATGTCTGCTGTGAATTTGCAGTGAGTTAAACACCGATCTAAAGTGCTCCAGGTTTCAGAAATGATGGTGAATGAACTGTTGTGCCTTAAAACTCTGGGTGAATGCAAGCTGTTCATCTCAAGGCAATCAGAATCTTCTGATAAATAAAGTAACGCCACAATTTATGACAATGTGAGCAAATTAATAGACTCCACTCCAGTTTGTCGGATTTCATCAGCTTCTGTCTATTCTTTATGTATTAAACTTCTCTTTAGATTCGGTTTCACTTTACAGTGGTTGATGTAGTAGACCGGCTCAATCATCCAAAGGAATATCACATTTGTCTTGTTTGGAACCTCATCTCATTTGTTGAATGACATAGTGATAAGAGAAAAATATTGATATGTTGTCTCAGTGTTTTCAACCTTATATTTCTGTATTTCTGTATTTTCTAAATGATTTGAAAAACAGACTTAGTATTTGCAGACCACTAGTAATAATAATCCTTGTATTTGAAACGTCACGTCAAAGAGCTTCGTAGGATTTACTGTGTATTTTGTAGATGAATGTGGCAGCCAATCATTTTTATTATTAATTTCAACACAGCAACGTCCCATGAACAGCCATGGAGTGAATGACCAATTTTATTTGGGGGATTGTTGGTCAGGACACCAGGAAAACCTCTCTTCTCTTTTTGAATAGGGCCACGGGATCTTTAACGTCTCTAACGTCCACGTGATCCAGGACAACTGGGTGAAGGTGTTTAGTTTAACGTCTCATCCAAAAGATGGCACCACTGACGATGCAACACTCCCCAGGTTTGACGTCCCATCCGAAGGATAGCCCCTCCGACAATGCGTTGGAGTGTCATCTTAGGCTGTGTAATTCCAAGTCCCAGCTGAGCCGGTCTGTCTCTGGAATGTGCTTATTCAACAAACATTGTCAGATTCTCTGACAGAAATATTCCTTTCACATGCATTCAGAGTAATTACCTGTCAATATCTTGGGTGGTTTGTTTTGAGTGAAATTTCAGTAATGTTGCTGTTGTGTAACCCTGTCACTGTAGTGCAATGTTGTACGCACACCCCTGGCAGTGAAGCTACATTGTCAACAGGTATCATTCCCTAAGGTATCAGTCAGCAATGACAGTGACACAGACAAACACAGGCACAGTGACAGTCATAGTGACAGTGACACAGACAGTCACAGACACAGTGACAGTCATAGTGACAGTGACACAGACAGACACAGACACAGACACAGTGACAGTCATAGTGACAGTGACACAGACAGTCACAGACACAGTGACAGTCATAGTGACAGTGACACAGACAGACACAGACACAGTGACAGTCATAGTGACAGTGACACAGACAGACACAGACACAATGATAGAGACACAGACAGTGACAGAGTGACAGAGGAACTATAATAAAGGAAACAAATGTTTAACATCCAAATTGTGCGACCATTATTTCATCATTAATTAAATAAAGGTAAAGTTTCCTTACAACCTAAACAGGTAGATGGGATCTTAGCTTAACATCTCATTCAAAGGACGGTAGCAAAACCTCATCAGAACTGCACTGGAACGTCAGTCTTGACTGAGTTCAAATTCCTGACATAGGGCTTGATTGAACCCACAACCTTCTGACTCGGAGGCAAGAATGCTACCGACAGAGCCAGTCTCTGACTTCCAAAATTGGTGGAAGGAACCCCCACCCCTTCGTGCTCAGAATCCTGAAACAGAACTGTTTCGGAACTGTCTTATATGTTCCAAACGTAACCTGCACTGGGAATCTGTCTGTCACTGAATGAGAATGATCTGACTGCTCTTCGATCCTTTTCAAATATATTACAATATATTACCATTTATACGGTGTGTTTCACATCGAGAGGATGTCCCACAGCGCTGGGTTCTGAAAGTGCAAGGGGAGTGGGCGAGGTGGAGGGACCCCGAGATCGAGGGCCAGAGAGCGGGGCAGAAAGACATAAAGTTGAGCGGAAGGGAGAGAGGGGCCGGGTCGGTAGGACAGCAGGAGATCACGGAGATGGAGAGGAGAGGGGTGGGGCGAGGCCATGGAGGGGATCTGAGTGTCTTAGCAAAAGCTGGTGCCCACCACAACTCCCAGAAACTTCTCACCTCTCACCACACGGGTGATTTGGGGGCTATGGTTAGGTGACTCTGCCACGCTGCGGATTGGCTGTAATCAACAAGAAGTTATCAAGTTATCAAGAACAAATTGCATTGATATAGGACCTTTCATATCGGAAGGACGTCTCAAGGCTTTGGCCAATGAGGGGGTTTGCACCCGGGCTGCAGGTTGGGATCAGAGAGGGGTGGAGGATAAAGGGGGTGGGGGTGGGAGGATAATTATCAGTGATACGAATGGCATCAGGGCATTTTGCCTCCGACACTGACCTGCTCTTAGTCTGATTCTCTGTTCTCCTGCCTATGAGAATCGGAAGCCACATAATCAACAGATTATGGTGACTCACAAACTAACACATTAGGATGGAAATTGTTCTGGCAACGATCAAAAACAAAAGGCATCATGTCATTATCAAACACAGAAAGCACATTTATTTTTATTACTGTATATTTTCTCTTTTTAAGTATATAAATTAACAGGTGCATTATATTCCTCTCAAGCCAAGTGTTTTTTTTGCAAATGCTTCTGGCACATATAATGATTCATACTGTATTATAAAATAAAATAGTAATATAATAATAATTCAGAGAATCCTTTCCTTTCTGCTCTAGTCAATAACTTGTCACTTTCCCTTTTTGAAGAAGGACAATCTTTATGAATAACCATACGCATTATGGAAAACTATTACTGAAATGATTGGCAATGATTTGAGAATAGAAAGATTATTCTCTACTTGTAGTTAAATCTATTAATCACTGTCCGCCATATGGTGTGATTTTCCTCATTGCTCATGTTATCAAAAGCAAAGAGTATTTAGTCACAGTCAATGTGACTGACGTGGCAAATTCCTTGGCAAGCCATCACAGCTTTATATTTTGGAGTTGTTTGTAATCAGTTATAATACACATCTGGCTCAATGTTCTTCCCTGGCCTGTCCCTAACACACAGATACCCTGTTAGCACATCTGGTCCAATATCCTAGAGACTGTGTTATAGTGGAGCACGAAAACATGGCTTGACTGCGCCAATTGGTCATCAAATTATAAAGTCAATTCACTTTACAGTGTATCCATTGAAGCGCTTAAGACGTCTCGAAGATGTGATAAGGCGCTGTATCGAATGCAAGAATTATTATTATCGCTATTATCAGTCGTCACTTTCTGCGTTCTTGAGCACATGCATGTTACGGGCAGGAAGTTCTCCTGCCGTGAAATTATGCTTCCTGGGTATAAAGTGCACAGTGTGTGGATGGCCTGACCAGCGAGGAGGCTGTGAGGGAGCCTTCTCTCCCGCAAGGATGAGCAGGTCACAGGGAAACCGCCATAAACTGAGCCAAGCCTCCAGTAAGGCAGTGACTAGCAGGGCTGCTCCACAGCAAACATGTCTTCACCACACACACTCATTTCGTACTCGCCGGCTCTCAGCTCTCATGGTGATCATTTACTAACTGCGACTTGAGTTTCTAAGGCTTTTGGAGTAAACATTAGAAAGTGGTTTGATCCCCGAGTATTGACTTCATTCCCCTGCAGTTCACGAACGTGAATCTATTCCTGATTTGCCCTTTGTCAAAATATGCAGCGTCACAGCTGTTCTGCCAAAGAGTCTTTATTACCATGTTACACTACACGGCAAGCGGTAATACTTGCAGGACTTTGCGCTCACAGTCCAGGCTGACGCTGGGGGTATGTTGCATTGTCGGAGGGGTTGTCCTTCGGATGAGACGTTAAATCAAAGTCTCACTCGCCTGATCAGATGGACGTTAAAGATCCCATGGCACTATTTGAAAAGAGAAGGGAGTTTCTCCTGATGTCCTGACCAACAATCCCTCAAATAAAATTGGTCACTCACTTTGTGGCTGTTTGTGGGACATTGTTATACGCAAATTAGCTGCCGAATCACTTCACTTTAGCCTGTGAAGTGCTCTGAAACATTACAATGATGTGATAAGGCATCAAATGGAAGGATTCATATTATTTTTGAAAACATATTTTGCCTTATTGAACTTTCAGCGCCTTGGGACGTCCTCCTGACGTGAAAGGCGCTTTATAAATGGAATCTTGTTGTTGTTGTTGTTGTTTCTATATAAAACAGCTCCCGGACAGCATCACGAGGTGGTGATCACAGCTGTTAGTTGCGAGTATTGGGGGCAAGGAAATAACGAGGAGGCATTATATGATATTATTATATTATATTAAACAAGTCAGCAAGAGACAACAGTAGCATGTCTCACACAATTGTCTTTGGTGGTTTCTGCGTGGAGAAACTCCTTGGAGAAGCTGCCAAGGGACAGAATATTTTTTGGTCAGCCGGGTGTCCGGCCCACACGGAAACCCAACACCGCGCTTAAAAGTATCCAAACTGAGCAGAGAATTCCATGCATCCCACCTTCACATGCAAATCCCGGAGATAGACTGTTGGAATGAAATGGGCCCTCTCTCCCTGAAGGGATGCTCCCGACTTAACTAATTCCGGAAAGTATTAGGCGCAGGTTGGCAAGAGCCAAGGCTTGAGGGGCCCCAGAGTGTGTGTTGGGGTAACTGCTGGAGTCTAACCAGCTAATACCACAGAGCTCGCCATTGATATTGCTGCCTGGCAAACTGTCCAGCTAGGACCACCCTACCTGTTAGGTCTTTAGCTTCCAGGGTTAACAGGAGCTGAGTGGGAGGATCTGAGTGATTGATCTGTCCCTCCAGGACCTGCCGTTGAGCCAGACTGGGCTGTGCTGTTGTCCGCAGTGCCCTGCAATACTGTAGACCCGCCTGGCTCAGGAACCGGACTACCGAGACTGTTACAGAGGGCCGGCTCGATTCCGACATTCCTTTGCCAATATGTCACCCTGGAGTCTGTTCAGCCATTTCAGCTCCAGACAGACCTCGCTTATCTGCCCCGAAGGAGGATAGGGACAGGATCAATAAGTGATAAAGTTCAAGTTGTTGATTTCCCCCAAAAGTAAGCTAAACATTACAGTCCATTCCTTCACTGCTCAAAATAAGTCCTGCACATTGCAGATCTCAGTGACACAGACGACAAATCCTCCCAAAGTATCTGTTTCTTTTGTTTTTGTCATCAAACACCTATGGATGTCACCTCATTTCCCCTGAGAATATTGTGCAAAAACACTCAACTGCCGCAGATTCTTGTGTCTTTCAGTGCGACGAGTCAGAGGATTTGTGGTTAAATGTAATTTGTTGACGTCAGATCGACAATAAGCTCTGACCTTGGATTCACATTTACCAGCGTCTCTGGAGTTTGCTGATGACATTACAGTTGATGGATGTATTAAGAGAGCGCTCACTGACACAGTATCAGTGCCACATCTCTTCAGAGCTGTCTCAGAGGTGACAGCCTCTCATGATTCCCGAATGCCTGCACTAAAATAAAGGGATGAAGGTACAGAGCCGGCCAGGTGTTCCTTCGCTGGGCAGAGACAGACAGAAAGCCGGGGCCTTTTTTTTTAATTTGATGATGTTGGTACTTGCATTCCATCATTTTATCAGAACAATCTCACACCCGGTGAATGGAGAAATGACCAGATTATGTTGTGTTGAAGTTAGAACCTTTTAAGTTTGATCCCCAGTGTTCTTTACCAGAAGATCTAGATTAGTGAACTTATCATAACGACATAACCGCCATTCACAAGGGGTAACGGAGACAAACAGGAGGCGGGAGCCAGCCGAGCGGAGGCAGCGGGTGATGGAGTGGGGTGGGGGAGGGGGGGCTGGTGGGGAAGCAGATCGGAGAGGCGGGGAGGTGCGAGGGGATGAAGGGATTTGAAAATGAGTGAAAAGATCTTGAAATCAATCCTTTTGATGAATTAGGAACCTGGCAAGGACTGGTGTGATGGAGCTATGGAGTTTTGTGCGGATGGAGGTGGAAAAAAGGCATCCTGGTCATCGACCTGAAACGTTAACTCGCTTTCGTCTCTCCATAGATGCTGCCTGACCTGCTAAGTGTTTTCATTTCAAATTTCCAGCATCTGCAGTATTTTGGTCTTCGTTTACCTCAGTGCAGTTTGTAGGATGTCACTGCCACATTCGACCACAAAACACACAGTCGACTTCACAATAAAGTCCTGGTAAACCCTTCGAAGTGTTCTAATGAAATGATAAGGTGGTGCTTCAAATAAAAGGATTATTATTCTTATTCTTATTATATCAAATGTAAAGATCATTAATATTTACCGTCACCATTCATCGGTGTTGATTGTTAGGCTCGCTATGTCATGCTCCATTGCAGGGAACCAGTCTCATCCACACATTGATCACATCCAGGCTCGACTACCCAAACCCTCTGCTTGTTGGCCCCCGAATTCCTCCCTCCAAAGGCTGCAGATCATCCAGAACTCTGCAGCCCGTGTCCTCTCCCGCACCAAGCTCCACGACCACTGGGTTCCCATCACTCAGGATACAGTACAAGGTCCTCACCATCAAAGCCCTCCATGGCCTCGCTCCTCCCTATCTCTGTTATCTCCTAACCCCCCCTACCAACTTGTCTGCTCCCCCAGGGCTGGGCGGGAGGGTAGAGGGGAAAATCCCATTATGAACTCCCTCACCAGGGCAGGGCTTTATGGAAAAGCAGCTCGGAGACTGCAATCATAGGAAATGCAACGGCAGTGGGCGAAATAATCAAATCCATTAGAAATGTAATACCACAGTGACATTTGTTCTTTCAATTGACTTTAAAGACAAATTAATTATGCTTCAAGTAATGAAAATTGATCGGTCTTTGGACTGGGAATTCTGACGACAATTTGTTTTGCAAATAACAGCTGATTAGATGAAAGCGACTTCACCTTTACGATATTTACAGCGTCACAATCACTTAGTTTCTCTAGGAAAATAAAACTCCCTCATGTCTTGTCAGCATGATGTTCCGAACCCTGTTGTGAGCCAGGCTCCCGGGTGAGCTGACAGCAGCAAAACAACAACAACTTGCATTTATATAGCGCCCTTCAAGCGGGGTAGCATCCAGGAATCACAGGGAGGTTGAGTGGAGATGATCCGTCATTGTGACCAATGTCAATGAGGCTCCTCAATTCAAACCCATTTTACATACTACTACTACTACTACTAATAATAATCCTTCTGTTTGATACAACACCTTATCATGTGGCTGAGACCGAATTCAATTCATTCAGCCAGGCACCAGTGTTAGCGCTCACCCAGAACATTCGCACGAGTCTAGGTAAGTGTGTGTTTCCAGTTTTATCTCGGTTGACTAGTTATCGATTTCGGGCATAAATCAAGATAAATTCAAGCGAGAAAATGTATTTTATTGGCCGACCAAAAAGGTTTGCCACCACTGCTGTAGATTGATGCTCCGGTGCACTGCTGGGGGGGAGAACCCCGTTGTCAGAGGTGCCACCCTGCGCAGGACATGTTCCTCTTGACGTGAGGAGCACTGTATAAATGACCAAAGACATGGTCAGAGAGGAAGGTTTTGAGATGGTCGTTGAAGGAGGCAAAGGAAAAGGTGAAGCAAAGGGATTGTAGGATAGAGATCCAGACTGCCAATGGTGGGGCGGGCAGGGCAGGGGGGACGTGAAGCAGGCCAGTACCCGCCGAGCGGAAGGAGCGGACAGGTTGGGTTCGGGTTTTAGAAGGTCACAGCGGGAGGACGGGGCAAACCTCCGAATAAAATTGTTCATCACTTCATGACTGTTTGTGGGACATTGCGTTGCAGAGATTGTCTTCCGCATTCACCTACAAAATACACTGTTACTACACTTCACAGTAAATTTTGTGAAGTATTTAACTGCAAGGATTATTATTATATTATTAATATTATTATTACAAGGACTTGCATTTATATAGCCCCCTTCACACGGGATAGCATCTCAGAGCGATTAAATATTATTATTATTCACAGTGCATCCTGTGAAGCGCTTTGAGATATCCTTGTGCCATGACAGGTGGGCTATTTAAAGGGAAGGATTATTATTATGATTATTATTATTATTATAATCCACAGAGCAGGAATATTAATCCAATCAGATGAGCTAGAGTTAAACCCAGGTCCCTGAGGTAAATGTAAACTAAATATTACAGCAACTAATCATCTTAATCCATTTCCTGCAAACAGAGTGCTGGAACACTGCCAAACCCATGTTTTGCCTACGGCTGGAATTTGCATATTATTAAATAAAGAGGGTCGTTTCAATAAATATTGGCACAAATTTACTGATTAATTTACAACACTATTTGCCCAAATCCAGTTGATATACAACAAAACTGATTCTCAGTGTCATTTGAGATTGGATTATCATTGTTATAAATCTCTTCCTCTGGCAGTGTTGGAAGCATCTTTTCTCTGACACTATCGGGCAAGTTGGTAAAATGGACCCAGACCTGAAACAACTCATTTTCTATTTCTTTCTTGTTCCCAACAATGAGGGAAATGTTCCTTGATCGGAAGCTGGAACACATTTGCTGCAATGTGCCATGATGATTGCTTAATAAATTTAGTCAATTTCATTCTCTTTTCCTTCTGTATTTCCATTATTCTGTTTACAACAAGTTATAATAATAATAATGCTTGCAAGTGTTATAGCCTTGTTACAGCTTTCAAGAGTCTGGCCTCCTCCTCGTCCCCCGAGTCCTGCGCTCTACCCTCGGCGGCCGTGCCTTCAGCCACTACGCCCTGAGGCTCTGGAACTCCCTTCGTCTCGCTCCCTCCTTTCCTATTTTTTGCAAGCGAGAGACCTGAGTTCAATTCCAGGCAGAGGGCGAAACCTTGGGCAAGTTTCCTTACTCCACACAGAGCCTAATAATAATCCCTCCAAAACAAAACAATAATAAATTGGTCATTTTCAATCCACGACTGTGCACAATTGGCTGCCCACAAATATACAAATATACAGTCAATTCACTTTACAGTGTGTTCTGTGAAGCGCTTTGGGACGTCCTCCCGACATGAAGAGCGCTATATCAAATGCAAGGATTATTATTATTATTATTTTCAGGTCTCTGCTGAAGACCTTTCTTTTCGACCGCGCCTTTGGTCACCTTCCCAGCCCCCCTCCCCTTGGCTCGGTCCCGGGATCCGTTACTGTAAAGTGCTCTGTGACGCCGTCTGGTGTGGAGGGCGCTCTATAAATCCAAGTTGTTGTTGTTGTTGTTGTTGTTGGAGCTGAACTGGCAATGTCTGGCAATGGAAGGTTGGAATGAAGCCAGCCCTCTGTGACGGTCTCAGTCTGGCTAATCGGCGAGAACAGGAAGCGCAGACTACAACAACAACAACAACAACAACAACAACAACAAGATTCCATTTATAAAGCGCCTTTCACGTCAGGAGGACGTCCCAAGGCGCTGGGGACAAGGAGTCATCCAAATCAGCTCCTGTTAACCCTGCAGTCAAAACGGTTAGGGTGGTCCTAGCTGGACAAGCATCGGAAAAGCTTGCCGGACAGTGATACCAATGGCAATCTATGTGGGTTTAGCTGGTTTAGACTCTTGCCAACCTGCGCCTAATACTTTTCGGAATTAGCTAACACTCTCTAGCGTCCCTCCTGAGAGAGCGAGAGAGAGCGCATTCCATCCCAATAATCTATCTCCGGGATTTTCCATGTGTAGATGGGACGCACGGAATTCTCAGCTTGGTCTATATTCTTAATCAACGGTGATGGGTTTCCGCACGTGTCAGGCACCCAAAAAAATCACTGCATTTTACAGTATATTCCGTAAAGCACTTTGAGAAGTCCTTCTGATATGATAAGGTGCTGTATCAAACGCAAGGTTCTGACAGAAAGGATCATTGGCCTGAAACATTAGCGCGTTTTCCTCTCTCCACGGACGCTGCCTGACCCGCTGAGTGTTCGCAGCGACTTCTGCTTTTATACCAGAAATAACAGCACTGACCAGGGGCCAAGTGAGAGAGGGAGAAATAACATGTGCAAACACACACACAGGCTGAGAAGTGAGAGACAGGTGAAGAGGGAGAGAGAGAAGTGAGAGAGGGAGTGTGTTTGAGTGTGAGAGAGAGGGGTAGAGATAGAAAGAGAGCACCAAGTGTGTGTGTGTGTGTGTGTGACTGTGCTGGGGGTTGGGCTGTGCTATAATTTCGAGATGAATTGCTGACAAGGATGAGATTCCGCAGTGTTCTCTGGTGTAGGAGGGAGTGAGAGCAAGACAGTGAGTGAGAGAGAGAGAGAGAGAGGGGCAGAAGGCAGATGAGAGAGAGACAGTGAGAAAGTGAGTGAATGTGATAGAGAAATCATTAAAGGGAGAGAGACAGTGAGAGTGTGAGAGACAGTGAGAGTGTGAGAGTGAGTGTGAGAGAGAGAAACAGTGAGAGAGAGATTGTGTGAGAGAGTGAGAGAGAGACGGTGAGAGAGAGACAGTGAGAAAGTGAGTGAGAGAGACAGTGAGAGGGTGAGGGAGAGTGAGAGGGTGACAGTGAGTGTGAGAGTGAGTGTGAGAGACAGTGAGTGTGAGAGAGACAGTGAGAGTGAGTGTGAGAGAGAGACAGTGAGAGAGGGACAGTGAGAGAGTGAGTGTGAGAGAGAGACAGTTAGAGAGAGACAGTGAGAGAGTGAGTGTGAGAGAGAGACAGTGAGAGAGGGACAGTGAGAGAGTGAGTGTGAGAGAGAGACAGTTAGAGAGACAGTGAGAGAGTGAGTGTGAGAGAGAGACAGTTAGAGAGAGACAGTGAGAGAGTGAGTGTGAGAGAGAGACAGTTAGAGAGAGAGGCAGTGAGTTATTGCAGTGCCCGGGGGAGCAGAGAGAGCAGAGCTGGGGTTGGGGTTGGGGGCAGGTGAAGGTGAAGGTGAAGGTGAAGGTGAAGGTAAGTACAGTTTCCCACCTTCTCAAACTCTCCAGAAAGTCAACTTAAACTAAAGCCCCGGGGGTGGGGTGGGGTGGGGTGGGGTGGGGGGGGAGCCCCGGGGCTGCGCTGCTCCTGGGGGTAACGGTGAGTGTGTGTCTGGACAGCGGAAGGTGTGTGTGTGCTGTACACGGTCACTGTATTCATGTGAACACAGTCCAGCACCAGACACATGTCTGTGCATTGCCGGGTCGGTCAGACTGGCTCTGGGGGTGGGCCAGACTGGCTCTGGGGGTGGGCCAGACTGGCTCTGGGGGTGGGCCAGACTGGCTCTGGGGGTGGGCCAGACTGGCTCTGGGGGTGGGCCAGACTGGCTCTGGGGGTCGGCCAGACTGGCTCTGGGGGTCGGCCAGACTGGCTCTGGGGGTGGGCCAGACTGGCTCTGGGGGTCGGCCAGACTGGCTGTGGGGGTGGGACAGAATGGATGGGATGATGGCAGGTGGCTGGACCCCGGGAGCAGCCTGGGCTGTGAGTGAGTGAGAGAGCGAGTGACTGTGTGAGAGTGAGTGCTGTGTGAGAGTGAGTGACTGTGTGACTGAGTGAGTGACTGTGTGAGTGAGTGAGTGACTGAGTGAGAGCGAGTGATTGTGTGAGTGAGCGAGTGACTGTGTGAGTGGGAGACTGTGTGAGTGAGTGAGTGACTGAGTGAGAGCGAGTGGCTGTGTGAGTTGGCGAGTGACTGTGTGAGTGGGAGACTGTGTGAGTGAGTGAGTGAGTGAGTGAGAATGAGTGACTGTGTGAGAGTGAGTGACTGTGTGAGTGGGAGAGTGTGTGACTGCGAGTGAGAGAGAGTGACTGTGTGAGTGAAAGAGCGACTGTGTGAGAGAGAGAGAGAGAGTCGGTGTGAGAGAGAGTGAGTGTGTGTACGAGAGGCAGTGAGTGTGAGAGAGTGTGTATACGTGTGTGAGAGAGTGAGTGCTTGTGTGAGAGAGTGAGTGAGTGTGTGAGTGAGCGTGTGTGAGTGTGTGAGAGAGGCAGTGAGTGTGAGAGAGAGGCAGTGAGTGAACGAGAGTCACAGAGAGGGAGAGAGAGAGAAAGACGGCTATTGTGGTGCTGTGTGGATAATAACTTTCTAATGTTATAATGTCTGGTGTCACATCTCCCTCCTGCTCAGCACAGTGGCCGCTCAGTGTGTGGTTTCCGACAGAGGTTAATGTTCGAGTGGCCGGGCTCAGCGTGTGCGGGGGAAGAAGGGGGGGAGATAGTTGTGAGCTGTCAATTAGTATTGTACAGAGCGAATATCCCCGTTGCATTGCGTTCCTGGAAACCGACTGTTTAGCTTGGAGGTTAGAATCACCCTGAATCACAGCCTCAGAGACCGGCCGGGAGAAACGGTTTATTACTATAGATCGGCTGCTCTTGTCTCCAGGTAGGTGTTTAATTCACCATTTACAGGGTAGCTGTGGGTAATAATAATAATAATAATAGTAATCATCCTCACAATTGATATGGCGCCTTATCTCGTCTTCGAGACGTCTCAAAGCGCTTCACGGAATATACTGTAAAGTGAATTGATTGTGTATTTGTGGGCGACAGTCGTGGATTGAGTGACCACATTATTTTCATTTATTTACTTTTCTTGAGGGATTATTATCAGGCGGGTGTGTGGAGTAAGGAAACTTGCCCAAGGTTTGGCTCTGCCGGGAATCGAACCCAGGTCTCTCTCTTGCGAGGTGAGTGCTCTAATCACTGAGCTACAGGACCCCAATAAGAGGCAAAACCCCGAGAGGATGGGGTGAAGCCTGTCTGTCTGAACAGTTGGATTCTCTGTAAGGAAATAGTGTTTCTCATCATAATAATAATAATCCTTGCATTTGATATAGCGCCATATCACGTCATTGAGACGTCTCAAAGTGCTTCACAGGATACACTGTAAAGTGGAGTGACTGTGTTTTGTGGGAGAAACCCCAGCACCTCCAGCCCTCACACACCAACCCCAGCTTCACAATCAGCTGCGAGATCAAACCATCCGCTTGTTATGTGAGGGTTCTGTGTGCGTGTGCGTGTGCGTGTGTGTGCGTGTGTGCAGGAGTGTGCGGGGGGAGGGTTGGTATGTCTGTGTGCAGAGGGACTGTGAATGTATTAAAGTGCAGAGAAAGCTTTTCCCTCAGCGCCGCTTCTAAATCCAGCTACAATATTAACTTAATATAGAACGTTTACATTTCTGGTCACGGAGAATTACATACACTCTACAAGCATTTATACTCCACAGGAGCCCACCCCTCCTAAACCCCTCTATTCCCTCCTCCCTCGTGTAAGCATTACTTTTGCTGAGACAGTGAGTTTATTACCTGATTGAGATGTAACCCTAACCCCCTCCCCAACACCCCTCTCCTCTCCTCTCTGAGAACAAGAGAAGCAAAGCCAGGGAGAGAATCTGAAAATTCTGCCACAAAATCTATTATTTGTTTGCATGATTGTTGCTCATGGGAAGTTGGAGCTTTTCTTTGTCTGATCCAATAAAAAAAAGTATTGATTTTAATTACATGAAATATTCATGTTTCTTAGTGTGATTTGGCTTTAATGTAAGTGGGTTTTGGTGAATCAAAACTGTAATTACGAATGTGGACAATGGCCAAAGAAATACAGTGGTTAACGCTCTCGCCTCGCAAGCGAGAGGACCTGAGTTTGATTCCCGGGCAGGGCGAAACCTTAGGCAAGTTTCCTTACTCCACACCCCTCTGTTTACCCAGCAGTAAAGTAGAAATTGTTAGTTGTTTGGTGGATCACTTTCCTAGGGTGCCTCCACCCTCGCTGGCCTCAACCTCGGGAACTCCATTCCACAGTCCCTTCACCTTGCGCCCCCATCCCTTGCCTCCTTCAAGGCCTGTCTCAAGATCCTCCACTTCGCCCGTGCCTTCGGTCACCTTCCTTACCCTCCCCTCTCCTGCCCACCACCCCTCCTGATCCCAACCCCCTAACTCAGGTCTAAATCTCTTGACTGTCCAGCGCCAATATGAAAGGTGCTATATAAATATAATGTGTTGTTGTCTGTGTGTGTGTGTGGTGGGGTGGGAGGTGTGTGTGTGTGTGTATGGTGTTTGGGATGTCTGGTGTGTGTGTGGGGGGAAGAAGAGGGGGTGGTGATTGTGTTACAGGTTTATAATTGGGCTGGAGTGGCTGTGGTGCTGGTGTTATACTGGGTGTCAGCCTGGCTCAGTGGTAGGGCTCTCGCCTCCGAGTCAGAAAGTTAAGGGGTTGAACCCCATGTAGGGCCTCGGAATCACATTACCCAAGGTGACACAACAACAACTTGCATTTATGTAGCACCCCTCATGCAGGGCAGCGTCCCAGAATGCTTATGCAGCCCTGCGTTGTTGGAGGTGCCGTCCTTTGGATGAGAAGTTAAACCGAGGTCCCAGGTGGATATCAAAGATCTCACAGCGCTATTGGAAAAGGGGAGTTTCTCTCCCCGTGTCCTGGACAACAATCCCCCCCAAAATTGGTCACTCGCTTATTTGTGGGACTTCGCTGTGTACATTTGCCCACCAAATACACAGTCACTGCACTTTGAAATGTAACCTGTGAAGTGCTTTCAGTCAACAACAACAAAATTACTTTGTAAAGTGCCTTACACGTCGGGAGGTTTTCCTCAGGCGCTGAACAGTTAGGGATCAGGACCCGAGTATGTGAGGGGTTAATGGTGGAGGGATGGGGGAGGGTGCATAGGTGAGGTGAGGTAGGGCAGAGAGGTAGGAGGGCTCCTGAAGGAGGGTCTTGAGTCGTGCCTTGAAGGAGGCAAGGGAGGGAGCAAACGGTGAAGGGATCGTGGGATGGAGTTCCAGAGGGTGGGGGCCGAGAGGCTGAGACATCTTGATATCACGATAAGGTGCCACCTATATTGTTGTTATTGCTGCTGCTGTGTGGTGAGGCGAGTCTGGCAGATGGTTTGCTCACAGAACCCCAGTCAGTATTGTCGGCTTTATTGACATCCTTTATCCCAGAAGCTCAACCAACCTCTCACGTACGTGTGGAGAAATCGCTATGGGAATACAGCAGTTACATCACACGCAGGTTTCGATGGATTTCCTTGGTTTGTCAAATCCCTTACAGAACTCTCAAGGCTGATTTTCCCACGAACCCATATACACTACTTCTGAATGGAATAGCTTGGCCAGTCTCTGTCTAGCTCCTCTGTCCACAGTGACAACCTGTGGAGCGTACAGCAGTGACTGACGGGTGTCAGCCAACAGCAAATGGAAATAATCTGTGTGTCAGCCGGGCTCGGTGGTTGCGTTCTTGCCTCTGAGTCAGAAGGTTGTGGGTTCAAATCCCAAGTCGACACTCGGAATCACATAGTCTAAGCTGACACTCCAGTGTAGCTCTGGGTGGGGGGGGGGGGTGATTTTGAGGTGCTGTCCTTCAGATGAGATGCTAAACTGATGTCCTGTCTGTTCAGGTGGATGTTAAAGATCCTATAGTTGCGCTATTCGAAAAGAGAAGGAAGTTTCTCTCTCCCGTTGTCTTAGCCAACAGTCACCCAAATAAAATTGGTCACTCTCTCTATAACTGTTTGTAGGACATTAACATAACATGTAGGAGCAGGAGTAGGCCATTCGGCCCTTCGAGCCTGCCCAGACATTCAATCAAGGCTGATCTTCTAATCTAACTCCAGCTAATAACCTGACCCTGCCTTATCCCCATATCCCTTAATCCCTTTTGCAATAAGAAATCTATCTATCTCAGTCTTGAATATGTTCAAGGACTGAGCGTCAACAGCCCTTTGTGGTAGTGAGTTCCATACAGTCACCACCCTTTGAGTGAAGAAGTTCTTCCTCAACTCAGTGCGAAAGGGCTGCCTCTGATTTTAAGGTTGTGACCCCTGGTTTTAGTTTCTCCAACCGGGGAAACAATCTCCCACTATTTACTCTCTCATGCCCTTTGATGATCTTATAGGTTTCTATAAGATCCCCTCTAATTCTTCTATATTCTATATTCTGGAGAATATATTGGTCAGCCTCTCCTCGTAACTCATCCCCTTCACCCCCGGTACTAACCTAGTAAATCTACGCTGCACCCCCTCCAAGGCAAGTACATCCTTCCTTAAATGAGGAGACCAAAACTGCACACAGTATTCCAGGTGTGGTCTCACCAGGGCCCTATACAGTTGCAGCAAGACTTCCCTACTCTTATACTCTAATCCTTTCATAATGAATGCTAACATACCGTTCGCCTTCCTAATTGCTGCTGCACCTGCAGACTAACTTTCTGTGATTGGTGTACAAGGACACCCAAGTCCCTCTGGACGCTAACACATTCCAATCTCTCCCCTTCTAAAAAATAACCCGCTCTACTGTTTTTGCTCCCGAGGTGGATGACTTTGCACTTCCCTACAATATACTTCATCTGCCACCTACCTGCCCAATCACCTAACCTATCTATGTCGCGCTGCATTTTTTTAATGTCGTCCTCTGTGTTGACACTTCCTCCTAATCCCTCCAAAAACCAAAAACAATATAATAAAATTGGTCATTTTCAATCTACGACTGTTTGTATCATCTGCGAATTTAGATATATTAACTTCGATGTCCTCATCTAGATCGTTGATGTAGATGGTAAATAGCTGAGGCCCAAGGACTGAGGTGCAATTGTGCTGACAAGTTTGTGAAGGTCTTTGAGACGTCTTTCTGACGTGATAAGGCGCTATATCAAATGCAAGCATTATTATTATTAATATGATCATCATTGACCTCATCTTTAAATGTCCATGGTCTTGCCACACCCCATCTCTCTGATCTCCTGCAACCCTCTCTCCCCAGCCACCCCCTCCCCTCCCCAGCCCACTCCCTCTGCTCTGCCTGCTCCATACCTGCCGCTTTCCCCCTCCACCCATTGCAGATTTTCGCCCCCACCCTCATCTGTACACGTGTGTGAGCAGGTGTGTATCTACATACGTGTGCATGTGTGCACCTGTCTGTATATGTATGTTTGCACTGTTTGCTGATTGCTGCACACAGCCCGTGTGTGTGTGTGGTGTGTGTGTGGTTTGTGTGTGTGTGTGTGTGGTTTGTGTGGTGTGTGTGCATGTGTGTGGTGTGTTGTGTGTGATCCTCAAATAAATTTCAATTTCAGGCGGAGAAGGTGAAGTGGTTCTTGTCAGTGTTATTAATCTTTGCCGTTCTGCCTCTCCAGTGGAAAGGTCAGAGTAGGAATAAAACTGTTCACAGAACAATTCTGACGACTGGCGTTTGACACACAGTGGAACCGCTAAACTGCTGCTTCCTGAAGCCAGAGACAGTGGGGTTCACTATAAAGGGATCTCCGTTTAACTGGTGAGACATTAAACAGAGGCACCTCTGACAAATCCAGAACCCCGTACCAGCTCTGGAGCGTCAGCCTAGACCGTGAGCTCAAAGACCGAATCCACAACCTTCTGACTCCGAGACTCGAGCGGTTCCCGACTGAACGGATTGTGTTTAAGAATTTGCTGGATTCTGCCTGTCGTGGAATGTTCCGTTAGTAAAGTGTCTGTGGCCTGGGTGGGTGGGATTTCTCCTCCTCCTTCCTGCAAATTTGCTTTTGTTTTCCAGATTGCTCGCCTCTCACCCCCCACCCCCACCACCTCGCCCACCGCACTCCCAACTCCACCCCCCCCACCACCCTCGCCATCGTGTGGGTGAATGACCGATGAGCAGGGGACAATGTCAGGCCACTGGAACTCCTCTGAGAGTTGGCAGCAGAACCCGGCCAGTGTGATCGTGCCTGTGGTGTTCTCGCTGATCTTCCTGCTGGGCACCGTGGGCAACAGCCTGGTGCTGGCCGTCCTCCTCCGCAACGGACAGACCGGGCACAACACCACCAACCTCTTCATCCTGAACCTCAGCCTGGCTGATTTCTTCTTCATCATCTTCTGTGTTCCTTTCCAAGCCACCATCTACACCCTGGAGGGCTGGGTCTTCAGCTCCTTCATGTGCAAAGCCGTCCATTTCTGCATCTACCTGGCCATGTACGCCAGCAGCTTCACTCTGGCTGCTGTCGCCGTTGACAGGTAAACGGACGTCACTTGTTGTTATAAGGGAACACTGCCTGGCGCAGTGGGTAGCGCTCTCGCCTCTGAGGCAGAAGGTTGTGGGTTCAGGCCTCCACATTGGGACAGTCTAAGCTGACGCTCCAATCCAGTGCTGGGGGGAGTTGTTGAATTGTCAGAGGTACCGTCCTTCAGGTGAGACATTAAACCGAGGTCCCGTCTGTTTCTCTCTCCCGGTGTCCTGGCCAACAATCCCCAAATAAAATGGTCACTCGCTCTATGAAGCCCAGGTCCAAGGATTGTCCATCAGGAGGCTGTTTTAGAAGCAGGTGGAGAGGTAGCGAGGGCTTGGAGGAGGCTGCAGTCTCGGGCTCCACTGGGGAGAGTGAGGGAGCGCGGCACAAGACGGAAGATAACAAGGTGTGGTTGCGGATAGAATAATAATAACCTTTACATTGATAAAGCCTCAACAAAATAGGGATCTCAAAGCGTTTCGAAGGTAATTCTAAAAGTGACTGTATTTTGTAGACCAAACGTGGCAGCCATTTTGCTCCAACAAAATCTCACAAACAGCGAGCAGTTAATGTAGAATACGGTCAGCCAGGTTACTTGGAGAAACTCCCTTCTCTTTTTCAATACAATACAAAATTACATTTATATCACGCCTCTCACATCGGGAGGATGTCCCAAGGCGCTGGTTAGTCAGGGATTTGGACCCTAGCTAGGGGTCGAGATCAGGGAGGGTGGAGGGTAGGAGGGTGGCTGAAAGCTCGGTCAAAGAGGAGGGTTTCGAGCCGTGCCTTGAAGGAGGCAAGGGAGGGGGTAAGGCGAAGCGAATGTGAGATGGAGTTCCATAGGGTGGGTCAGAAAGGCTGAGTGGGCCGGGCGGGGACGTGGAGCAAGCCACAGCCTGCCGAGTGGAGGCAGTGGACAGGTTGATTTAGAGTCAGCAGGTCGCAGAGGTAGGGAGGGTCTTGTCTGTGGAGGGCCTTGAAGGTGAGGATCAGGATTTTGAACTCCATCCTCTGGGGGATGGGGAGCCAGTGGAATTGGGCGAGGGTGAGGGTGATGGGGTCACAGAGCCTAGTGCGGGAGAGGACACAAGCTGCAGAGTTCTGAATGATGTGCACCTTGTGAAGGGAAGAGTTGGAGAGGCCGACAAACAGGGAGTTGGGGTAGTCGAGCCTAGATGTGATGAATGCGTGGATGAGGGTGAGGCAGTGACGGAGTCGGGCGATGTTGCGGAGGTGGGGGAAGGCAGAGAGGGTCATGGCACGGATGTGGGGTAGAAAGGACAGTTGAGGGTCAAACAAGATGCCGAGGTTCCAGACTGGCTCGGCGAGGTGGAGTGTGCATCCTTAGATGTTGATGCTGTCAGTGCAATGGGATCTTTACTGTCCGCCTAACCAGGCAGACGGGAGCTCGGACTAACATCAGCCTGGACTGTGAGCTCAAAGTCCTGATGCGAGGCTTGATCCCAGAGGTGGTTGTTTCACGTAAGATTATAGAGGGATTTGGAGAGACATAAAATGAAGGCAGTGCAGTGAATGTGAAGATTGGAAGGTTGAATGATTTCACAGGGTGAGTTACACAAGCCTCAACTTCACTTTAAAGTCTAATTCCTGCTTCGGTTGCTTTTTTTAAAAAAAAGAAAATGTAATCCTCTGTGAAGGGATATTGATTCCGACCCAGCGCTGGCACATCATGGGGTGCGGGCGCTGAGCTGACAGACACTTGGTCAAACTTGATTGTGAAAAGGAACGGGCAAGTGCAATAAATCAATGGTTTGACACGGCTGTAATCTGATTGTGGAGCTGAGGTAGGATAGCGATGGTTACTGAGCAGCTCGGGAAACGTGAATCCCATTGGCCAAACGTCGCTGTTTATTGCGCACAATAAACTCTGTCTCCCTACCCTGTACAACAATGACAACAAATTGCATTCATATAATGTGTTTCACGTCGGGAGGACGTCCCAAAGTGCTGGGACTCCAATGAGGCATTAAACCAAGGTCCCATCTGCCTGTTCAGGTGGATGTTAAAGATCCCGGGGTGCTGTACGAAAAGAGCTGTCAGTCGGACAATCCTCCAAATAAAATTGCTCACTCACATTGTGGCTGCATGTGGGACATTGTTGTGTGCAAATTGGCTGCCAGGTTCGCCTGCAGATCCATGGTCACTGCACTTTACAGGATCTCCTGTGAAGAGCTTTGAGATGTTTTGATGTTGATATTCCACATGCTAGAATTATTATCGTTATTATCCTGATTATTTCTGATGGCCTTGAGCCCCGGAGTCTATGATGAAATGGCTCCACATTATTACATCTCCTCCTACACAATAGCGGCTCTCTAACCCCAGAACTTCCAAGTTGGCATTGGCCATTTACAGAACAGCTGACCAGAGCCTGTGATGTGCTGACAACAGAGTGCCTGAGAGCAGGGACTTGGTGTCATTATAACTCTCGGCTCATGTCTGACTCACATCAAACAATCACACACTCAGTGGGTTTGAATTGGGGCTGGAAAATTTCCACCACTTTCTCTCTTTCTAGTTTCTGCAATAGGAAAGTCCTGTGGCTCAGTGGTTAGAGCACTCACTTCGCAAACAAGTGGACCTGAGTTTGATTCCCAGGCAGGGCGAAACCTTAGGCAAGTTTCCTTACTCCACACACCTCTGTTTACCCAGCAGTAAGTAGGAACCCTACTGTAATACCCACCCCCACCCGCCAAAAAAAATAACTTGGTACCTCTCTCCATGACTATTTGTGGGACGCTGCTGTGTGCAATTGGCTGCCGCATTTCGCCCACAAAATATACAGTCACTCCACTTTACAGCATATTCCGTGAAGCGCTTTGAGACGTCTGGAAGACGTGATGAGGCACTATACCAAATGTAAGTTTATTATTATTATTAAGAGATCAGTCACCAGACTGATCGCGAGTCATTCCTCCTCCATCTTCATTTCTTTCATGTCTTTCATTCTCTCCGACCTCCTAACGTCCTACCACCCCGCTCGCTCCCTCCGCTCAGGGGGCTCCAACCTGCTTCACGTCCCCCACCTCACTCTCCCCACTATCGGCGGGCGGGCCTTCCGCCACTCTGCACCCACCCTCTGGAACTCCAACCCGCAGTCCCTCCGTCTCGCCCCATCCTCCCTCGCCACCTTCAAGACCCATCTCAAAACCCTCCTCTTCGACCGTGCTTTCAATCCCCCTACTTCCCCCCCCCCCCCGCCCTCCACTCTCCCCCACCCCGACCCTCAGCTCAGGTCTGGAACTCTGTCTGCTCAGTGCCTTGGGACTTCTTCCCAACATGAAAGGCGTTATACACATGTATTTTTGTTGTTGTTGTTGTCTTCCCTCCTCTCTTTGCTCCTGTTGGGGTTGATGGGAGGACACAGAGGGTGACGGACGGGCTGATGTGTTGTGAACCGGTTATGCCCTGTGCACCGAGTCGGTCTGAAACCTCGTGGTGTCTGTGTGCAGGTATCTGGCCATTCGCTACCCCATCCGCTCCCGAGAGCTCCGCACCCCCTGCAATGCGGTGACCGTCATGGTCATTATCTGGGGCCTCTCTGTGGTCTTTGCGGGTCCCTACCTCAGCTACTACGACCTGATTCCCTACGAGTGGTTCTACGTCTGCGTGCCGGCCTGGCAGGAGCCACGGCGCAGGGTCCTGGACACCTCCACTTTCGTCTTCGGATTCATCGTCCCGGTGGCCATCATCATCCTGTCTTATGCCAGGATCATCAAGTACCTGTGGACGGCAGTGGGCCCCATCCAGGACATCTCCGAATCCAAGAGAGCCAAGAGGAAGGTCACCAAGATGCTGATCATTGTGACCGTGCTGTTCTGCCTGTGTTGGCTGCCTCACCACCTCCTGATGCTGCGTTTCCATTACGGCCACTTCCCCTTCAACCAGACCACCTACGCCTTCCGCCTGCTGTCTCACTGCATGGCCTACGCCAACTCCTGCCTCAACCCCATCGTCTACGCCCTGGTATCCAAGCATTTCCGCAAGGGCTTCAAAAAGGTGTTCAGCTGCCTGCTGAGCAAAAGGGGGGCCGGCAAGGTCCATGCCGGCCAGGCAGTGAACATGGCTACTAACTGCACCGAGGACACGCGCACGCATTTGCACACGCATGGGGAGACTGGCCAGGAGCAGGTCTGTGAGCTGCTGGACAGACAGGCGGCCGAGAGGCAGACCCCAGCTGTCACTATAACACTGCCGTGTCTGCCGTCCTCCTGAAACCACACAAACACACACACTCCACGTAACTCATCACTTCATCTGGCACGTCAACCAGCTTCACCACACACTCTCACTCGCTGATCACCACACACTCACTCACCACCCACCACATCACAAAGGTTGAGCTAAGAGGAGAGGCGGAGGAGGATAGAATGGTCAACAATGACGAAGGCAGGAGTGAGAGGTCAAGGAGGGCGAGGAGACTGGGGGAGTCCTGGTCACAGATGGACATAATGCCATTTGTCACTTTGACCAAGCTGTTTCTGTGCTGTGGACAGCATGGAAACCCGATTGGAGGCGTTTGCAGGTGGTGGGGGAGGGCAGGAGAGGAAGGAGTGAAGCTGGGAAACAACGACTTGTTTGAGGACCTTGGAAAGGAAAGGCAGGTTGGCGATGGAGTGGTAGTTGGAGAGGAGGGACGGGTCCAGGGAAGGTTTTTTAAGGATGGGGGGATGACGGCTGTTTTTAAGAGGGTGGGAATAGTGTACAAGGAGAGGTTGATGATGTCTATTAATAGAGAGGCAAGGAGGTAGAGCTCGGAGGGAAGGAGAGGAGTGGGGATGGGGTCGAGGGAGAAGATGGTGGGCTTCATTTTGGTCACTAAGTTGTGTTGTTTCTGTCGTGTGTATTGATAATGCTCCATTCTCCTCTTGACAGTGGAGTTGATATAAATTTTGATGTATTCTATTCATCATCTGTAATATACAGTTGTGGTATACCTAATAAAGAATATTTACTGTTAAACTATCTTTTGTATGTTATACCGTACTGTGCTTTTCACATACTCTAAGCTAGGATGGTCTAACCTTTTGGCTACCAGAGCCAGATTCCCTGTTTGAGAAAGCTCTGCGGGCTGTGAAAGCAATATTTTTGTTTTACCCTCCAGAAACATACCAACATTTACAAAGCACCTTTTTGACGTCGGAAGGTTGTCTCAAAGTGCTTGAACAGTCGGCTGGATACCTGAAACGAGGGTGGGTGCCCAGAGAGGTGGGAGGAGGGGCGGAAAAGATGACTGATGGTGCGGTCAAAGACATGCCTTGAAAGCAGGGAAGGAGGGAGGGAGCAAGTCGGAGGGACTCCAGGAACGGAGCTCCAGAGAGCGGGGGCAAAATGGCGATGTTGGGGCAGATGGGGTGGGGGGGAACATGAAGCAAGCTGGTGCTTGTTGGGCAAAGTGAGCGGCCGGTTTGGGAGGTTGCAGAGGTAGAGGGGGAGGGGGAATGGGAGTGAAGGACCCCGGAAAAGCGATCCGCCAATCGACTAACAACCAGGTTCCTACTTACTCCTGGGTAAACAGAGGCGTGTGGAGTAAGGAAAGTTGCCCAAAGTTTCGCCCTGCCGGGAGTTGAACCCAGGTCCTCTTCACTTGCGAGACGAATGCTCTAACTACTAAGCTATCCACATAGGCACGGACTATCAGCCTGGCCGGCTTAACGTGGATCAGATTGTCAATAGCAGCTTGTCAGCCCATCGCGATGAGATCAGTGTCTGGGAAGGGCAATGCCTGAGGTCGTCTATTGAATCCTATGGCTGAGAAAGAACTTGTTTTCACACGGGATCATTTCAAAAATCCTTCCCAGGTGTCTTGTGTGTGTGTGTGTGTGTGTGTGTGTGCGTGTCTGTGTATGTGTAGGTGCGTATGTGTGGTGAAGATTTCAGGGAGTGTGCTTGTAGGTGTGTGTGTTGGTGTGTGTCTTGGTGTGTGTGTAGGTGTGTGGTGAAGATGTGAGACAGTGTACGTGGTGATGATGTGAGGGAGTGAGTGTGCGTGCGTGTGTGTAGTGAGGATGTCTATAAGTGTGTGTGTGGGTGATGGTGCGGGGGGGGGGGGGGGTGAGGGTGTCTGTTTGTGTATGTGTGTGTGTATATGTATGTGGTGAAGCAATGAGATACAGTGTCTTACACGCAGACACACACACACAGGTCACAGGTTCTGGTGTAAAAGCAAATCGCAGAGGGCCTGACTAACAGAATAATGAGAATGATCTGAGTGCAAGACAGATCAACTCAGTTCAGTATAATGACAATGTAAGAATACAGCTCACATTAATCCAGGGACAGATTAAATGCAAATCCTATTATAAACACACAATGAAAGAGGGTTATTTGAAGTGTAGAATGGGATCCAACACAATACAAAATACAATACAATACAAAATTACATTTGTAAACCGCCTTTCACGTCGGGAGGACGTCCCAAGGATCTGAACAGTCAAGGATTAGAACCCAAACGAGGAGGGTGGAGGTCAGAGAGGATGGCTGAAGGCGCAGTCGAAGGGGAGAGTCTTGAGGCATGCCTTGAAGGAGGCAAGGAAGGGAGCGAGGCAAAGGGAATATGGGATGGAGTTCCAGAGGGTGGGGGAAGAGAAGTTGAAGGCCCGACCTCCGATGGTGGGGCGGCCGGAGCCTGCTAAGTGGAGGGAGTGGACAGGTTGATAAGGGGTTAGCAGGTCAGAGAGGTAGGAGGGGGCAAAGCCATGAAGGGCCTTTTAGGTGAGGATGAGAATTTGGAACTCGATCCTCTGTGTGATGGGGACCCAGTGGAGCTGGGTGATGGTGGATGTGATGGGGTCACAGAGCCTGGTGGGGGGAGGACATGAGCTGCAGAGTTCCGGATGATCTGCAGCTTGTGGAGGGAAGAATTGGGAAGGCCGACAAGTCGAATCAACACAGCAGGCTGAGTGCTCAGTGAGGTGTGTGGTCACTGCTGTAAGCTTGTATCTTTGGTCAGCCCTGACACACTCAGAAACCCATCACCGTGTGTCCGAGTATCCAAACCAGACCGAGAGTATCACTATGTACACCACACACCACCTACACATGGAAAGCTCTCTGTGCCTACAATGGAATTTGTATCTTGGGACGTCCTCCCGATGTGAAAGGCGCTATACAAATGTAATCGTGTTGTATTTATTGCTGTTGTTCTTGGATCCTCTTCATGACGGACGAACCCTGCTTACTTAATTCTGGAGAGTATTTGGCACAAGTTGGCAAGAGCAGCGGAAAAGCTTGCCAGACAGCACTACCAATGGCAAGCTATACGGGTTTAACTGGTTAGACTCCAGCAGTTACCCCAACGCACACTCTGGGATCCCCAAGCCTTGGATCTTGCCAAACTATGGCTCTACTTTGAGATGTATTCCTAGTGTCCCAGCGCTGTGGAATGTCTTCCTACATGAAAGGTGCCATATAAATGTAAGTTTATTGTCGTTGTTGTTGAAAGATAATGTGTCCCAAAGGGAAGGATTATATTATAATATAAAACTGACTGTGTACAGTGCTGACCCTTCCACGAGACGCTTTCAAGAGGTTTGAGGAAATATTCTTACTTTATTTGACCGTGTGGTACACAAGGTTTTGATTTCGGAGGAAACATTGATCGTAAACACATTAATTAGTGTCACTCTAAAGGTAGCGGGGTACAGTTAGTAAACTGAGATTCCCCAGAGATGTGAGAAAGGAACATGAAAGCTTCAGCAGAGAAATAATTACAGAGCTATGAAGGAATATAATGATATTAATAATAATAATAATGTCAGCCTAAATCTAGTGTTGGGGGAGCACTGCATTGTTGGAGGTTCCATCATTTGGATGAGACGTTAAACCGAGGTTCGGTCTGTTTGTTCAGGTGGATGTTAAAGATCCCATGGCGATATTCGAAAAGAGAAGAGAGTTTCTCTCTCTCTCTCTCTCTCTCTATCCCGGTGTCCTGGCCAGCAATGCCCCAAATAAAATTGGTCACTGACTTCATGGCTGTCTGTGGGACATTCGTGCAAACTGGATGGCACATCTATTCACAAAACACAGTCACTGCACTTCACTGTAATAATAATCCTTGATTTTGATATAGCACCTTATCACGTCATTGAGACTCTCAAAGTGCTTCACAGAATATCCTGTGAGGTGAATTAACTGCGTATTTTGTTGGCGAAATGCAGCAGCAAATTGCACACAGTTTGTCCCACAAACAGTCAATTACTAAATAGTAAATCCTGAACAGTGCTTTGAGTGATTTTGGGATGTGACGAGACGCTATTTCAAATGTAAGGGATATTATTTTTACAACAGTAGTAATCATAGAAATAATAACAATAACAGTAATGATAACAATAATAATAATAATGGAAATAATTACAACAGTAGTAATATTTTTTTGTTAGCCATATGTCTGACACTTGCAGACACCCATCCCCATGCTTAAGAATATCCAAACCAAACTGAGAATTCCATGTATTCATCCAACCTACGCATGGAAATTCTGATGTATTGGAATGGAGGGTTCCATCCTGTTTACCTAATTCCGGATAGTATTAGGCGCAGGTTAGGAGGAGCCATGGCTTGCTAGCAAGACTGCCACACACGGTTGGCTTGATTCTGACAATCCATTGGCAAACATGTCAAGTTGGAGCCAGTTCAAGCCAAGGAGGATAGTCACCAGTTGGTCATTTGAAGTCCGACAAGCGTGGGTTTGACCCTCACTAGGTGGATGGTAGGTACCAGGAACTCCCTTGAGCTTTGTGGTGGGAAACACAGCTACTATCACAGCAGTGATAATAATCCTTTGCAATTGATTTAACACCTTTCATTTCAGTGCGGTTCACAAGATTCACTGTAAAGTGTAGTGACTGTGTATTCGGTAGACAAACACTGAGGAGGCGGGGAAGGGGGCAAGGGGATGGTCTTTATAAGCCGGAGCCTTTCCCACATTGACTGGAGTAGTGACTATGACAACAGAAAATGATGGCAGAACTGAATGTTATAACTGGTCACCACCTGAGCAGCCTTGGTCTTCTACAGTCCTCTCCGATAGTTAGAGGTTCTGTACTGGAGCTCTTCCACAGAGGGAGGCTAAGTATGCAGAGCATGTACCGCTCAAAGCAATCCGTTCAGTTCATGGTAATGGACTGTCCACCACTATCCACCCTCCCGAGTCCTCACTGGGACCTTCACACTGTAAACTGCTGTTTAATACACTTTGGTTTCAGCCAGGTGTCGGACACACTCAGAAACCAATCACCAGATTTAGGACTGTCCACATATGTATTTTACCCCCCTCTTGGAAACTTGCCTTGTTTGAAATGGGATGCACACCCACACCCAGAGCAATTAACCCTATTAATAATAATAATAATAATCCTTGAGTTTGATATGGGGCCTTATCACATCGTTGAGACATCTCAAAGCGCTTCATAGAATATACCCCAAAGTGGATTGACTGTGTATTTTGTGGGCGAAACACAGCAGTCACTTGTGCACAGCAGTGTGCCGCAAACAGCACAGAGTGACCAATTGTATTTGGGGAAAGTTGTTGGCAAGGACACCGGGAGAGAGAAACTTCCTTCTCCTTTTGAACAGCGCCACTGGATCTTTAACATCCACCCGAACAGGTGGGCGGGACCTCGTTTTAATGTCCGAAGGATGGCACCTTCGACAATGCAACACTCCCCCCAGCACCGCATTGGAGTGAGAAATCTAAAGGCCTCCTGTGACAAGGCTGGACTATCTCTTTGTGTCCTGACCTGTAAAAGTTTCAAAAGACAATTATTGAGTATCTGTGCACTAATATGGGGAATATGGGCCATAAATCAGACTAATAATGGCAATCTAGTTACAGCCCTTTGTGTCATTGAAACAGATTTATTGTATAAACGGTCCCGACCCAAATATTTAATGGGACAGAACAGCAGGAGAGGATGAGGCTAAAGCCAACCCTATGCCAAATGCCAGATTCATTAAGACGTGATGGATGTAATAATCAGATGGTGAAGCAAAAAGCTATCACAAGCTCCGCTGGCTTTCAGTGCAAATTTAGACCTGGTTTTACCTTAAAATGTAGACAGGTAAGTAGCAGCTGCTGCTCAACTCCGGACCTCCAGCTAGTGGAACCATCGCTCATTGGGACGGGACGTGTGTGAGCTGAGGACAGGAGGACGGTGGCAATTCTCTTGCACGTTTCATGTTGAGGTATGTTGCCCAGTAGCACACTTACAGGGAGTTCTTGATACCTGCCATCCATCTAGTGAGGGCTCAAACCCAGCGCTTGTCAGATGTCTGATATACTGACATTTACAACTATTTTCTGGCTTCAAAATATCCGACTTCTGGGTTGTAAGATCGCCACTGACATCACTTCCTGCCCACGCCATGTCCTCATCCAATACCCCACAGCCTACCTGAGATATAACCCTAATAAAGACTGAGGATCAAACCGGGGACTTTGTGATCTATGTCCGAGCCTTCAGAGCAGACCTGCTTTTAGCTTCTCATCTATGTAAAAATAATCCTTAGCGCCTTATCACGTCTTCGAGACGTCTCAAAGCACTTCACGGAATATACTGTAAAGTGAATTGACTGTATATTTGTGGGCGAAACTTCTTGAACATCTAAAAACTTCTTGAGCAAAGTCAAATTATTTCTATTCAGGTCACAGAAAGAGCAGCGATTAATGAGGTTTTCTCAAAGAACCATTGCATTATTTCACGTCTGGGAGAAAAAATGCATCAATATTTTGTGTCCTGGGGTTATTGTAAAATCGTTTCTATCGTTTTCTTAAGGAGATGAAAGGTATCAGCAACTGATGAGCAAGAAGATCATGCCTTTGCCAGGGGATGACAAAGTCTTTGTTTCATCTCCTGAATCTGTTATTTCCCATGTGAGCGGCCTATTATACTGGAAATCAATGGGGTTTCTCTGCTGATAGTGCACCTGGCAGCCTCTAACCTGCTTGAAACAATGATTAACAGTTAGCTGTGATCAGCTCCTCACGAGCCACTCAGTAAAACGAGAGGAAATGAGATATTACAGGGCCCATGAACCACTGTCAGGAGGCAAAGCCCACTCTGCCATTTTAACTATGACACTGTGACACAGAAATGAAAGCAAGCAACAGATCCGATGACAGTAACGGGGTATTGTTTGATGTGACGGATATCTTTGCAACAGTGGGATTCGTGTTAGTTTTGTTTTGGTCAGCCAGGTGTCTGACACGTGCGGAAACCCACCACTGCGATTAAGAGTATCCAAACCAAGCTGAGAATTCCATGTATCCCACCTACACATGGAAATTCCGGGGATAGATTGTTGGAATGGAATGCGCTCTCTCTTCCCTGGAGGGACGCTTCCTGCTGACCTAATTCCGGAAAGTATTAGGCACAGGTTGGCAAAAGCCAAGGCTTGGGGACCCCAGAGTGTGCGTTGCGGTAACTACCTGGTGTCAAACTAGCTAAAACCGCATAGCTTGTCATTGGGAGCACTGTCTGGCAAACTTTTCCGCTGTTTATCCAGCTAGGACCGCCTTTGGTTTGCAGGATTAACAGGAGCTGAGTTTCATATTAGTTGGATATCTGCCAACTAATTCAGTTTGCTGTTCAGTTTATTCCCTTTCCCAGCCGCAGGCCCTCTGAGATGCCGTCCGGTGTGGAGAGCCTTATATAAATCCAAGTTGTTGTTGTTGTTGTATTGCTGTACACAGAGTCAGGTACAGAGATAGGCATCAGAGATGTTCAATCACTTGCCTGTTTAAACAAGACAAGGTACCATGAGGATTCTTCAAATGACTCTTCAGATGAACAAGTGGATGAGATTACAGCAGGTTTGGGTTCAACAGATTTGAACACCAGTTTGGGTCATTGAATTAATGTCTTTCCAGAGAGACTGAAGAACTTGCGTCAGCCCATCAGCCAACAGGGGTTACATCCCACCGTTTTACGTGAGTCATTCAGCTCTCACTCACAGAGTTCTGGTGCCTTTGCAATGCTGCTGCTGGAGATTGGGATGTTAGAGATTATTTGGTATTTCTGACACATCCCCGACACAGACACTCAGTACCACGTGGAAAATGGAGCCACTCGTTCGCACACGCACTCTCTCGTTCACTCAGACTCACTGGAAATAAAGGACAAATCTCTTGGTGACTTCAACAACAACTTGTGTATGTCACCTCTCTTCCTCCCCTCTCTCCCTCCTCACTCTCCCTCTCTCCCTCCTTCACCTCTCTCCCTTCCTCTCTTCCTCCTTCACCTTCTCTCCCTCAGCTCTCTCCCTCCCTCAATGTCCAACCACATCCTTGTGAAGCATTCCAAGACTCACATAAGGCATCCAAACTGAATTCAAATTTAATTAAAAGTGAAATAAAGTAGGCTATGTTTATTAATAAATCTAATGAGATTGATTTTGTCAGAGAATTACGGCTTAATTACTGAGAAATTACTAATGCATATTCAATGTCCTGTCAGATAACTGAGCCATCCTGCATTCTCCCTGGTGATGGGCTCTGCAGATCATTGCTGGAATACCAGTTCCTAATTGGGACAGAAAGCCTTGATTTCTCACCACTTTGTGCCTCTGGTAATGGAACAGGGATTCACATGTTAAAGATCTTTTGTAGCTGAAGAAAAACAGGTTCAACGCCACTTCTCTGGGACCAAATGGAAAAAGAATGAACACAGAATAGAGAATGAAATGGCTTTCACGTGTATCAGTGCTGATGGGTTGAAAGTGACAAGCTATATTTATGATGTAATGCAATATAATTTACATTTCATAGATACGCAGGAATTGCTAGATGAAAAAAGACCAAGGTCCATCGAGTTTGCATTCTGCCATTCAGTGCTATTATGCTACAATAATGGAGATGTTGATAGCAATGAATTCTGCAACCCTCTGTGACCTGCTGACTCCATATCAACCTGTCCGCTTCCTCCCTTCAGTCAGAGGGCTGTGGCCTGCTTCATGTCCCCCGCCCGGCCCACCCCATCATCGATGGTCAAACCTTCAGCCTTTCTGCCCCCACCCTTTGGAACGCCATCCCACATTCCTTTCACCTTGCCCCCTCCCTGCCTCCTTCAAGGCGCATCTCAAAACCCTCCTCTTCGACCGCGCCTTCAGCCACCCTCCTACCCTCCCTGCCCTCCACGCTCCCGAATTCTCGACCCTCAGCTTGGCTCCAAATCCCTAACGTCCAGCACCTTGGAATGTCCTCCCGATATGAAAGGCGCTGTACACATGCATTGTATTGTAATAAACACAGCTGAGGAGGATAGCTAGCAATTGACTGGCAATGTATAGGATGTATCTTAGAAGAGGAGTCACTTTCATTACAGGCTTTTATCCTTCCTCCACCATATCCGGTCCCTCACCAGCACCGCTTTCTTCCACCTCCGATGTATTGCCCGTCTCCACCAATACTTCTCTCCGAAAGCCGCTGAAACCCTGGTCCATGCCTTTGTCCCCTCTCGGCTGGACTATTCTAACGCCCTCCTCGCTGGACTCCTCTCCACTACCATCCATAAAACCAAGATTATTCAAAACTCTGCCGCCCGCATTCTCACCCGCACCAAACTCCGCTCCCGGATCCCCCCAGTCCTTGCCAGACTGCACTGGCTGCCTGTCCCAGAGAGGATCGACTTCAAGATCCTCACCCTTGTCTTCAAATCTCTCCACTCCTCTGCACCCCCCGACCTCTCTGACCTCCTCTCTCCTCAAAACAGTACCCGTTGCCTTCGTTCCTCCGGGTCTGGCCTTCTCCTTGTCCCCCGAGTCCTCCGCTCCAGCCTGGGCGATCGTGCCTTCAGCCACTATGCCCCGAGGCTCTGGAACTCCTTTCCTCATTCCCTTCATCTCGCTCCCTCTCTTCCTATTTTCAGGTCTCTGCTGAAGATCTTTCTTTTCGACCGCACCTTTGGTCACTTTCCTCCCCCTCCCACTGGCCCCTCCACCCTCCCCTGGCTCCTCCCCCTCCCCTGGCTCCTCCCCCTCCCCCTGGCTCGGCCCCGGGATCCGTTACTGTGAAGCGCTCTGAGACGCCGTCCGGCGTGGAGGGTGCTATATAAATCCAAGTTGTTGCTGTTTTATGATAGATCCTTTAGGAATCCCATTGGATGGTCCCAAACCCAATGTTGGGTGCAGTTATCAGAAGAGACTCCCTGTGTGAGGGACCTCCTACCCCTGATGTATGTATTTCAAGTGTTCCTGGTTTGTTAACCAGAAATGATGCAAGAAAAAAGTTTGACATGCTGGAGTTCAATGCAATGCCAGCTGTGAGAGTACGATCCTGCATGTAGTCAGCCAACACACTTTAATAACGTGTCATTAGAAAATCCATCAGCCACTTGGAAAAGCAATGAATATTCTTCACTTCTTATCTCCCATAGAGAATGAATAAAAGATTGCCAAATGTATTGACTAAACACGTCACGCCAGCTTTCATCTAGTGACTTAAAGAAATATTCTAAATGTAAATTTATCATTTACATAAATTTATCATGAATTAAAATCGAGTAGGGAAGGAATCAATGTTGATTATACAAAAGCGATTTTGTCACCTCTCTCCACCTCCATCGGTGCTTAGCGTGCAACACTTCAGAGAGTTTGCTGACCTTCCTCTTAGGATAATAATAATAATCCTTGCATTTGATACAGGGTCTTATCACATCACTGAGACGTCTCAAAGCGCTTCACAGAATTTATTTTATATTCTTGTATTTATTGCTGGGCTGGGCAATACCTTAGGCAAGTTTCCTTACTCTACATGCCTCTGTTTATCTAGTAGTAAGTAGAAACCCAGTTGTTAGTCAATTGGCAGATCGCTTTTCTGGGAGTAATAATTCCTCCAAAAAAAAGTAATAATTTGGTCACTCAATCCACTACTGCTTCTGAGACACTGCTGTGTGCAATTGGCTGCCACGTTTTGCCCACAAAATAATCAGTCGATTCACTTTACAGTACGTTCTGTGAAGCGCTTTGAGACATCTCAGATAATCCAGAACTCTGCAGCCCGTGTCCTCTCCCGCACCAAACTCCGTGACTTTCGCCTGACTCCACTGGCTCCCTATCCTTCAGAGGATCCAGTTCAAGATCCTGGTCCTCACATACAAAGCCCTCCATGGCCTCACCCCACCCTTCCTCTGCAACCTCCTAACCTCCTACCAATCCGCCCACTCCCTCTACTCAGCCAGCTCGCTCCACGTCCTCCAACCCACCCGCCCCACCATTGGTGGGCGAGCCTTCAGCCACTCTGCCCCCAATCTCTGGAATTCTATCCCCAATCACTCCGCTTCGCCTCCTCCTTAGCCTCCTTCAAGTGCTGCCTCAAGACCCTCCTCTTTGACCATGCCATTGGCCACCCCCTTCCCCTCCCTTCCCACCCCAACCCCAGCTCGGGTCTGAAATACTCTTGTCCAGCGCCTTGGGACATCCTCCTGACGTGAAAGGCACTATACACATGTAATCTTGTTGTTGTTGTTGTTGTCTCGAAGATGTGATAAGGCGCAAGGATTATTATTATTATTATTAGATTTTATAAATAGAATGTCTTGCTCCTAAATAGAGACACGCAAATATACAATCAATCAGTATATTGTGTGAAGTGCTTTGAGAAGTCTAGAAGACGTGATAAGGCGCTATATCAAATTTAAGGATTATCATTATATTATTATTTGCCTTCGCTCTTCCCAGTGACCTGGGGTAAGGAGCATAAACAGGGAGCTTCCTCTATAGCTCATGGGTATCATTAAATACACAAAGACATCAATATCCATAGGATCGTCCACCAAGACAGACAGACAGATTGACGGACCTTAATTTAACACCTCACCTGAAGGTCCATGTCTGTTTTCTTGTTAATGTAGAATCCAAGCCACAAAACACAAGTCCTCCATAGATGGAATACGACTTGCTAAAGGGGAAGCTGAAAGAGGTCCAGGGGTGTTAATTGCCTCGTTGCTCACTATGTCACATAGTGTGAGGCCGTAATAAACAAGGCAAACAGGAAGCTGGGCTATGTTGCTAAATCAGTTGAGTTTAGATCCACAAACACACTCAGGCCACACCTCATCTTGACAGGCCCGAGAGGCAGTGCACAGGAGAGTGATGAGGATGATCCCCAGTGTTAAAGGAATGAGCTGTGAGCAATGATCAGACCAGCTGAGGCTCTTCAGTCTTGAAAGCAGACAGTCCGGGGGGATCACATAGCTGTATATGCAATTCTAAATGGGATTGAAAAAATAAACCCAGAATTACTTTAGAGCGAACCAGAGAGAACAAGAGAACATAGAGTTGTGAGCCTTTGTGTTAAATACCAGAAAGTTTTCCTTTACTCAGAGGGTGATCAATGCCGTCATCAACATCAACACATAACCCATGATTGATGCTTTGCCAATAAAGTTCGCTATGAAACCTTACCTGAGATCTTGGACATTTGTTGCTGGGTTGAGGTCACATGTACCCTTCAGTTAACTATCCGGGCAACTCTGGTCAACCATCAAATATTGGATCAGCCTGGATCAGTTGGTAGCACTCTTGTCTCTGAGTCAGAAAGCTACCAACTGAGCCAGCCATGATGGGGCTTTGAACTCACATCGTTCAAGCTGACACTCCAGTGCAGCGCGGGGGCTGTTGGATTTTTGTAGGTGCCGTCCTTTGGATGAGACAGTAAACCGAGGTCCCTTCTGACTGTTCAGGTGGATGTTAAAGATCCTATGGCACTATTCAAAAAGAGTAGGGAGTTTCTCCTGAGTCCTGGCTAACATATTCCTCAGATAAATTGGTCACTCACTTTATGGTTATTTGTGGGACATTGCAGTGTAAATAATAATGTATAGTAATAAAATACTAAAGGTTAAAGGGATTTTATTACTAGACTATTTATATTATATTATTTATATTAGCTGCTGAATTCATCTGCAAAATACAGTCACTACACTTCATAATATGTCCTTTGAAGCACTTTGAGACATGCTACTATATCAAACGTAAATAATATAGTAATAATAATAATGCTTGCATTTGAAACAGCGACTTATCACCTTATCAAGACGTCTCATAGAGCTTCACGGAGTATATTGTAAAGTTAATTGACAGTGTATTGTGGATGTCTGTAATTATTGTAAAAGTAACGATGCAGTAATAGCAAAACTACAGCTTCAACCATTGCTCTGGTCCCCAGCAAACGGCCCAGCCCGACCACGTGCAGTCGTACTGGAGGGAAAGGAATGAGTCGATGAGATGAGGCTCCCTGCCCTCGAAGAGAGACAGCACGCTCAAAACCACACTGTCACATACGGTAGGGCAGCATGACAAGCGACACACAGCCTGGACTTGAAGCAACTTTAGGACAGACACCAGGAAATCTTTTTACAAAGGGGTCAATCCACAGCAGCATGGGCTGCCTGAAGTTTCCACATAGACAGGACAGAGACTGGATGCCGTGATGGTGGTGGTGGTGGTGCGGGGGGAGACGTATTGTCTGGCGGGTGTTCTGGAAGGATGAGATCAAATGGGCTGAAGGGCCTTCTTCATTCCAAAACTCTTTTGTGACTTAATGAAACACAATTCCATAATGGCAATGTCTCTCGGAATTGATAAGGTAATCAAATGCTTGAGGGCCAGACGTCAAACTGCCTGCTGTAAATTAATTATCCCAGTAAAGTGCCTCACTGATGGCACAAATGAAATGATGTGAAACACAGGGCTGAACCTTGCCGTATCCACCGTCAGGAGAAACGACAAGACTCTCAACAGGATAATGTCAGTGCGATTGGCTCACACTGCATCATGTTCGCTTCTTTTGTTGCGAGCGCTGATTTCTGGGGAACCTTGTACACGTGCTCATGCAAGGCATGAATCATCCGCATTTAACCCACTCAGCCAACAGCCTCCTGCCGGAGCTTTGTTAGGATGCTCAGAGCAGGTTTTCTCCAGGTTTAGAGCGCGATAAAAACACAAACGGAAAATCAGGAGCAACTGCCAGCAGCGTGGGGAGGAACCGAGTACAATCTGAGAACGTACAGCAGAGAAAGAGGCCATTCCTGTTTGCGAGATTTTGGTGCATGAGGTACCTCTATCATCTCCTCTCTGATGTGATGTTAATAAATTAATAATAATAGTAATATTCAAGACTGAAGAGCCTGAGCTCGTCTAATTCCTTGCTCACAACTCATTCCTCTAACACTGGGGATCATGGTCGATGGTCACCTCTACACTGTCTCTAGTGCCTGGGAAAGCCCTTTTATGTCGTTGTGATCAGCGCTGTACGCAGTATTCAAGGTGTGGCCTGTAATAGCCTGAGCATAGGACCACCCTACCAAGCACTCCCTGGGTGAAAGGTGCTGTGTAAGTGCAAGTTGTTGCTGTTGTTGAATATGACGTCTAGGGATTTAGTATTGAGTTTTGACACAGTGAATGATGAGTCAACTAACACCCAGAGATCTCTTTCGCCCTTGGCAAGTTCAATCCCATCCCCGGACTGCACATATTTCTTATTCTGAATTCCTATTACAAACACAGTAAAACCCTGTGAAGTGCTTTGAAACATCTTAACCATGTGATAGGTTTGGTGCTACTTACAAATGTAATTTCACACTGAGTCTGCAAATCCAGGCTTGTTTGTTTTGTTGGTCAGCCACCCGGGTGTCTGGCACGTGCGGAAACCCATCACCTTGCTGAAGAGTATCCAAACCAAACTGGGATTTCTATGAATCCCACCCTACTCAGGGAAATCCCAGAGATAGGTTGTTGGAACGGAATGCGCACTCTTTCCCTGGAGGGACTCATCCTGTTTACCTAATTCCGGAAAATATTAGCCACAGGTTGGCAAAAGTCAAGGCTTGAGGACCCCAGAGTGTGCGTTGAGGTATTGCTGCAGTCTAACCAGCTTTCCCACTGTGTGTTCAGCTAGAACTGCCCTACCCATTAGGCTTTCTCTTGCAGGGTTAACAGGAGCTGAGTGGAATGACTCCCTGCCCCCAGTGACTGGTCTGCCCTTCCAAGTCCTGCCGATGAGCCAGGCTGGGCTGTGCCCTGGAATACTGCAGACCCGTCAGGCTCAGGAACCAGACTACTGAGACTGCCACAGAGGGCTGGCTTGATTCCAACATTCTGTTACCTGATATGTCACCTTGCCCTTGATACCCAGATACCCAATGACTACAGTTTGTGAAGCCTTTCATGTGATACTTTATCAAACGCCTTTTGGAAGTCGAGATATACTACGTCATGTGGCTTCCCTCAGTCAACTTGTGTAAGGCCCTGCATATGAGCCTCGAATGTATATCGGTGATGGCGAGTGAGGTCTTCACCAATCTCACAGGCTCAAATTAATACACACTGAACATGGGCATTTTTAAGAGTCTTTTTGCATTGTTCAGGAAAATAATTGTTTGGGGAGCACTCTGCAATTTGTGATGATTGGCTCCATTAGCCAAGAGTGTTTATGATGAATCTGATGGCTCACTATCAACAATGAATTGCCTTTTGTGAATGATCAAAGAGCTCTCGTCTCGGGTAAAACTTACTGTGGGAGAGCAATTTGCATTTATAAAAGGTGTTCATGTCAGATTTGTTGTTCAAAACCCTCAATATTAACCCTTTTGGGTGTCAGCCTGGCACAGAGACTTGTAACCTTGCCTCGGAGTCAGAAGATTGTGGGTTCAAGCCCCATGCTGGGACTTTGAGCTCACAATATAAGCTGATGATCCAATGTAGTCTTGGGGGAGTGCTGCATTGTCAGAAGTGAGGTCCTTTGGATGAGATGTGAAACAGAGGTCCTGGCTTTGCCCTGTTGAGATGGATATTGAAGCACTATTCAAAAAGAGGAGGAAATCGTGGATTGAGTGACCAAATTATTTTTCTTTTTAAGGAATTATTACCGCTGGAAAAGCGATCCGCCAATCAACCAACAACCGGTTCCTACTTACTGCTCGGTAAACAGAGGCGTGTGGAGTAAGGAAACTTGCCCAACATTTCGCCCTGCCGGGAATCAAAGCCAGGTCTCTTGTCTGCTCTAACCACTGAGTTACAGGACTCCACAAGTCTTTAAAAGAACAACAGCAACAACAACAACAAGATTGCATTTATAGAGCGCCTTTCACGTCAGGAGGACGTCCCAAGGTGCTGGACAGTTGGGTCGGGATCCGAGCAGGGGGGAAATGGTCAGGGTGAGGGGAGGGAAGGGAGGGAGCGAGGAAGGGGTAGAGAATCGAGAGGGGAGGTGAAGTCACGGTTGAAGAGAAAGGTCTTGAGACCGGCCTTGAAGGAGGAAAGGGAGGAAGCGGCGAAGGCACTGGGGGTTGGAGTTCCAGAGCCTCGGGGCTGAGAGGCTGAAGGCCCGGCCACCGATGGTAGAGCGGTTGGGGCGGGGAATGTGGAGCAGACCGGAGCCAGAGGAATGGAGGGTACGGGCAGGTAAGTAGGGGGATAGTAGGTCGGAGAGGTAGGAGGGAGCGAGGCCGTGAATGGCCTTGTAGGTGAGGATGAGGAACAAAGACAATTTATCAGTACACTGACACAGTAAGACACAGCAGACTTCACTCTGCACACAGAGCTCAATCCAGCAAAACCACTCTGATCAAGCAAGTGGCCACATTCTCTCACGGTAACGTTTCATCTCAGTAATTGGAATCAAACAAGCTTTGGGCCTCATTAGGTCAAGCGGTTCAGTATTTAAACAGCTTAATCTCTCCCTATTTGTTGTTATTAATTACACCAGAAGAGGGTGAAGCACAGACACACTGACTAATTTATTCTTACCACAGAACCTAAATGGGAGAAATCAATAATGATAACCGGTGTACATGATACAGCTCCTCATCATATCATTTAAATGGCTTTGGGACATCCTTCTGATGTGAAAGGTGCTATATAAATGAAAAATCATATTGTGACTATATTTGAATGTCAAAACAGCCCAAGGAGCACTACAGAATTTTTCTGTAAAATGTAGTGACTGTGTATCTAAATGCTTTCAACTAAGCCAGGCTGACACCTGAAATACCTACTGCTGCTTCTAAAGGTTTAACTTGAAATGAAATGCCTCAGGAACTTTCACAGGTCTTGTTTCTTACAATCCAGACTCTCACTCCCTATGGGTTTACAGTAAAGTGGAGTGACTATGACTATTCCACTCTGAGGCACCCTCCCGACATGAAAGCCGCTGTATCTAAAGCGAAGATTATTATTATTAATATTACCAACCAGGCTGTGGAGGAACAATGAACTTTACTCTGTGAATTACATTGTTTAGCTAGGGATTACAATACAGAAACGAGTGAATGAAATACACAGATTATCACGTCTCTGAGATTCACAATGGAAACACTTCCAGATGATGCTTCAGAGCATGAACACATTATGTAAATCTCTTCATCCCTTGCCAGCCCAGATGTTACTCAATTCCATCGGCTCACGTCTCAAGATGAATAAACTGTGCAGAGAGTGTCAAAATGATGGGGAAATGTGTGTTGATCCAACATGTGGTGACTGTGTGCCCAATGGAAGGTCTTCCTCAGCACACAACGTTCATCAATAAGGACAGGATTGATTTCATATTTCATTCTTAACAAGCTCCTTGGTGCGAGGTTCCTGCCCAGGGAGACGTATTGCTTTGCTAACGCTCAGCTCAATATTCTTCTACAATCAACCTCTCAGTAAATAGTCTGCAGTAAATTGCACAGAGGACATTCACCCTTCCATGAATCACATGGGTCCTGTTTCGAATGGAAAGAATTATCACATCACTAGGCAGGTCTGTATGTTTCAATTATTTCTGGCCTCCTCACTAAAGAATTTATTTCTACTTCATCCTGTCCAACCAGTCCGAACTTTCACTTCATCAAACTCCGCAAGCCCATCCTTCCCAATCCTTGCCAGGCTGCCTTACTGCCTCCAAATAACTTAAACTTCAAGCTCCTCACTGTCACCCACAAATGCGGTCACACCTCAGCACCTCCTGAACCTCTCTGTCCTGCTCATACCACACTCCTCTGCTCGCCCCTTACACCCTACTAACACAGGCCTCCTGCACATCCCCTGCTCCCTCTGCATCACCATCAGTGTCTGAGCCACTTCGCACCCTTCACCTCTGGTACTCCCTGTCTCTATCCCTCCTCATCGCCACCTTAAAACCTACCTCTTTGACTGTACCTATGTTCATCTCCCCTTCTTCTAGCTCAGAGTCTGACCCCGGCCTGAACAGTGCTCCGAGGTGATCTCGGTGAAGGACGCTGTGGGTTGATGCATCTCATGTTGTGACTTTGAGCTCACAGTCCAGGCTGACACTCCTGTGTGGTGCCTTGGGGAGCGCTGCATTGTTGGAGGTGCCGTCCTTCGAATGAGACAAACCAATGTCCCGTCTACCTGTTCGGGTGGATGTTAAAGATCCCGCAGCGCTATTCAAAAAGAGAAGGGACTTTCTCTCTCCCGGTGTCCTGGCCAATAATTTCCCAAATAAAATTGATCACTCACTTGTTTGTCTGTTTGTGGGACATTGCTATGCGCCAGCAACTGGCTGCCAGGATTCACCCACAAAATACCCAGGCACTACACTTTACTGTATATTCTGTGAAGCATTTTGAGACGTCTCAACAATGTGATAAGGGGCTATCTGGAGTCCTGTAGCTCAGTGATTAGAGCGCTCGCCTCGCAAGCGAGAGACCTGGGTTCGATTCCCGGCAGGGCCAAACCTTGGGCAGGTTTCCTTACTGCAGTGAAGTTAGAATGTAATTGTTGGAATATTAAAAAAAAAGAAAAATAATCCTCAGGTACAGATTTACATATTCAACCAAAACCAATTACGACATTTCCAGACTTTTAGATTAAGAATAAAATCACTTGCTGTGGTACAAAAAATATTTTTTATCAGAAACATAATTTTCTCAAACCAAGTGAATAATCCTTGTGGCTGATACAGTCCCTCATCACATCATCAAAACAAAGCAATTTGTTCACAGGCATTTACTGTAAAGTGAATTGGTTCTTTATGATATAAAACAGCCACGGAGTGAGTGACTAATAATACTTGGGGAATTGTTGGCCAGGAACGCTGGGAGAGAGAAATTCCCTTCTCTTTTCCAATAGTCAATGGGGATGTTAAATGTCCCCAAAAGGCGGACGGGACCTCAGTGATGTTTAATAGAGAGACAGACAGAGTTGGGTAGTGGAGATCTCAAGGGGTGTGGCGAACAGGGGGGCATTGGGATTAAATGATCGACTGAGGTCTAATCAACTGGTGGCTGTTCAACAGGCTGGATAGGCTCCTGTTCCTGTTTTTCTACATTGCTAAACGTCAACACCCACGACATTGTGAGTCAGAAATTCATACTTGAGGATAATTATGTGATAATTATGAGGCTGTATGTCAGCCTCTGCTTTTTTTTTTACCGTTGGAGCAGTTAAATATTAATGTCAATATATCTAAAGCAGAAAGCATCAATGCATTTAAAAGGAAACTTGAAGCATACACAAGGGAGACGAGTATAAAGGGGAGGTGGGAGAGGAACTCATGTGGAGTATAAACTAGTTGGGCCAAATGGTTCATTTCCATGCAGCTGATTCTATGTCATTTGCTGTAATAAATCTGTTCCTTTTGAAATATAAAATAGCCCTGGTGTGTGTGTGCGGTCACTATAATAATAACAATAATAATCCTTGCAATTGATACGGTGCCTTATTACGTCTTCGAAATGTCTCAAAGCGCTTCACAGAATATGCTGTAAAGTGAATTGACTGTATGTTTTGTGGGCGAAACGCGGCAGCAATTGCGCACAGCAGCAGCGTCCCACAAACAGTCGTGGATTGAGAGACCAAATTATTATTATTTATTTATATATTTATTTGGGGAAGGGATTATTACCCCCATGAAAGTGATCTGCCAATCGACCGACAACCGGGTTCCTACTTACTGCTAGGTGAACAGAGGCGTGTGTGTGGAGTAAGGAAACTTGCCCAACGTTTCGCCATGCCGGGGAATCAAACCCAGGTCCTTCCTGGGGTGCGGGTTGAACAATTGTTGGCATGGCTCCCCAGTGTACGTGAGCAGAGTCCTGGAGGATGTGGCAATCTCTCCGGCCAACACCGTGATGTACTTGTCCTGCCCTCTGATGGGAGAGAACAGCTTGATGTTTCATTAGGTTTGCTGGACCGTGAAATACTCGTTGGCTCCACGTGTCTGTGTGTAACGTGCCGCACTGCCACAGGCAGAACTCATTCACATTCGATGATAAATAGCCACGTCAGTAATTCACATGCTCCTGGTTCGTGGATTAGATGGGAATGCGTTAGACTGGAACCGAAAATAAATTAATGCAGAATTCTTCATTCACAAGCTTTTAGTTCTTTCATTTCCCTTTCCAAACAAGGTTCTGTGGTTTCCTGTCACGTCTCAGTCACCTCACGTTCTCCAGGGTAGGAAGAATGAATGCCTGTCAGTCTCCTCTTTTTCTCTCTGAGAATTACTGAGAGGCGAATGCATTGCATCTGGACCAAGTTGATGTGTAGGTTTCATCCTTCATCATGATGTAGCTGTGTCCAAAGGCAGGTTGCTCTTTCTCTCACTCTCTCTCGCATTTCTTTCTGTCGGGGAGTCCTGTAGCATAGTGGTTAGCACGCTCGCCTCGCAAGCCAGAGGACCTGGGTTTGATTCGCAAGCAGAGCGAAACTTTACTCAAGTTTCCTTCCTCCACACGCCTTTGTTTACCTAGCAATAAGTAGGAACCCAGTTGTTAGTCGATTGGCAAATACTTTCTGGGGGTTATAATCCCTCCAAAGAAGTTAAAATGTGGTGAACATAAGAACATAAGAAATGCTCGAGGAATAAAGACCAAGGTCCATCTTGTTCACCTTCCACCTTCCTGGCGATTGCATGCACATATGTCCCAAACTCCTCATGTACTTCTACTACTAATAATATTATTGATAATTTGTTCATTTGATACAACACCTTTCGAAGTCAGGAGGACATCTCAAAGCACTGCACAGGATTTCCCATAAAGTGTAGTGACTGTGTGGTTTGTGGGTGAACGTGGCAGCCAATTTGCACGCAGCAACGTCCCCCAATCAGCCGTGAAGTGACTGACCATTGATAGCTTGGGGATTGTTGGCCAGAACACCAGGAGCGATCAATTTTTTTCCAATACTGCAACGGATCCTCAACCTCCACCTGAACAGGCAGTTGGGTCCTTGGTTTAACATCTCATCTGAAGGACGGCACCTCTGTCAATGCAGCACTCCACCTGCACTGCAGTGGAGCATCAGCCTAGACTGTGAGCTAAAAGACCCAACGAAGGGCTCGAACCCACAACCTTTTGACTGAGAGGTGAGAGTGCTAACGGCTGAGCCAGGCTGACATCTGATCTAGCCTTTGCAAACTAACTCCTCCTGAGTTTATTCCCAGGTTATGACCTCCATTGTCCTCCCTGCAATCCATCCGGTGGTTTCTTGAAATAACCTGAATAAATGTGTAAATGTAAACGCTGTGGTTCCACCTCGTCTTCACTGTATTCTCAGACGTTCTCCTGACATTTACTCTCAGATTCTGTCTCTGTTGGCTTCCCTCTCTCTAATCGTCTTCATGTTTATCTGTGTTAAGCATCATTTCGCAATCGTTAGCTCAGTCTCTCGACACTTTTTGAATAATTGCCAAAACAAAGCATTTGGCCAATGTTTAAACGATCACAGTTTAATCACCGTCAGTGCAGAGTGTCCTCACTGGCTGACTGGGCACCTGAGACCTGCACTGCTCACATCTTCAGGTTCCCACCAAGCTGATGTCTCGATCTATCTTTCGTCCGAGTCTTTGATCCACTTCACTAGGTCTTATTGAATCCTAAGGGCTCTCATCTTCACTTCTAATCTCAGGAGCAACTTTTTATACAGTGTGTCCTCCACTCTGTCCACCCCACCACTAATGGACGGGCTTTCAGACTTTCTGCACCCTTCTCTGTAATTCCAACCCTGAGTCCCTCTGACTCCTTCCCTCTTTCAAGGCACATCTCGACCCGTACCTCTTCAACTGCGGGTCATCTTTTCCCTCCCCACCTCCCCTCATCTCAAGACCTTCCTCTTCCTCTTTGACCCTCCTACTCCCTCCCTCCCTGCCCTCCACCCCTCCTCATCCCAACCCCCAGCTCGGGTGCAAATCCCTTGACTGTCCAGCGCTTAGGGATGTCCTGACGTGAAAGGCACTGTACAAATGTAATTTGCTGTTGTTGTTGTTGTTGTCTCTAACCCCCAGCATGGATGTGAAGCTGTTTGAGACATCCTCCTGAGATGAGAGGCGCTGTGTAAATGTAAATTGTATTGCATTATCTTCCTTTGCATTAACACAGTCAAATCCCAGAAAAGTAGCCATTAAAATCTACTTCCACTTATGAAGCGATCTTCACAGTTGTGATTGACGGTGGCTTTTGATGGAGAGCTGTACTGTGGTGCCTTTAATCATTAGATATCTGATATCTAGCAAACCATTACCACGGTACATTGCTTGGTAGAGTGACAATCTCCCACCCACCAGCTCAGCAAATCTCTGTCAGGACTTGTCCTCTTATTTCCTCAGCACATTTTAATAACATTTCCAAATGCTCTCTTGATAATCAGTCGCATTGAGTAAGCAGGTACCATTCCAGACTTTACTTTGTGAACAGCTGGTTTATTAAATATTTAGATCGTTTAAATTTAGATTCCACCACCACCCCCCACCCCCAGTATAGATCGTTTAAACAGTTACTTTCTTTATAATAATTAGTTTAGCTAATTATCTGGTCCTGCCATTTATTAATCCTCACCTGATGAATTTCCTTTCTAATCCACCTGAAAACCTACCTCTTTGAGAGTGCTGTAGTCACGTCCTACCTTGCTCCCGTGCTTGGTGTCCAAGCACTGAATATCCCTCCGAGACCGTACTCCGCTGTGTAAATGCAAGTTGTTGTTGTTGTGAGGGCTTTGAGTGACCATTGGTTGGTGAGGGTTGCTGCCAGGGTGTGATGGTTACTGTCTGTGCGATTTTTCTCACACTAACCTGCAGCGGGATATCACAAGTAGCTTTGCAAATCGTTTCCATGTTATATTGTGGGTCGACCAATTGAAATCAGGATGTTACCTTCTATTGGGTGTTAACATGGTTCAGTCGTTACCGCTCTCACTTCTGAGTCAGAAGGTTGCGAGTTCATCGAGACATGATGCTACAGTACAGTACTGGGAGCGCGTTGCATTGTTGGAGGTGCCTTTCCCTCAGTTGAGACGTTAAAATCAAGGTCCCATTAACCTGTTCAGGTGGACGATAAACATCTCATGGCGCTATTCGAAAAGAGATGGGAGTTTCTCTCTCCTGGGGTTCTCAGCCAATAAGCCCCCAAATAAATAATAAAAACAATATTAATATATCCTTGCATTTGATATAGCGCTTTTCACGTCTTCTAGAAGTCCCAAAGCGCTTCACAGAATATACTGTAAAGTGAATTGACTGTATACTTGTGGGCGAACGCGGCAGCAAATTGCGCACAGCAGCATCCCACAAACAGTCATGGATTGAAAATGACCAATTTATTATTGTTTTGTTTTTTTGGAGGGATTATTATTGTTAATTTCTGTTGAAAACTGTTCACGGCTGTTTGTGGGACATTGCTGCGCGCACATTGTCTGCTCCATTTGCCACAAACACACAATCACTGCACTTTACAGAGAACCCTCCCCAGGTGAAAGATGCTGTTATCAAATGCAAGGAGTATTATTACAGGATTATTAAAACAGGAGTTAATTGCAGGTGTTTGGGGGAGAAAGGCAGGTAAATGGCACTGAAGGTGAACGATTGATTTACTTGACGAAGACTTGCGCTCAAAGGTCCTCGCTTTAAATTTGCACCTGGAGAAGCCTGAGATGGAGTTTAACAGCGAGCAAATGAAATCATTCTATTTACCTGTCAGATTGCAAAGATATGATAAAACGTATAAACTGCGGCTTCCCTTTTCTACACTAAGATCTCGTTATCGGATGACAGCTCCCTCCATCATTCACCAAACCACAATTTCACATTCAAATTCTCATTCAATGCGGAGGGGAAGCTTCACGTCCCAGAGCGCACTGCACTAGAGAGAACATTAACAACAACAACAACAACAACAACAGCACCATGCATTTATATAGCACCCCTGCTGCATGGTAGAGTCCCAGAGCATCCCGATTCAGCTTAATAATAATAATAATAATGATTCTCGCATTTGATATAGTGCCTTATCACGCCGTCTCAAAGCGCTTCACAGGATATACTGCAACGTGCAGTGACTGCGTATTTTGTGGGCGAAATGCGGCAGCCAATTGCGCACAGCAATGTCCCACAAACAGCCTTGGAGTGAGTGACCGATTTTATCTGGGGGATTGTTGGCCAGGACACCGGGAGAGAGAGAAAAGCTCCTTTCTCCTTTCGAATAGCGCCACAGGATCTTTAACGTCAACCTGAACAGGAAGACAGGACCTCGGTTTAACATCTCACCCAAAGGACGGCACCTCCGATAATGCAGAACACTCCCAGCACTACACTGGAGTGTCAGTTTGGACGAGGTGATTCCAATTGAGGGTAATAATCCCTTCGCCAAAAAATAATAATTTGGTCACTCGATCCACGACTGTTTGTGGGACGCTGCTGGTTGCCGCGTTTCGCCCACAACATTTACAGTCAATTCACTTTACAGTTTATTCCGTGAAGCTCTTTGAGACGTCTCGAAGACGTGATAAGGCGCTGTATCAAATGCAAAGATTATTATTACGAAATAGTAAAATCCCCGTGAATTGCTTTGAGATGTCTTGCTGCCAAATGCACAGTAGAAAATTGACATAGAAAATAATTCTTGGCAGAGGCAGCAGTCAATTTGCACACAGCAATATCCCCCAAACAACCACAAAGTGAATCAATGATTTATCTGGAAGATTGTTGGACAGGACACACTGCTGCAAGATGATGATAATGTAACAAGGGAAAAAAAGGGAATTAAGGTGCAAAGTATTACATTTTCAAATATAGCTGAGTGTCCTGAATGCAGGAGTGTGAAGGAGCACTCTGTGTATTAAATAAAAGTGGCCGTGGACACTTGCATTTCTATTAAAAAGAGAATTTCTCTCTCTGGAGAGATTATTCTATTAGGATTGTGTATGTTGGGGATTTTGGATTGTATGGTTAAAAATAAATTGAGTGGGATTGACAAGTGACTGCCAGAAACAGTGCAGTGCTTCCTTCGGATTAGATTTTAAACCGAGGTCCCGTCTGCTTGTTCAGGTGGACGTTAAAGCACTGTTCGAATACAGAGGGGAGTTCACAGGGTTTACTGAAAAGTGTAGCGACTGTGTATTTGTAGGCGAACGCAGCAGCCAATTTGCGTACAGCAATATCCCACAAATAGCCACGGAGGGAGTGACATCTCCTGCCTCTCTGACCTGCTCATACCCTATTCCTCTGGCCGCCCCCTTCGCTTAGCTCACACAGACCTGCTACACATCCCCCAATCCCTCCACACCACCTGGAGTCCTGGAGCTCAGTGGTTAGAGCACTCGCATCGCAAGTGAGAGACCTGTGTTTGATTCCCAGCAGGGCAAAATGTTGGGCAGGTTTCCTTACTCCACACGTCTGTTTACCAGCAGTAAGTAGAAACTCGGTTGTTAGTCGATTGGTGGATCACTTTTCCCCGGGGTAATAATTCCTTCAAAAAAATAATAATAATAAATTGGACACTTCAATCCATGACTGTTTGTGGGACGCTGCTGTTGCGCAATTGGCTGCCGAGTTTTCCCTGCAAAATATACAGTCATTTTACTTTACAATATGTTCTGTGAAGCGCTTTGAGACGTCTCAAAGACGTCAAATGCAAGGATTATTATTTGTGGCCATATTGTGGCCAGTCAATATGCTCCCCAAGCTCTGGAACTCTCTGCCTCTATCCCTCCACCTCGCTCCCTCTTTATCTACCTCTAAATCCCTCCCGAAAACCAACCTCTTCAACTGTACTTATGGTCACCTCCAAATCCTCCCTCGCTTGGCATCCAACCCCACCACTGTGTATTGGTTGAGCTGGCCGGTGTGAAGGACGTTGGACAAATAGGCTATTTACATAGCTATTCACATAGGCTACTAAAATCTAGTAATAAAGGATTCACAGGTGAACAAACTAGTAATGAAGGAGTTGGAGTTTACGTTAGATGCCAATAGCATGATCTGATTATTTTATCTTGGTTTTCCAGCATTGCCAGAGTTTCTGTCTGCATCTGACTAGCTTTTCATGTTGCTTAAGTGGCTATGGTATCTGAAAGGGAGATTATACTAAAGCTGCAATTTTCTGAAGTATTTTCTGGCCTGTCAAATGTGCATTTGTGCTAACAAAGAGGCTTTTAATGAATCATAGAATCATAGTTATGCAGCACAGAAGGAGGCCATTCGGCCTACCGTGTCTGTGTCAACTCTTTGAAAAGAGCTTCCAAATCAATCCCACTCCCCACTCTCTCCCCATAGCCCTGCAAACTTGTCCTCCCAAATTAATATAACAAATATAACTGAACCAGCACTCCAAGCTTTGTGTGTCAGCCTGGTGCAGTGGTAACGCTCTCATTGTTTGAGTCAGAAGGTTGTGGGTTCAAGTCCCACCTCAGGACGTGGAATCACATGGTCTAAGCTGACAATCCAATGCAGTGTTGGGGGTGTTTTGTGTTGTCGGAGGTGTCGTCCTTCAGATGAGAAGTTAAACCGAGGTCCTGTCTGCCTGTTCGGGTGCATGTTAAAGATCCCATGGCACTAGTCGAAAAGAGAAGGGAGTTTCTCTCTCCTGGTGTCCTGGACAACAATCCCCCAAATAAAATTGGACAACAATTCCCCAAATTTCAATGGCTGTTTATGGGACACTACTGTGTGTCGCTACAAAATACACAATCACTTCACTTCACAGTAAAATCCCGTGAAGCACTTTGAGACATCTCAAGAATGTGATAAATTGCTAAATCAGAAGCAAGGATTATTGTAGAGTGTAGTGACTGTGTGTTTTGTAGGTGAATGAGACAGCCGATTTGCATACAGTAATGTCTCGTAAACAGACAAAATTGGCTCCTGTAATGTTTCTTTTTTGAAAATGACAGAATTTTCAACATTGAGGATTAAGATCAAATATTCTCTGTTGATCCTCAGGTGAATTATTCACAGCGTCATTGCTCACTGCACAATCCCACTGCCATCTGCTATCAGTTCAACGTTTTTTTCCACTCTAATCTGCTCACTAAACCTGGTCTTTCTAAACCCAAATCATCTCTTAACAAGGACTCCCAGTAACGGAAGATGTAAAGTTGTGTTTTTGGGAAGCAAAAATCCTATCGATTCCCAGGTGAATTCTAGAGCAATGTGACTGGCATGAACATTGAATAAACATCTCCTCTGGCTCACTTGTTTATTCAGCGCACGTAGGCAGCTGTTTTGTGCATTCAGACTGTATATCAAAGGTGGGTGTGTAAGCCCTGAGCTGGTGAAATGTATTGCTCATGTCAATGCCACTGAAATCAAGTGTTACAGCACTCTAGAGATAATAATAATAATAACCCTTGCATGTGTTATAGAGTCCCATCATGTCTTTGAGACGTCTCAAAACGCTTCACAGAACATACTGTAAAGTGAATTGACTGTATATTTTGTGGACGAATGCTGCAGCCAGCAGTATCCCACAAATAGTGGTGGATTGAGTGACCAAATCATTATTATTATTATTTTTTTTGGAGGGTTTATTACCCCCAGAAAAGCGATCCGCCAATCGACTAAAACCTAGGTTCCTACTTACTGCTAGGTAAACAGAGGCGAGTGGACTAAGGAAATTTTCCCTAACTTTTCAGCTTTATAAAGTGCTCTGAGACGCCGTCCGGCGAGGAGGGCGCTATACAAATCCAAGCTGTTGTTGTTGTTGCCGGGAATCAAAACCAGGTCACTCGCTTGTGAGGTGAGTGCTCTAACCACTGAGCTACAGGACTCAACGTAGCTTAGATCTGAGCAACAGTATGTTCCCTCACCACAGCACCACTCTGGAGGTTGGCTGACCAAGCCATGGCTCGTGGGCTCCACTGGTTTCCCGCGGAGCCAACAACTACCCACGACTGTCACCATCTGAAAAGCAAAGAAAAGCTTTTCCCCATGTCCTCAACAATCCTCCAGATAAAATTAGTCACACCATCTTGTGGCTGTTTGTGGGATGCCGCTGTGTGTGAATACATGTTACAGTAAATCCTGTGAAGCGCTTTGAGACGTCCTTCTTGATGTGAAAGGCGCTGTATCAAATGTGAGATGTTTTATTAATCATTAATTTCCAATTATTCTCCTGCGCTGGAAAGAGAATGCTGTTAAATGCTTAAAGTCCTCTTGAAATATCTGCCATAATACTTTCGAACAACCTATCTCTGGAATTTCCATGGGTCGCGGAATTCTCAGCTTGGTTTGGATACCCTTAATCACGCGGGCTTGGGTCAAGAGGGGTGGAGGGCAAGGGCAAGAGGTCGAGGGGTGCGGGTGCAAACCCTTCAGCGCCCAGCGCCTTGGGACGTCCTCCCGATGCGAAAAGTGCTCCGTAAACCCAATTTGTTGTTACCTTTTGGCAGCGAGAGCCATGATAACACACTGCTTGCCGTGTGAGGCAGTGGGCCTGTCTCTCCTGTGCTGTAGCCATCTTACCTGGGTTTGTTTACATTGAGTCAACATCTGACAAAGGAGGTGAACTAATAACTCATTAAAAAGTCCATTAACTGCTAAAATCTGCTCAGCACGTTTAACTGCCACTCACGACTCACTTCTGCTGGGAATTTGCCAGGTCAGGTGTCACCTTTCGACGGTAATGAACCCCATATTTTAACCCTGGGCCCCCCTGACAGTTTATAAGTGGTCAGAGTTCACCGTCAGTTAAAGAATAAGGAGGGAATGCTGATTGGATAAACGTGCAGAGGTCGTTCGACAGCACCTTGTAGGTACAGGAAAAAAAAGGTAAAAGGTTTTTCGGAATATATTTTACACTTGTAAATTCAGAGTCCTAATAAAGTCTTTCCTTTGGCTCCCCGAGAGCTAGATACAGGAAAAGGACCGAGCAGAGTATCCTGGCCGTCCTACAGGAGAACTTCAGTGCCCGCCAAGCAGGAGACATCCCGCAATCTGCAGAACCACAGACTCCGACTGCCGCCTGCACCTCCAGGTGGATGTTAGGGAACGATCCCTCAAATAAAACTGGTCATTCGCTCCATGGCTGTTTGTGGCCCCATTGACACTGTACTCAATTGGCAGCCACATTCACTTACAAAACGCAAAGTCACTACACTTTACCCCAGTGGTGGCCAACCCCTGTGGCACAAGTCTAGGGAAGTCCCCGTTTGATCGCTGATGTGTTTCCAGTTTTATGCTATTGAATATTTCCTGATTCATGGCATCAATCAAGAAATGTTCCATCAGGAATGTTTATTTTGTTGGCCACTGCTGCTTATCCTGTGAAACGCTTTGAGAGGTCTTCTCCCTGTGAAAGGCGCGATATCAAATGCGAGGATTATTATTATGATTATAACGTCTGCAATTACAATCTGCTCGATTCAATCGGCAGATACTAACATCAAGATTGACTTGGCTTTGAGTTGCGTTGTCAGCTGATTGTCTCTATTCGGATGGTGTGAGGCTGATTTCGAGGTGACCTTCCTGCTGGTGATGTGATGGACGTGAGGGCTTCCCCCGTCACCCACTTGCTCACCTCCACCCAGCAGCAAGGCCGGGCAAAGACATTGTCTGATGCGATGCAGATCCCAACCAGGTGGGAGGTGAACGAGAGACAGCGAGAACAGCCTTCGCGAGCGCCCTCTGCGGATCCACCTGAACAGGCAGGCGGTTTAACTTCTCCTCCGAAGGACAGCACCTCCGACAATGCAACTCTCCCCCCACCCCCCCCCATCGACCTTCTGTCCCAGAGACGAGAGAGCCACCACTGAGCCAGGCTGAGAGGCGGTGAGTGACAATTAAGTTACAGATCACGTGAAGCAAATTAGGATCAGATGATGACAGAGCTATGGCTCTGACAGGCTCACATTCAGTCACGTCCAGCGGGTGATACAAGCTGCCGCGGGGGGGAGGGAATGACAAGATTAACAGAGCAAATCACATCTTGTGTTCGATCAAATGGAAAGTTTATTAAAGACCAATCCAGGCAGCAAATCTCATGCCTTCTTTTTCATTAACACGTTTTGTTCTCAGCCTCTTCAACTAAGACTATCTCACAGGCCTGGGAGCCACTCACCCCTCAGGTGACAAGCGACCGCTCTCTGTGGTTCAACGTCTATCACATTCCGTGAACTCGTCTGCACATGTTTCCTATTGTCAGGTCCCGATTCACACTTTAACACTACAATCAACTGCAAGTCACTGACTGCGATCATCAAGTGGGGGTGGGGGGGGTGGAGGATTCAAGCAATTCATTGTCCCTGAGGTTGTGGGTTCACGCCCCCGTTAGGACTTTGAGCACCGAGCTGATACTCCGAGCTGGGGGAACGCTCCGTTGTGAGAGACACCGTCCTTTGGATTGAGACGTTAAATCAAAGTCTCGTCTGTGCCTGTTCAGTTAGACGTTAAAGACCTCCTTTGCTCTCGGGATCTTCTGCAGAGTAATGAGCAGCACAGTCACTCACAGCCTTGGCCTCTGTGTCTCACAGGCCAAACATCCAGAGACCCTCATCCCACTGGGGTGCGGGGAGGTGGTCGCGGTGGGGGGAACCCGCTTCCGACTTCCAGATACAATCTCAACAGTGTCAGTGACAGCTCTGAGCTTAGTCATTGCCTGAGGGTGACTGAGGCTCCACTCGCTTCTTTCCAAACAACAACAACAACAAAATTACATTTGTAAGACAATTTTCACATTGGGAGGACGTCCCAAAGCTCTGAACCCGAGCTGGGGGTCAGGATCGGGGAGGGTGGAGGGCAGTGGGGGAAGGAGGGTGATCGAAAGCACGGTCGAAGAGGAGAGTCTTGAGATGGATCTTGAAGGAGGCAAGGGAGGGGGCAAGTCAGATGGACCTGCGGAATGGAGTTCCAGAAGTTGGGAGCAGAGTGACTGAAGGCCCGCCCGCCAATGGTAAGGGCGGGCGAGACGGGGGGCGTGAAGCAGAGCAGAGTGAGCGGGCAGGATGGTAGAGGGTTAGGAGGTCGCAGAGGTAGGGGGGAGCGAGGCCATGGAGGGCCAACTCCAAGCTCCTCCCTCACATCCAAATCCCTTCTCTACTCTGTTCGTATCCTCCTTTTCTTCCCCTTCTTAGCCTCACACAGACCTGCTGCCCATTCCACAACCCCTCAGTCTCATCATCAGCCACTACCTCTCTAACCTCTGGAACTCAGTGCCTCCTCAACAACAATAACAACAACTTGTGCTTATATAGCCCTCCTCAGGCAGGGTAGCGTCTCAGAGCGACCTCAATCCCTCCGCCTCATCCCATTTCTACCTATCTTTAAATCCCACTTGAAGACTATGTGTAAGCAAACTTCTCCCTTCTCCCTTTCTGGACTTCAACACCACCAGAGAGTGAGACATTATACACTAACACCAACAACAAAAACAACAACTATACCATGTGAAGGCCGCTGTGCACATTGTTTTTGTTTTACAGCCCACGACGCACATCTTATAACTCCGTACACAGCCAACATTAGGTAACAAGAGGAAACATAACAATAATAATAATAATAATCCTCGCAACATCACATCATAGAGGCGTCAAAACACATCACAATCACAAAATGTGACTCTAAAGTGCAGTGACTGTATTGTGTAAAAGCTCCCTAGAGGCCGCCCGGCGCGAAGGGCGCCATATAAATGCAAGCTGTTGTTGTTGTTGATCTTAGGTGATCGCGGCAGCCAATCTGACACAGCAACGTATGGCGTAGTGTCCAGCGGAAGCTGAGCTGCGGGTGCATTGCTGCCGGTTTGGTCATCCTGACAGATTATTGGTGCCGCCTAGTGACTGAGTTACAAAGTGCAGCCCAAAGAGCCATCGAAAGCCATTCAGTCGCTCGCAATCACCTTTCCCTTAGACCCTACTGTTTACTCTGGGATCTTCGGTACAATTCTTTTTTACAGTTTATTCTGCGAAGGGCTTTGAGACGTCTCGAAGATGTGATACATCACATTCAAGGATTATTGTTATTATTATTATAAACAAACTACATAGTCACCGGCAGAGTCTGTCTCCTGACCGTTATCTAAGAGTGTCGTTGGGAGCTCAGGGAAGTTTTGTAGCTATTCAGGGTTGTTCTGTGAGTTAGATCAGAAGGTGGTGGTTTTCAATCCTGACAACAACTTGATCTATTAGAAGAGTAAAGTCTGGGTACAAGAGACAAAGTCAGACACCAACAACAACAGTTTATAAGCTTTGCCACTATGAAGCATACATTTGCAATCATTTTAATATGTTATCCCTTTGTATCCTGTTAATTTGATTATCATGTAACATCGCCCGACTCCGCCACTACCTCACCCCTCAGGCCGCTGAAACTTTTGTTCATGCCTTCATCACCTCCAGATTCGACTATGCAAATGCCTTCCCAACTCCTCCCTCCACAGTCTGCAGATAATCCAGAACTCTGCAGCCCGTGTCCTCTCCCGCACCAAACTCTCGCCCGACTCCATTGGCTCCCTATCCTTCAGAGGATCCAGTTCAAGATCCTGGTCCTCACATACAAAGCCCTCCATGGCCTCACCCCACCCTACCTCTGCGACCTCCTAACCCCCTACCAACCCGCCCGCTCCCTCCTCTTAGCCGGCTCTGGTCTGCTCCCCGACCCACCCAGCCCACCATTGGTGGGATAGCCTTCAGCCACTCTGCCCCCAACCTCTGGAATTCCAGTCCCCAATCACTCCGCCTCGCCCCCTCCTTAGCCTCCTTCAAGTCCCACCTCAAAACCTTCCGCTTCGACCATGCCATCAGCCACACCCCTTCCCCTCCCTTCTCCTTCCCTGGCCCCAGCTCGGGTCTGAAATGCAGTACACTTTCTAGTGCTTTGGGATGTCCTCCTGACATGAAAGACGCTCTACAAATGTAATCTTGTTGTCTTAGTATGTATTTTTGTATCATAGATGCCAACTAACTTTTATACTGTTATACCTTGTTGTAACGTTGAGATGAAACAGACACCGTCTTTGGAGCTCGCTGTGCCTAGTACTTAAGACCTTGGGATCACGATTGAAGAAAACTGTGCACCCATGTCTCATGACTAGGGGGAGCTAACCCAACCCTAACCCTAACTGCTCTGCATTCGTGCAAGTGGAAAATCACTCTCAAAACTCTGAGAAATTGTCTTTAGTGAAGCCGAGCCTGAGATAAGGTCGAAGGCCAACATTTGATGGAAGAAACAGCTGCTGTAAAAGTAGTGTGGCTATTGTGACGTGATTGGAAAGTAATAATAATAATAATAATAATCCTGGCATTTGATCACATCTTCGAAATGACTCAAAGCGCTTCACACAATATATTGTAAAGTGAATCGACTGTATATTTTGTGGGCGAAACGCAACCCACAAACAGTCACTGCTGTGCGCAATTGGCTGCCGCGTTTCGCCCACAAATATACGGTCAATTCACTTTACAATATATTCTGTGAAGCGCTTTGAGACATCGAGAAGACATGAAAAGCGCTGTATCAAATGCAAGGATTATTATTATTGTTGATTGAGTGTAAGAAAAACTCCCTTCTCTTTTTGAATCGTTCCATGGGGTCTTTAACCATGTAGAGATTGATTGGAAAGGGGAGAGGTAAGGACAAGATCAGGGAAAAATGCTGTTTGAGTATTGGTACTGGATAACCGAAAGTTGAAGCAGCCTTTAGAGGGAATAAGAAGTAATGACGTTTCCTGGATGAGTAAATCGACCTCTCTATACATGCACGTCGCTATATAAAGGTCTCTTTAATAAAATCGGTTGTTGAAGGGACACCTGTATCTTTGAGTTTGATTATCTTGGTGTTCGAAATCTTATTTCAAGTAAATATAGGATTAACCTACGTGCAGTTAACAAGCTACAGCCCCTGTGTTGATCCAGCCCCGCTGACAACAAGCTATTTCAATAAGATACCAGCAACGTAAGTGGAGGTGGTACCAGCAAATGCATCAACAGGAGAAAGGTAACAGGAGAAAATGTGTAGCGTTGTGGCTGATGGGTTAAAGTGTGAGTTACTGGCAAAGTCCTCGCTGTATTACTTTACAGTGAGTCGCTTTCGGGAAAGCGGATGGAATCGTCACATATGAAGAAGCGCAAGGAAAAGGTTTAGTGGATAAAATCGATGTGTGCTGCGCTCTGGGGCCCAGTAACGGAGAGCCTGCCATCCCCTATTGGGTTACAAACAGTCCTCGATCGTCTCAGAGTAAAAAAAATTACCATTTTTCTGCAGGAAAGAGCTCTGCGCAGTTTATTACTGACTGACTGAGGTGTGGCACATCCTGGGTGTGTAGAGGGACGTCTCGGTGGCAGGTTGACGGACTCAGTGCTTTACGGTTGGTCAGCCGGGGTGTCTGACACACACAGAAGCCCCTCACCGTGCTGAAGGGTATCCAAACCAAACTGAGAATTCCATGGATCCCAACTACACGTGGAGATTCCAGAGGTAGACTGCGCTCTCTCTCCTCCTGGGCGGACGCATCCCGCCCCTGCCAAGGTTTGCGGAGCCCAGCCTCGCCGCCTAATACTTTCCGGAATTCACTGCAGGTAGCTTGACCTCACACACCTGAGCTCTTTACCTCCCCCCCCAGAGGGCGTGAGGCAGGGAATAAAGTGATACCGGAGTGAGTCACTGTTGGCTGCTGACTCTGGGCGGGTTTAAAAGGTATTTGTTACACCTGTGCCCAGGTAACTGGTTCCTCCCACAACTGTCACCTGGTACAGGATGTGTAAGTGACCCGGGTGAAAGTCCCAGCCTGACTGTGCGCAATCAATCAGGAAGGGAATCGGGGGAGAGCAGGGAGGTTGCGGGGCAATAACAACAACAACAACTTACATTTGCATAGCACCTTTCACGTCAGCAGCGTGAGTGACAAGGTACAGTAGATGGTTTAATTCTGCCTGATGTTGGCTCGGTGTCCGTCGCTTGCGAGTGGAAATTGTGGATCACAGTTGCATTCGATGTGAATCCGGCTGAGTCACGCTGTGGAGAAGCAGAGCGACGGCTTCTTAAAGAGCTCAAGAAACGATAACAGAAAAAGGTGGTTTAAGTTCTATGTTCCATTCCAGTCTCTCTGTCGAAACGTGGCTGAATTCTGTTAAGGTAAGGAGGGAAAGTGTTCTCGCTGAGCTTTCCTTCTCCTGTTGTTGTGTCTCACTGTGTTTTTGAGCAAATGACTTCCTGGTTCATTTTCAGTGGAATGTGATTTTCCCCAGGACACAGCAACAGGTGGCCTTTGTGCTGACAGTAAAATGATGAAGAGCAGAGATCAGTGGCGAAAAACAAATGTCTCTCTGCTGTCGTTTTCAAAAGCCTCAGAGCAGAGGGCTTGGGGCTGGAGTTTGGGCATCCACACCTGATTGATCTCTACCCTGGATGGTACTGGAGTCAGCTCATGTCATTATAGCCTGGCAGGTTTCTGCTCCAGTGCACAAGGATTGCTTTTAGTCGTGTAGATGCCTCTGAGCTGCTTGGCTCTCTGTGCTACAACATCGCTGCTGGTTTCAGTAAACCCACAGCCTCTGGCTTTGCAATGCAAATCACACAGTTAGTTTCACTTCAGCGCAGAGAGAAAGTTCAGCGACTTTGCTTTAGTTATGAATTTGCATACAAGGCAGGTTTTAAATGAACCTGTTTGGCTTTTCCTGTTGTGATAAACGTGGGGCTATTCCAATAGAGAGGTGTCCAGGCCAACCATCCCCCAGATAGAATTGATGGTTCGCTTGGTGCTGTTTGTGGGATGTTGCTACCGCCTAAAAATACACAGACAGGGGTTTGGGAGATCTTTCAACAACAGTTTGCTCCACATGTGTCACATTGTCCATCTCCGACTGTACCTCACACCCAATGTAGCCAAATCCCTCATCCATGCTTTCGGCACCTCCAACAACAACAACAACAAGATTCCATTTATAGAGCGCCTTTCACGTCAGGAGGACCTCCCTCCTCGCCCGGCCCTCCTTGCCGGTCTCCCCAGCTCCACTACCCACACAATCCAACTCATTCAAAACTCTGCTGCCTGTATGTTCACCCGCACTAATCTCCGTACCCCCATCACCCCAGTCCTCGCCAGGCTCCACTGGCTCCTTATCACAGAACAGATATACTCACTCGTCTACAAATTCCTTCATGCCCTGGCATCTCCCTACCTCCCCCGAACTTCTCACTCCCCACTCCAGTATCCTCCACCTCTGCTTGGCTAGTACCAACATCCTGCTTGTAACTCACTCCCTCCTCTCCACCATCGGTGGCTGTGCTTTCAGCCACTACGCCCCAAAGCCTTGGACCTCTCTTCCTCAATTCCTCCGCCTTGCCCCCTCCTCGTATTGTGACAGTCTGGTGGATGTTAAAGATCCCACGGCACTGTTCAAACAGAGAAGGGAGTTTCTCTCTCCTGGTGTCCGAGCAAACAATCCCCCGGATAAAATTGATGGCTCACTCCACGCCTGGTTTTGGGATGTTGCTGTCCAGAAGTTAACTGTTGCATTCGCCTCACAAACACACAGTCACTACACTTGGCAGTAAATCCCGTGAAGCTTTTGCAAAAGACAAGCGTTGAATTGTTTGTTATCGTTCGCTGATCTTGTCTGGTCTCTAAAGATGCAGAACCGTGACCTGGGCAACGAGATCGAGGACCAGTTTAATGATGTGTTGAGCCGATTTCAAAGCAAGGAACTCTTTCAGTCGAATTGGGACATCGCCACCTTCGCTATTTTCCTCACATTTATCGGTAAGAGACGTCTCAAAGCGCCTCACAGGATATGCTGTGAAGTGGATTGACTGTGAATTTTGTGGGCGAAACGCGGAAGCCAATTGCGCACAGAGGCGTCCCACAAACAGTCGTGGATTGAGTGACCAAATTACTATTATTTTGTTTTTTGGATGGATTACTATTGGCGGAAACCATCCGCTAATCGACTCACAACTGGGTTTCTACTTACAGATGGGTAAACAGAGTCTCCCCCTCCCTCGCTCACTCCCCCTCTCTCTTTTTCTCTCTCACTCTCTCTCTCTCCCAGCTACCGTGATCCTCCTCATTCTCCTGGTGTTGGTGCGCTGCTGCTGTTGCTGTTGCTGCTCTTCATCTAAGGTGAGAATTGTGTGGATGCACTGTTCTCGCTCACTCCCGCACCGAGTCCCTCCCCAGCACAGCCTCACAACAGCCAGACCCTCACACAGCCCCTCACACCTACACAGCCCCTCACACAGCCCCTCACACCTACACAGCCCTCATACAGCCCCTCACACCTACACAGCCCCTCACACAGCCCCTGACCTTTACATAGCTCTCACACAGCCCCTTACACAACACGTCACACACCCCTCATACAGCCACTCATACAGCCCCTGCAGAGCAGTTCCAAAAAAAGGTTCATACGTTCAAAAACACATTAATTGCAGGTTCCTTACAGTGGGCAAGGACAGGGCAAAGGGAGGCGGAGTGAGGGAGCAGGAGCGAGGGGAGGGGAAGCGAGAGCAGCGGTGAGATTTTGGAAGTGCAGAGGACAGCAGTGTAATGACTGAATGCTCAACCACTGAACCTTAAGACTAGAGAGTGGAGAAAATTCACTCTAATAGACCAGAGCTGAAGAGCAAAGGCTGTGCTGGAACACCGGGTTGGAGAATAGGATAATAATAATAATAATCTTTACATTTGATATAGTACTTTATTACGTCATTGCGATGTCTCAAAGCGCTTCACAGGATATATTGTAAAGTGAATTGACTGTATGTTTTGTGATGGGATGTGGGGAGACCAGGGAGTGATCTGGGGCCGGCTGGAATGGTGTTTGTGAAGGTGGATAAATGGGTCATTGGTTTCCCTCAAGCAGCTGCTGCAGGTGTGCTGACTGTTGTACTAAAACAACAACAACTTGCATTTACACTGCGGCCTTCACACAGGGCAGAGTCTCAGAGCTCTGCTCAGTGCTGTTGATGTTGGGATGGAAACTGTCAGCATTTACAGAAAAGTGAAGGTTAATAACCAGTCAATCTTGGATTCAGGTGTTTGAGTCACATCTGTCACAATCGGAGATGTAAACAGTGGTGCCTCCCAGGGGGTAGTGTGGGGACCACAGTTTTTCTCTGTTTATATAAACGATCTGGTTCTGATATAAAGCAGCTCAGTTTCTAAGTTTGCAGATAACACAAAGATAGGGAATGTAGTTACCAGTGAAGCTGACTGCAAGCACCTGCAGGGGAATGTAGACAGATTAGTTGATTAGGCAGAGAAATGGTAAATTAAATTACTGCAGACAAATATGAGGTTATACATTTTGGGAGGAAGAATAAGGAGAATATGTTTATGTTGTGGTAAAAATATTAAGCTGAGTGGAAGAGCAGAGGGGCTTATGTACATAAATCCTCAAAGGTGGGAAGGCAGCTGGGCAAAGCTGAGGTCTTAGGTTTTATAAATCGAGGGATAGAATATAAAAGCAAAGAGGTGATGCTGAACTTAGATAAATTGTTAGTTAGACCCTAGTTAGAAGATTGTGTCCAGTTTTGGTCACCCCACTTTAGGAAAGATGTCAACGCAATATAGGGAATGCAGAGGAGATGTATGAGGATCATACCAGGGATGAATGGTTTGGCCTAGGAGTGGAGACTTTTGATAGAGTCAATAGAGAGAGAATATTTCTGCTGGTCAGTGAATCAATAACTAGATGGTATCAATTCAAGCTAGTTAGTAAACAAGCAAATGGGGAGGTTAGAAGAAATGTTTTTCCACAGAGCGGTTAGGATCTGGAATGCCCTGTTGGGAATGCTGGTTGAGACAAAATCTATATTGGCTTTCAAGTGGGAACTAGACAAAGAGTCAGCTACAGGGGTATGGGGAAAGGCCCAGCAAATGGGACTGAAAGGATTGTTCTTGAGGGAGCAGCACAGACATGATGGGCCTAAATAGCCTTTCTCTGTGCTGTAAATGTCTCTGGTTTTATCTAAAGATCAAACTAATGTTCTATTTCTTCTCCAGTCTCGGAAGACCAAGGTGGGGGTGGACAACTTAGGGATGGAACCCTAGAGCTGGAATGATCACTGACCAGACTCTGCCTCTCATTGTGTCTTAATGATCTTACTGATGGGGAAAAGGCGTATCCATGTGGTTTTAGTTAGTTAGCCCCAGCAGCTTTCTGAATCAGCCAATTTCTCATCACTTTAATAATATCATAAAGCCATCTTTTTGTTTATTGGGTTTAATTGAGCAACACTACAAAATTGGGCGTTTTAATTTCGATTCTAGGTGACAGAAATTGTTGTGTGTGTAAAAAAAAAGTGTAAAAACGTCAATGGTTGTGAGGCATGCAGAACTTCTCAGCTGATCAGTGTTGAGAGACAAACTGGGCGATGGTTAGGTACATGTTCTGACCTATCTCTGCTGTGGAACCAAACGCAGGCAGCTCTGCAGTACTTTCCTGATCAGCGTTCCAGCACGCACACCCCTGAGCTTGCAGTTTACAAATACCCAGGTTACTGAGCTGTGTGAACCAGTCGCCTTAATGCAATCAAAGTTCATGTGAGGCTGAGGTGGGTGTGGAGTGTTAAAGTTCACTGGTGTTCACTGACGCACAACTCAAAACAAATAGCAAGATCACAAGATGGGTTCGGATGAAGAAGGTCCTTCAAACCATCTGATCTCATCCCTCACCCACCCTACTGTTTCCCCCACCCCATCACAGCATTGCGCTGCTTTTTAAATAAGTTCCAGTGTCCTGGCCTCAACCACCCTCCTTAGTAATCCTGTTCCAGGCATTAATTACCCTCTGAGTAAAGGGATGTGAGTGTAGTCTCCTACTTGTGAGAAATCCTTTTGTTCCCGGGATTCTCATGAACCTGCACTGCTTTCCCTTGCTTTAATAGTTGTCGGGGCCAGTCTCACACTAATAAACCATCACTGCCTGACTTTTATACTCCACGGCTCGCGTGTAAAACTGTAATAAAGCGCAAACGGATGTTCAGGATCCTGTTTGTCCTTTTAGCAGCGTTGTCCACCTGCAATCCCACCTGCAATGAGCTCTGTCTTTGCTCTCCGCACGCCTCTGTTTGGCCTTTGAGAATCCCCCCACCCCAGGTATAATTCCTCTCTCACAAAATCCGTCACCTCACACGTGTCTATGCTGAACTCCATTTGCCACAAACCTGCCCACTCTGCGATCCCTTCACTATCTTCCCGCAGCTTCCTCATTCCCTGTCGCTGTGAACATCTCCTGATCAACAGCAAATTTAGACATTAGTTGCGTCTGTTTTTGAAATCACTGAAGTGTATTGAAGTGTATTGAAGTTGCAAAGATTGCAACTGCCTGGACCTTAAACTGAAATGAATAAATTAATGACTACCAGTCTCATTTATTTAAGCAACCACCTCTCACTCTCACCCCCCCCCCCCACCACCACCACACACCGCACCTTGGGCTCCCCCAATGCTGTTGTCCACCTCGAGGTGATGTCTGTGGCCTGTCTGATGCCCCTTCACCATCTCCTGCAAAGGATTGATATAGGTACCCAGTGATGGGTGTGGGGGTGGAGGGGGAAATTTGAGCTCAGTCTGACTTGTGTTAATTGTTCTCATCTGCAGAACTGCTCAAATCCCATATTTATTTTGTGGTGTAGGTTTAGTGTGGACATGTCAAGGAGACATCAGCAGTCCGACATTGATGTAACATTAAGTGTCACTGTGCAGCCAACCACAGCAATACACGGCGGAAACCCATGCATGCAGACTGCAGGTTAATGTTTCTTGGTGTCAGACGTGTCTGCATTGCTCCCGCTGACAAATAAACCATCAGGTTTGAGACTGACATTTTCTGCAAAGAATGAGGCCATTCCGAATCAGAAGATGGTGGGTTCAAGTCCCACGTTGGGACTTTGAACTCCTTCTAAGCTGACACTCCAGTGCAGTGCTAGGGCGTGCTGAGTTGTTCAGGTGGAAGTTAAAGATTTCATGGCACTATTAGAAAAGAGAAGGGAATTTCCTTCTCCCTGTGTTCTGATCAACAATCCCCCAGATAAAACCACTCACTTCACGGCTGGTTGTGGAACATTTACTGTTTGCAAATTGGCTGCCACAGGTTTTTACAGTAAAACCTGTGAACACTCTGGATGTGAAAGACATAATATCAAATGTAAGCTCTGTTAATATACCGTTATTGTCATCAATCTCACATTGCAGCTTTCTCCACAAAACCTTTAATGTTTTTATTCTTTCACCTGGGGAAAAGGAGGTTAGAAGGTGCAGAATAGGGAAGCGATCGCTGACGAGAGGAGATGCTTTTCAGAGTGAATTCAGCGATCGCAAATATATTATGAATCGATTTGAATAGATGAGCCCAGGCTGTGACTTAGTCATTTATCAGAGGAATCCTTTACTGAGATTCTGAATGATAATCTTGGTCCGCGTTAAATACATTTGGTCTCATGCAGTTACATTAACATTACATAGGAAACGTGCAACGATATCTCTTACCACTCTAGGTTATCACAAAAATAGTAACAGAGCAACACGACTGAGAACCAGAAGGTTTTCGCATTACATAATGACACTGGAAGAGCTTCTGGCCCTTTCGTTAAATTAAAACGCACACATGGCACAAACTTAATTCATTCAGGCTTACTCAACCCCCAAACTCTTTTCAAGTTGATGAGATACTGATCCATTCAGCATTGTGTATCAGACCCTCTTGCTCTAGTGGATAGAGCAAGTTTCTATACGTGTGTCAATGGTGGACAAAGGAGGCCCAGAGGCAAGCTGCCCAGAGAGTAACCACAATATCTGGACATCTGCGTTAGGTTCCCAGCTGAGAAACCAGTCAACCAACGAGTGAGAAAACAACCAGGATTTCCGTCTCCCTCGTGGTGTTGTTTCTACTGAACGAAGAAATGTACGAGGACAAAGAACACCTGCACTGATGATTAACCATTAAATGGTTTGGAAACTATTAGTGTTATACATACACAGTGATACACATACATGTTCCACATACACAGTGACACAGAACACAACAACAACTTGCATTTATATAGCGTCCCAGAGCGCTTGAGTGGTGGAGCATAGTGATACACATACATATTAGACCTACAGAGATACAGCTGAAGACAGCAGCAGCAGTGTGCCAGGACTCACTAGTGTGTTTAGGGTTTGAGGAGCCTATGGTAAGGCTTTTGAAACCCACTCCCCTGTGGGCAGGTTTGAACATATCAAACCAGGCTACAAAGTGGACAGACGATGAGAACATATAATGACTGAGAAGCTCATGTGGTGGAAACAAAATTGATAATGCATACAATATTCAATTTGATTGATCAAGCTGGACACCAAATGTAACAATCCCTCCACTGCCACCCACTGGGACACTGCTGTGGTAATTGGCTGCTGCCAACAAAATACACAGTCAATCACTTTACAGTATATTCTGTGAAGTGCTTTGAAATGTCTCGATGACGTGTTAAGATGCTGTATCAAATGCAAGGATTATTTATTAATATTATCTATAACCGTCAAACATATTTCTGTAGTTTGAAATGCTTATGTAGACAGAAAATACAAGGAGAGAATGAATACAGTTAATCAAATTTCACATTTAAACCAAACCTGATTTGGCCAAGGAGTATCTTCTGGCTACAACCAAACACACTATGTCTGGTGGATTCAATTACCTAGTGGGGTGGTGGGGGTGAGAGTGGGTTGGTACTGTATAAATAGTGCAACGTTTGGCAAGCTTTATTAACAAAAATAATCTCCTCCCATATACTCCTACAGTGATTGCTTGTGATGTTTCTTCCCATCTACTGGAATGGTGATCGATGTGATGGGCTGTTTCTCCTCCTACACACAGTGATCTATATACGACGGGTGTCCAGTACACGGTATCTGGCGACACTGACATCAATGACTTGGAAGATTCACGTTTGCAAATAACTCAAATTATTCCTCATCTTATTTTTTCATTTTGAAATTTGAAGAGAAACATTGTCAGGACCCGCCATGATGGCTTACAGCAGTGGTGGCCAATGTGTGGCCCACGGGCCAAAAGTGGCCCACAGGACCATCAAGAAGCGCCCCCATGCCCCCGAACGTTCACACAAGTCCGTGATCGATTGGTAGTGGTGTTTTTTTCTTTTCTTCATTGAACATCTCTTGATTCATGGCAAAAATCAAGAAATATTCAATCAAGATTGTTTTGTTTTTGTTGCCTCAACCCTGAAGGCATAAAGGGTGACTTCTTCCCCAGGAACACTGGAACACCACACACACCAGGTTCAACTCCTGAGCCAGGCTGAATTCTCTCTGTGAGACGCTGAGAGTGGGGGTAAATGGGTTTGTGGGGAGGGGTGAGGGTGTGTGGCAGGGCAGGCAGGGAGTCGAGGTTCCCCACATCACTGTGCTTGGTGACATGTGCGAAGACCGGCCCCTGGAAGTTACTGGCAAAGGTTCCAGCCAGCTCAAGGCATGGCTCGCGGGAGAGAGAAAGTAAGGGGAAGAAAGGAATTCTCTCCCTTAAAGCTGTCAGCATGCGACATGTGGTCCAAAAACAGCGTCCTGATAATGTCTCTGTAAAACAAACTCAAACTGCAAACTTATTCTTACACGATAATGAGTAACGACCTCAACATCTGTGAGACTGGACACACCCAAGCTCAGAGCGCAGCCCCGTAGCCATAGTTTATGACCAGCCAACATCAACTTTGTCGGTTACTCACAACGAAACCTCCTTGAACCTTGTCAGACAAATGACATCAGAGAAACCATGTGTTACTGAACTAATGGAAACTTCTGGAGGTCTAAAAAAAACAGCAATAAGGTACATTTCTCCTATATTTTATCCACTGATGTGCAGAGGTCAGATTTCACTTATGTTTAGAACCACAGAGCTGTAGGGTTCTGCCCTGACACAGAACATCCATTTTGGTCACAATTTCATTTCCAGCTGATTGTAGATAAACAAATACCGATTCTCAGACCCACGTCACACTACCTCGAATTTCTATCACGCAGGACTCCTGATCTAAGCATAAATATCTCTAACTCTTAGATTTTTTAATCCTTATCACTGTATAACCCTCTATATGTGTGTGCACAAAGATGAGAGACAGCAGCACATTGTCGACAATGTCTAAATGGTGAGACATGCTTTGTTCAGGTTTCATTTTAGTGCAGTCTGAATTCAGGAGCAAATCACTGAGAGGACTGAGGTAAGTAACCTTCTGTTTACAGGAATCCTCCAATAAGAACAATCCTTATTGAGACCGAACATCTCGTGGCAATGTAGCTAGGCATTCTGAGATTCAACTACAGTGCAGCCCTGTTGTAATGTGCTTCCTTACAGCTCAAATTTCGTGATAATGAGGTTGAACTGTGGACCCCATTCACTTTGTCTGCGTAAAGCCGGCCACTTGCTTCGTAATCGCTAGAATTCCTGATTAAAAAGGTTATTTGGTCTTCGCTGATGTCACTTCTTGTTTTGTACATCTACCGGAAGTGACATCAGCAACAATTTGACCATCTAAAAGTCGGCCGTTTTGTAAGAAAAATCTGGCCGGGTGCTTGGTGTAGAGCTGAGGCCTGAGTGACCCCACGCTCATAGAGGGTGTAATATAATGGGGTTGCTATGTGAAAGGGAGACAATGCAATTAGTGACTGAATCTATGAACATGATATGTTTACACTTAAAACAGCTCACTTCAGCTTTTCCATCCCCCCCCCCACCTTTTGTGGACCCAGCAACATAGTTAATTCAAAACCATTTTGTTGGTCAGGAAGTGATACTTGTACACACTGTTTTTCTGTTTAAGTCTCCCAGCAATCTGGTCCACGGGTTCAGAATGATGGGAAGGGTGCAGTGCACAAGCTGCAGCTTATTTCCAGACAGGTTCGGTGGAAGTGTAAATTGTCACAAGTAGCAGCTTCTGTATCTGATCTAGTACCGATGTGTTCACCAGGTGCTGTGACAGTATCTATTCAAAACGCAAACCTGTGGGCGTTTGGAACAGGTTCCTGCAGCCCTCAACACTGAGAGTGGGTTTAACCTTCAACCGTTGCCAAGTGCAGGCCACCCGAGGAGACGTGAGGGATCTCTGACAGGGGAAGAAAGTGCATGGAATATAGTTCCTATCGGGATCTACAGTCAGTAGCATAGTGACTGCTGAACCAGTGGGAGACAGCAGGCTTACTCAACACTCAGTGCAGTCCGAGCCTTCAGTCTCAGGAACACGCTCAATAGGGCTGAAAATTCCAGTAACTGGAAAACACGGAGATCTGCAAAGATGAGAATAAAAATGAACAATGACAAAAACTGTGTGTAAAAGTCCAGTAAAAGTCACTTTTGTAATACAAGACAGGTACGTCAGGATAGCAGCTGATCCGAAACTCTGAATGTCTGTCCTCTCTGTGAATGACTGATCAGAAAGCCTTTTACACTGTAGATCATCTGCAAGAGCTTTACATCACTGACTGGGAGCCAATACTGGGGGCAGGGTGGCCAAAGGCACGATCAAAATGATACTGGAAGTCTTAAGACTGGTTTTGAAGGGATTGGGGGGTGGGGTGACGGGGCTCCAGGATAGTTCCAGAAAGCAGGGCAGAGTGGCTGAAACCTCAGCCAATGATGTTGGCGCAGATCAGGCGGAGGGAACACGAAGCAAGCCGAGTAAGCAAAGGGAACAACCGAGTCTAACATAAAATGACACATGTTTAACCAGCACCTTCACAGGTGATGCCTCAAAACTCTTCAGTGTTGCACATGCACCCAAGCTGGGGGGGTGGGGAGGGGAAAGGTGACCGAGTGCGTGGACCATGTCATCTGTTTTGGGATGTGCTCTGAAAGGGTGAGAGGGGAGGGGGCGGATTTGGAGGGATGTGGAGGGTGGGAGGTGATGTAACAGTTTTACATCAGTATCGATCCTCTACAAGGGCCCAAGTCACTGACAATGTCAAACGGAAGCACAATCAGAACAGCCGCTACACAAGTTGCAGTGTAAAGTTGGCCTGTTCCCTGTCAGTGGTGGGGGAGAGGGGTCTCACCTTGTCCTTTAGTTGTTGGCAAAGCTGCAGTGCGATGGTGAAGAACACCAGGGTGTCGCTGAGCCAGGGCACCACACATTCCACCTTGTGCACATGGCTGACTTCCAACTTCTGATTATTCAGTTCACTGTAACAGACAAACACACACGACACCTGTTCCAGTTTGTTTTTTCTGCAGAATTGTGCTACCAGCTAGTCACATCCTCCTCCATCCCCAGAGCTGCTTTCAGCCCGCCCACACCCACCCTCCACATCACCTCCCCTCCACCCTCCACATCACCCCCCACACCATCTCTCATCCTCCTCTGACATAGCCCACCACATCCACATCAAGCTCTCTCTCCCTCCTTGCCCCATCTGAACAACTGAAGACATTTGTTTAATCAGCGCAAGCTGGAGAGACAGCCTGTCCCGAGACTTGGCCACAGCGTACAGGAGCTTTCTGCCTCAAGGAACCAAATTCATGTCACCGTTCACTGGGGCAATAGTGTTTCCAGTTTTTTTGTCAGGTAAGTGCCTGGAACCCGGGGCAACACACCAGCAACAGACTATTATTCAACAACAAACTGCGTTTACTGGGCTCTTCACGTGGGATAGAATCTCGGAACACCGAACATTGGGGGAGTTTGAATCCAAAGCAGGGAGAAAGGAGAGGAAAGGAGGGATTGAGGCAGGGAGTCCAGAGGTTTGGGGCGTAGTGGCTGAAAGCACGGCCGCCGATGGCGGAGGCAAAGAGGGACAGGCTGAAGGCTTGAGCTGGCCAAACCAAGTGGGCGGGAGATGTGATCAGGTTTCAGATGTAGGGAGGTGTGAAGTAGGCGAGTGTGAAGATTTTGACATTTTGTCTGTGACAGGAAGTCAGTGGAGCCTGACAAGGACTCGGGTGATGGGGGTACGGAGTTTGGGGCAGGTGAGGATATGGACAGTGGAGTTCTGAATCAGTTACGCTTTGTGAATGGTCGAGCTGGGGAGACCAGAGAGGAGTGACAACAATATCTACAATATCAGTCACTGTCTACTCTGCAAAACTAAATTCTTAATTCATTATTTGCCCAGTTGCCAAATGAAGAAACCTAAACAGGTCTGAGGAAGGGCACTTACAACATGGACCCGGGATTGTGCAGCACAGAGCTTCCTGCAGGCCTGAAGTTCTGCAAAGTGAAGGGCAAAGGGAGACTGATCAAAAGGTGGACTAACAGAAGACACACAAGCTAAACATAGCCCCCCACCCTCCGCACTGTAATCACCTGCAGTGTGACTGCACTTTCCTTACCTTGTTCAGATTGGGCTGCAGAAGGTGGAGCTGGTAGACAATCAGACACAGCTTACTCAGGTTAATGTAGAAGTTTGCAAACACATCGCCAGGAAGGGGAGGGGTGAACATTTTCTAGGAGAGTTAAGATCTTCAGTTATTACAACATTATAAAAAAACTCACTCAAGATTTACATTCAACAAAGTCAGCATCATCTTCTTAGACGCTAAGTTGTTATACTAAATTGCATTTGATGGACAATCCGTATTATAATTTCAGATTCAGATAGTCCGAGGCTCCCACGTGCTTCTCACACTCCTGTCGTGTCGAGTCCACGATGTGCCGTCTCGCAGACAACACAATGTTTAGAGTGAGCACCCGGTGAGGGGGAGGGGGAGAGAAAAGGTGAGCGTGGTTTCCTAAGAGCTGAACTTGCACCGAGGTGATATACTTGGCAACGGAATGTCAGAATCAAGTCTACCCTATGTGGTGGTCTCAGTTCCTGAGCCATGCAGGTCCGCATTATTCCAGGGCAGTGCTGAAGACAGCACATTGGCAGGACTTGGAAGGGCAGACCAAACACTGGGGACATGGAATCCTCTCACTCAGCTCCTGTTAACCCTACGAGCCAAGGTCCTAATGGGTAGGGTGGTCCTAGTTGGACAAACAGTGGGAAAGCTTGCTGGATAGAGCTCTCGATGGCAAGCTACTTGGCTTATATGTTGATGGGTTTCTGTGTTAGACACTCGGCTGACCAAAAAGAGGCAAGCAGAATAAAGATGATAAAGATTGTGAGCAAATACACAGAGCAAGTCACAGTAAACAGCAGAGACAGGGAGGGATTGGTGCTCACCACCAAACTGCTTGAGGCGATTTCCGGGAGAGTCATAGCAGCAGGCGTCGTCAATCTATTCCGAGCACGAGTCAACTGCAACATCACTGCATCCATCAGCTTAAAAAGAAAAGAGCCCATCTTTACTGTCAGGTGCAACAGCTGATGCCTCAACATCAGTGCCTTAAGGATCCATGTTTGGAATATTATAATAATAATAATCCTTGCATTTGATATAGCATCTTATTGTGTCTTTGTGACGTCTCACAGTGCTTCACAGAATATATTGTAAAGATGGGTTGACCGTGTATTTTGTGGATGAAATGTCTCAAAAGGTCTGTGAAGTGTAGTGACTGTGTATTTGTCTTGTGTAGGTAAGCAGAGCAGCCCATTTGCACACAACAATGTCCCATAAACAGCCATGAAGTTAAGCTGTTGTTGACAAAATACACCGTCACTGTCAAATTTGAAAAACTGCCACTTTGTGATGTTTTAAAGCACATTTCGAATTGAAAAACAAGCACCTGGGATCCTGATGAATGTTTCTCTACACAAATATTTGTTAATCTTTGTGGCTTCCTTCAGCAGTTAGCTTCCTTTCTTCAGTGGGAGATATGTGACTTGATTGTACGTGTGACTGATGTTGCAGGGAAGAGAAGACATGTTGCAATCAACCAGACCACATAGAATCATAGAATTATACAGCACAGAAGGAGGCCATTTGGCCCATCGTGTCCGTGCCGGCTCTTTGAAAAGAGCTATCCAAATCAATCCCACTCCCCCGTTCTCTCCCCATAGCCCTGCAAACTTGTCCTCCCCAAATAATTATCTACTTCTCTCTTAAAAGTTGTTATCGAATCGGCTTCCACCACTCTTTCAGGCAATGCATTGTAGACAACTCGCTGTGTGAAAAAAATTCTCACCTCCCCATTTGTTTCTTTTAACAACTATTTTAAATCGATGTCCCCGGGTTATCGACCCACCCGCCAATGGAAATAGTTTCTCCTTGTTCACCCTATTGAATCCCCTCATAATTTTTAAAACTTAACTATTAAGTCTCCTCTTAACCTTCTCTGCTCCAAAGAGAATAATCCCAGTTTCTCCAGCCTCTCCTCATAACTGAAGTCCTTCATTCCTGGTACCATCCTGGTAAATCTCCTTTGCACCCTCTCCAATACCTTGACATCCTTCCTGAAGTATAGTGCCAAGAACTGAATGGAGTACTCTAACTGAGGCCTAACCAGTGTTTTATAAAGGTTACACAATAATAATAATCCTTGCACTTCGTGTCTTTCAGACGTCTCAAAGCGCATCACAGAATATACTGTAAAGTGAATTTACTGTATTTGTGGGCGAAACTTGGCAGCCAATTGCGTACAGCAGTGTCCCACAAACAGTCGTGGATTGAAGCGACCAATTTATTATTGTTTTTTTTTCTTGAGGGATTATTATCAGGCGTGTGGAGTAAGGAAATGTGCCCAGGGTTTTGCCTTGCCGGGAATCTAACCCAGGTTTCTCGCTTGCAAGGCGAGTGCTCTAACCACTGAGCTACAGGACTCAGTGGTTAGAGCACTCGCTATATCTCTATAGCACAGCTGTCTCACAGCGAGTTGCTTTACCAGTGATGAGATATCAATCACATTTTATAACATCAAGGTTTTCAACTGGAAAAAATGCATTTTAAGTACGCTATCTTGTTGTATTACAATATTGTTAACTGTGTGCCTGTATTCCAATAACCTCTTGATAACTCGACCCTGGCTTAACTTGTCACCACCACTCAAGTTATCTTGCTGTCAATACCAACATTTATTTCTGTATTTTTTATATGTGCTCCTAACTCACCATTTCTGATAATTTGTTGCTGAGCCCTTTTCCCTTGGAGTGATGAGTTATCAGGATATCAATGTCTCTAAGCAATGTCTCTGTGTAGGTGTGTGTTGTGTGTATATGTGACAATGCCTGTGTATGTGGGTGTATATATGTGTGTCTATGTCACAATGTCTGTGTATGTGACTATGGATATATGTGTGTGTGTGTGTGTGTGATGACTCTTTCCTTTTGCATTGACTTGTAAATGTGAAACAGTTTGTCATTGACCTTTACTATTTGGTTGGAGAACATTAAAGAAATGAACTACTGACAACTAAACTGTACTGTTTAGTTGTCAGTAACAGTGCTGCAAGCTGACTGACCTTGTTGACTTCAGCCCCACTTTTAAACTGGTAGGTTTGATCTCGGCTATTCAGTAGGTACAATGCCTGGCTGACGTGGTTCCTGGCATCCTGAATCTGGAAGAGCGAAGAGAAAAGAAATCAAGAGATTGAACAGCTGTCAGAGAGAAAAACTAACCTACACACCCAGGGGAAAGCTGCCGATATAAAATGGTGCATGAGGACATCATGAGAACATAACCAGGCAGGGAACAATCAATCAGTCTGTGTACAATCTGTTCATTTGTGGACTGCGTACAACTTCAATCCACTGCTGTACTCAATTGGCTGCTACGTTTCACCCACAAAATACACAGTCAATCTACTTTACAGTATATTTTGTGTAACGCTTGGAGACATCTTAATGATGTGATCAGGTGCCATATTCTTATTATTGTTGTTATTATTATAACCAAACAATGAGTGACTAATTTTATTCGGGTAAACCTCCTAATTGAAGGGCGGCACATCTCCGTGACAATGCAGCACTACCCCAGCACTGCAGTCAGACTTATTTAAACATCTATTTGATTACAGAGGAAGCGGAATGGTTCCTCTGCGATCGATAACCATCAGGAGCAGAAACCCTGGCAGTTTTACACATCCGAGATGAAAACATCTGAACTTAATTAGCCATCATCTCTTTTTTCCGAATTGTTCTCAATGAATTAATTACCAGGGGTAAAAGCCTGTCTCTAGTCTGTATTGTTGCTTTCTCTCCCATCCATTGACTCTTTTGAGATGTGAAACTCCAATCACTGGTATGATCAGCACGTGTTGACCTCTGCTTGAATTGAGACCTCTAACTCACAGACTCGATATTCTTGTTATTGGCTTGCCACTGTACACTTGGCTTGCCACAGCCACTGGAGGTTGTGTAGTTGATGTGCTGTGTACTTGATGTTCTGCCTCAGTGTAATGAGTTAAGAACTCAGAATGTTCTTTAACTGTTTCCACACCAGCTGTTATTGGGATGTTGTGTTATTCAATCATACGGAAAACTGATATAAATAAAGGACTCAATCAACAGGAAATGAAATGAGAATAAAAGACAAGAACAGCTTACAGTTATATAGCACCCTTCACGCGAAGCAGTGTCTGGGAGCGCAGAGAGTGTGCGGGGGCCAACAGAGCCTTTACCTGCTGCATTTTCCACTGCTTGTCCTCCCTGAAGGCGCAATGCAGAACTTGGTTGTGTTTGGGCAGCTTGAGAGTAATGTCCTACAATAAAGAAGAAATTTACCTCATGTGACTAACAGCTAGCAATCTCCAAGGTACTACTGCCTATGTCCTTTGACATGTTTGTTTGGGTTAGCCAGGTGTCCGACACGTGCAGAAACTCATCACCGTGCTTAAGAGTATCCAAACCAAGCTGTAAATCCCAGAGATAGATTGTTGGAATGGAATGCGCTCTCTCTCCCTGGAGGGACGCTTCCTGCTTACCTAGTTCCGAAAAGTATTAGGAACAGGTTGGCAAAAGTCAAGGCTTGAGGACCCTAGAGTGTTGGGGTAACTGCTGGAGACTAACCAGTTAAACCACATAGCTTGTCATGGATATTGCTGTCTAGCAAGCTAGGACCTATATAATATATATAACTATATAACGTTAGGGTTTGGGCTTGCAACGTTAACAGGAGCTGAGTGGGATAACTCCCTGCCCCAGTGACTGGTCTGCCCTTCCATATCCTGCCAATAAGCCAGGTTGGCTGTGCTGTCATCAGCAGAGCCCTGGAATACTGCGGACCCGTCTGGTTCAGGAACCGGATTACTGAGACCACCGCAGAGGGAGGGCTGGCTCGATTTGTCTAACAATATTGGTCACAAATAATAATCAAAGATCTCCCGATCCACATACTCCATTATCCAATTTAGCTAACATTAAAGATCCTCGGTTACAGTACTTCATGTTTAAGAGCAGTGTTAGTCTTAATAAGCAAAACTTCCCAACTCTAAAGATAAACTTGGATCTCTCCACTGAACCATCCTGTGGACAGAGTGAACCTGGACTGCTTTGGCCGATGTGCTGTAGCAGGAAATTGGCAAATGTTGAAATGGGGTAAATTTAAATTCAGGGGGAACCAGAGCGAGCAAGGATAGAGTGAAAACAAATTTACTGTGAAAATTCCAACAGTCTTTTGTATACTCTGTGTGGTTGTTTAGCTCAGATCTGAGTATACTTGGTGAGTTTTACTGAACTTCTAACCATTTCAAACTCTCTCTCTCTCTTTCGTCTCCAAATTGAGGATTGTTTCAGTACACGATTTGCAGGTACTCACAGCCTGTGTCAGTGCATCTCCCTGCAGAGTGAGGACACCCTTCACTTGATCTGTGCTGGAAAAGAAGAAAATCATCCAGTGATTGAAATAGGAAACCTTCACAATTCATGTCAGCTCTGCGGCTGACATGAATTGTTTTTATTATTATTATTATTAATTGTGTTTGAAGAATTATGGGGCAGAAATTCCACCTGGGTCTAGATTGACTTATTTTGTTAGCATCTCGGCAAATCCTTAAAGCCTGAATTTTGAAGCCCTTTTACCTCGAGTTTCTTTTAACTAAAGAAAAACGACTTCAAAGTTGAGACTAAATTCACCAGTGTGCCAAATTATGAACGCTTTGAAATGCTACACTGATAAGAGTAAATCTAGACCCGGGTGGAATGTGTCCCCATATATGAACCATCCACACAGAATAAACTCAGATCATGCACACAGAGACAATGATAACAACAGCATTGTCAATTTATAAACGAGTGAGTCACGATGGACCGTTTTTATTCTGTGGTGACTCATTCTTTGTTTCATTCTGATTTACACAACAAACATTATTTAAATAGTTTAGTGATCAATAATCCTCCCCCCACCCCCCCGGGATGCTTTGTGGTCACCACCCTAACAACACAGTGCTCGCTGTGTGTGGTGAAAGGACAAAGAATTTCACAGGGTTACTGCTCAACTTTGGGATCTGATGGTGACTGAGATAAACTCTTCCATTTCTCACTGTAAGTCACACCAGTGTCTTACACTCCTAAATACCGAAATAATCATTTCCCCACATTGCTGTTTTTCCAACTTCTCTCTCTATGATGCAGGTACGTGACAAAAGTATAGAGTCAAAATAATCAAATGGTACAACTATAGCCCATGTTTTAAATATAGAATTGGTGTTTCCTGTGTGCTGGTAACCTCTCTTCACTGGGATGGGCCATTTACCTTTTGTTTATTGTTAGGGGGCCAGAATGTTTCAGTGATGTGAACAAATGATAGTGAAAGCAGTTGACTCACAAGAAGGTAGGTGTGGTTCCATGGGAATAAGATTGTAGGTCTCCAATGCCAGCAAAAGCATTCCCCCCTCCCTCTCCCCCTGGCTCGGGGTCACACTCTGACAAGCGCTCCAGGACTCTACCCCGCATGAAGGGCACTATATAAATGCAAGTTGTTGTTTATTGTGCTGTCCTCATCTGATGGCTATAGATATCTCAGGGGGGCCACTGGTTAACAAGCTGAGTTGTTCTAAGTTTTAGAGACTGGTTCAATGCCCAATGTGAAGTCTCTACACTGGTTTGATGAGATTACAGAAAATGTTTTTTCTATAAATCCATAATTGATCGGCAAGAGAGGTGTGTGTGTATGTTGGCAAATCGGTCGTCTCTATTACATTGAAACCCTGGACAGATCCTGAGATCGCGGCTTACTTTGAGCTGCCCAGCATGAAGTTTTCCTGCCGCACTTGGCTTTCGGGGCCGGAGGCCTGCACAGCAAAGCGTCTGGAGGTTTCCTGTGGAAGAGGAGTCCACGGTTAGTGAGGCAGCAACGATAGCCTTCATTACATCACGCTCCTTACAGAATTCAGCCCACCCTACCAGAGTCTACTGCTCCCCCCCACTCCTCTCAGCTCCACTCACTCCCAGGCCCCAGAAGATTCAATTGGAGATCCTTGTTCTCATATTCAGCGCTTTGAGACGTCTCGAAGATGTGATAAGGCTCTATATCAAATGCAAGGATTATTATTATTCAAATCCCCCCCCACCACAGTCTTGCCCCCACTCTACCTGTGACCTCCTGCAATAGCACTATCCCAGTTGCTCAGTGGACAAGGAGTGACTCATTCTCTTCCCCTGTCCATTTGGAGAATAAACATATGACGGGATGTAGCAGGAAGCTGGAATAGGGGGGGCTGCAGAGGGTGAGCTGTCAAATGGTTTATAATGGAGTGGGCCTGATGGGCAGAATGGACTTCTCGTGTTCCGAATTCTCTGTATACCGATTGACCTTAACATGACAGCAGCTGTAAACTGCTCTGATCCAGGCATGTTTAGCTGCTACTTAAGACTCTGGAGGTACATCACTGTGTCCCATCAAACACATGCACAACAATGAAACTCCTCAGGGCATATATCTGAGTGAAATGTGTGCAGTATCATGAGATGAGATTGCATGTAAATCCTTGTGAGTTGAAATACAACAACAACTTGCATTTATATAGCGCCTTTCACACACGGTAGCGGCTAGGGAGCTGCAGAGAAAAGGGAGGTGACTTAGGTACAGTGGAAGAGAAAGGTCTTCAGGTGTGATTTGATATGTTAGAAAGCACAGCAGCCTTGTTGCTGCACAGAGCTGCAATGATCTCTTTGGCAACTCACACAAGTTTTCTGGGTGGATTCCATTCTTACTGACAGTGAGTGAGTGCACAGAACATTGACTGCTCAACTGGAGAACGTGCAGACAATCCAATACTGACATGTGACTGTGTTACTCTTGTGAAAGCGTAACTCTTGTGTACTATCACACTAGTATTATGGTCAGATTCTTGATGGTGCAACAACGGACATGAATTTCCTGTTGCAGGCACAACAAGCTCTTTTGGTCTAGATTGGACAAAACCATTTGCGCTGAGCAGACATTCGGTTACCTTCATTCAAGAATTACCTTGAGAATATCCTTCAGCTGCTTAAGAACAGCATGAACTTCTTCCCGCAGTAACCATTTAAATTCTTCCTCCTGAAATATTAAAAATGCAATTCCAATTTCAATTTGCCAACACATATCTGTACAAATCTACATAATGATGTATTATTATTACTAATAACAGAATAGATGAGAGTGGCAGAAAAATTCTGAATGATCGGCTATGTTTGATGCAACACCCCTCCTCCCATTACAGCGGGGCGAGGGGGTGGGGGAAATGATGGGGAGCAACCAGGTCTCAGCCCCTGAATCAACCCTTTCCCACTGCTTGTCTAGCTAGGACCACCCTACGAGTCAGGGCTTTGGCTTGTAAGGTTAACAGGAGGTGAGTGGGATGACTCCTGCCCCCAGTGACTGGTCCTGGTATGTTTGATGCAATACCCCTCCTCCCAATGTACTCATCCTTATGTGTTTAAGTCACCCGTGAATGCTGAACCTCTGATTGATGGAACCATTTCTCTCAGGATGTGTGTCCGAGCTGTGGGCAGGAAGATGATGACAATGTTCCCACACATTTCATGCTGAATTTTGCTGCTGACCCCTGGTACCTGCTTTCCAGTGAGGGCTCAGACCTGTGCTTGTCGGATGTCAAATGACCAACTCTTGACTATTTTCCTGGGGGAGGGGAGTAAGTGGGGTCTCCTTAGAACTGAGTTGTCTCCAAGGTGACATGCTTGGCAGCAGAATGTCAGAATCACGTTAATCCTTTGTGCCGGTCTCTAGTCCATTTCCTGAGCCAGGCGGGTCCGCAGTGCTCCAGGGGACTGCAGATGACAGTACTGCTAGCCTGGCTCATCGGCAGGACTAGGAAGGACAGACCAGTCACTGGGGGCAGGGAGTCATCCCACTCAGCAACTGTTAACCCTGCAAGCCAAAGACCCAACAGGTAGGGTGGTCCTAGTGGGCAAGCAGTGGGAAGTTTGCCAGGCAGTACTTTCAATGGCAAGCTGTGTGGTTTTAGCTTGATAAACTCTAACAGTACCACAACACACACTCATCTGGAGTGGAGTCCTGTAGCTCAGTGGTTAGAGCACTCGCCTTGCAAGTGAGGTTCAATTCCAGGCAGAGCGAAACCTTGGGCAAGTTTCCTTACTCCTCACGCCTGATAATAATCACTCCAAAAAACCTAAATGAATTGGTCATTTTCAATCCACGACTGTTTGTGGGAGACTGCTGAGTGCAATTGGCGGCCGCGTTTCACCCACAAATATACGGTCAATTCACTTTATAGTCTATTCTGTGAAGCGCTTTGTGATGTCGAGAAGACGTGAAAAGCGCTATATCAAATGCAAGGATTATTATTATTATTATCTCATCCAAAGAACAGTGCTTCCAATAATGCAGCGCTCCCCCCACCCAGCACTGCATTGGAGTGTCAGCCTAGACTATGATCTCAAAGTCCTGGTATGGTTCTTTTGAAATCTCAACCTTCTGACTCAGAGGTCACAGGGCTTATCAACTGAACCAGGCCGTCACCTAATCAATCTAAAGTTGCTTGCAGTTGATGTCATTCATCTGGAATCTGCTGTACAAAACACATATTAATTTCCTAACACCATTGAGAGGTTACTTTGTTTGAAGCTCCACTCCACAATGTGAGTGTGCAATGGGATCTTTAACAAGCTCAGTCAGAATTAGCAGAGAATCATGCTGATCATTCTCCTGTGACACCGATACCCATGGTACTAAGTGACATGATCTGCAGCCTCTTGTCATCATCTGGAGACCATTCACACTGATAGCTGCAGAGGATTTCAATTCGCAAGGTTTACAAACCGCTCCTGATTGGTACAGCGTTCCCACCTGTCTAATTCTGTCCAGCGACTCCTATTAAGCGCTCTGGGACGCTGCCCTGCGTGAGGGGGGCCCTATATAGATGCAAGTTGTTGTTGTTGTTGCATCCTCCTACCCTGATAACCCTGGATGGTTTTTTTGGCCTCAAATACAGAACCACTTTAGGAAATCCTCAAGACATCTCAATTCCATGTTAAGTTGAGGTATGAAATGCGAGATTATCACTACAACTGTGGTTCAGCCCAGTGTGTTCGGGAGCGCTCTGGCTGCTGATTCAGAAGGTCGTGGGCTCAAACCCCACGCCGGGACTTGGAACTCCTGTAATCCAGGCTGACGCTCTTGGGCAATGCCGAGTTTTGCTGTGTTGCCTTTGGATGGGGTGTTAAATCGTGGCTTCACCTCGGTTTAACCCGTCGCCTGAAGGACAGCAGCTCCGACAGTACAGCATCGTCTGTGATTGTGTGATTAACCGTCTGAGATTCCTTCAGTGTCTCGGTCTGTGAATCCAGTGGCCTGAGCACAGGCGGTGACTGAGCTCCACTGTCTCTGCAGCAGCTGTGGGGGCGGTTTAGCCATTTTCTGCTGAAACACGGGAGCATCACAGTGGGGGGGAGGGGAGGGGGGTAATGAGGGGGAGTGGGGGGAGTGGGGAGGGGGGTAATGAGGGGGAGTGGGGAGAGGGGTAATGAGGGGGAGTGGGGGAGGGGGGTAATGAGGGGGAGTGGGGGAGGGGGGTAATGAGGGGGAGTGGGGAGGGGGGTAATGAGGGGAGGGGGGGGGTAATGAGGGGGAGTGGGGGAGGGGGGGGTAATGAGGGGGAGGGGGGGGGGTAATGAGGGGAGTGGGGGGAGGGAAGGGGGTAATGAGGGGGAGGGGGGGAGGGGGTAATGAGGGGGAGGGGGGAGGGGGTAATGAGGGGGAGGGGGGAGGGGGTAATGAGGGGGAGGGGGGAGGGGTAATGAGGGGAGGGGGGGAGGGGTAATGAGGGGAGGGGGGGGTAATGAGGGGGAGTGGGGAGGGGGGTAATGAGGGGGAGTGGGGGGGGGGGGTAATGAGGGGGAGTGGGGGAGGGGTAATGAGGGGGGTGGGGGGAGGGTAATGGGGGGAGTGGGGAGGGGAGGGGGTAATGAGGGGAGTGGGGGGGGGGGTAATGAGGGGGAGGGGGGAGGGGGGTAATGAGGGGGAGTGGGGGAGGGGGTAATGAGGGGGAGGGGGAGGGGGGGTAATGAGGGGAGTGGGGAGGGGGTAATGAGGGGAGGGGGGAGGGGGTAATGAGGGGGAGGGGGAGGGGGGTAATGAGGGGGGGGGGAGGGGGTAATGAGGGGGGGGAGGGGAGGGGTAATGAGGGGGAGGGGGAGTGGGGGGAGGGGGTAATGGGGGGAGTGGGGGGAATGGGGGGGGTTCCGCTCCAAGGAGACCCCCCCACACCCCCCCCCACAGGAGGGCGGACACTGGTGGGTCGTTTGACATCCATCAGTGGCGCCAGGAACAACAACAACAACAACAACAGTGCCGGGGGGGGGGGGGGGCAGTGAGCGGGAGGCGCCCTGACCTGACCTGACCTGTCCCCCTCTCTCTCGCTCTCTCTCTCGCTCTGTGTGTGACACTCACCAGTACCGCTCTCTCTGCCGCACTCGCCGCCGCCATCTTACTGCCTGAGCGAGCGCCACTTCCGGTGTGTGCAGTGGCGCTGTGTGTCCGGGGGGGGCGCTGTGTGTGTAGTGGCGCTGTGTGTCCGGGGGGCGCTGTGTATGTAGTGGCGCTGTGTGTCCGGGGGGGGCGCTGTGTGTGTCACTGCTGCTGTGATGGTGCAGGTGGGAGGGGCTGCACTGGGGGGGAGGGGTCACTGCTGTGATGGTGCAGGTGGGAGGGGCTGCACTGGGGGGAGGGGTCACTGCTGTGATGGTGCAGGTGGGAGGGGCTGCACTGGGGGGGAGGGGCTGCACTGGGGGGAAGGGGCTGCACTGGGGGGGAGGGGCTGCACTGGGGGGGAGGGGCTGCACTGGGGGGGAGGGGTCACTGGTGGGACACAAGGAAACAGCTAATGTAATATTGCAGACATAAACCGTTTGGAAAAACTGTTCTCCCCCACAGAGAGCATTGGGAAACACAGGTTAATATTATTAATATGTGAGGATTATTATTATTATAATAGCAATAATATGGCAAGGTTTATGGTTATTAATATGGCAAAGATTATTGTTGTTAATATGGCAAAGATTATTATTGTTAATATGGCAAAGATTATTGTTGTTAATATGACAAAGATTATTGTTGTTAATATGGCAAAGATTATTGTTGTTAATATGACAAAGATTATTATTGTTAATATGGCAAAGATTATTGTTGTTAATATGACAAGTGCAACTGGGTTCAAATGCTTTGGAACATCCTAATGACGTCAAAATCGATATAAATTGTGGGTCTGAATGAATGGCAAATCGGGTGCGGTAAAAGGAAACCCGTACGAGATGGCATAACTACTCTAAACGAAAACCTATTTAATCATCTCTCGCTGCCAGCTGGCACATACGTGTGCATTTACTCCATCACACGCCATGCCACGAGGAACACAGACCTCTTCACTGGTCAATGCGGGTACGGGTTTAACACCACACTGCCAACTTGGGGCAGATGTTACTTTATCAAAGTACTTTAGCAAAATAAGAAACTATTAAAAAGTGAGCACACGTATTACAAACATCACACCTGCGAGCATTTGTGCTGCAGCAGAAACGGTATCTGGTACAGTGTTATTATGGCATGTTATTATGATTAATGTGGCACATATGGAGGCTGCAACCAGAGACTAACACGTGTAGGGGTGGCTTCCAAAATTGACCCACTTTGCCATCTTTGATTCTGTCCGTCTGAATGCTCTCAGCCTTGTTCTTAATGGGTATACAGTAAAATTCACACAAGTCTGATCTGTCTAAATCGTACAATTGTCCAGGTCGTACATAAGACTCTCTGGCACCTCCCTACCTCTCCGACCTCCTCACTCCCCAATCCACCACCCGGCCCCTCTGCTTGACTGGCACCGGCCTCCTGCTCGTCTCTCGCCCACCATCGGAGGCTGCACCAGGTGGTGGATTGGGGTCAGTACACCCTGAAACTCAGGAACGCTCTCCCTCAGACCCTCCGCCTCGCCCCCTCTCCCCTTTTTTCAAGTCCCACCTGAAAACCTTGCTTACGGCCACCTCCCCCCCCCCGGTTCGGAGTCAGGCTCCTGCGCCACTGTTAAGTGTTCTGAGACGCTACCCTACGTGGAGGGCGCTATATAAGTGCAAGTTGTTGTGATAATGGGAAACAGTCAGCAAAATAGAATAAAATATAAATAAGTCACATTTCTCCCACAAAATATACATTCAATTCACCTTACAGTGTATTCTGTGAAGCGCTTTGAGACGTCTCAAAGACGTGATATATCAAATGCAAGTATTATTATATCTGAAATCAGTTCGAGGCAATGAGTTAACTTGTATCCAAGAAAGTTTATTGTGCACAAAGTAACTATCATTGCACAAAACAGTAATATTCAACAGTCACTCGGAACCCTGAAAACTTTACGTTTATGAACAATCCTTGAGATTAGGCCACAATCCTCCATCGAAGGATCAAATCTTTCCAATTAAATAAAAAGTATTGCTTCATTCCCAAGCGAACAAAAACATCACGAAGCTTAAGATGACATTTAAAATAGATAAAATTAACAGGAAGGATACAGAATAGACTTCAGTAGCAAACAATTACATTGTAATAAAGCATTCATAAAAACTTTGAATTATAACAGTGAGTTGTGTGGCACAGATAACAAACAGGCCTCATGAGTGTCATTGACTCGAGCACCATGCATGTAGATAGCAGTGAGCAAGACATCAAATAAACCAGCGTCATCAGTGAACTTGGATGTTGCTGCTTGTTGGTAAATTATTGTGAACATATTTTAAAATGGCAAGAACTACATTCGCTTCAGGAAATGGGAGGACACCTCTGCGTGATTTGTAAAACATCTTAACGAGAAATACATTGGATAACTGCGTTCAATGCAAAGATGGGCTTGATATAACCTCTTCCTTCATTTAAGGCAGAGTGGAGATATCTGCATTAAGATTTTCTTCTGGCTTCTTTCTGATGTGTTGCTAATAGCAGCCAGCTTATGTCTGAAGCTGATGTGCTGAGGCAAACAGTGCTTTAGGTTATAACGCTTAAGATTTAATAAGTTAGAATAGATGCTAAGAGTTTCTTCTTTAAAGCTCACAACAGTATATAAACACTTTTAAATTAAAGTCTGTCACCATTTTTTTTAAACAACCAAATGTTTACACAAACGTTGATTCTGGAGGCTACTTTAAATCTTAAATGAGGAGCAGCAACTAAGCTGGGCACTAGCTTGGCGTTAGCGAGCCAAGTTCACTGGACAGCCTTTTGAGTCAAGGTACAGCAGCAGAAGCCAATCCAGCCCCATTGTAGTCGGGCTGTCTCTCCCAAGTTGTGGTGACACCAGAAACATCAGTTTTAATTCTAGCAAAAAACATACTGCTCAATATTAACGTTTGTCGGTTGATCTGAATTTGGGATCATCAGGAGATGACTGTGACCCTTTACGCATAAAGCCAGTGGCAACAGAATGAACAGGTTACGTGAGCGAGCTGAAAAAGCTCCAGTGTACTGTTCTGTTGAGGCAGGAAAAGGACCACTTTCAGACCAAAACCAACAGCATACTGTACGTTTTACATTTGTCGTGAAAACTTGTAAACCCGGATTTACAAATTGTTCATCTTAAAACTGGAATTGTTCTGTGAAAACCAAAGGAAATTGACGCTGTCTGGTTTAATGTTCCACAATGAAACAAAATGCAAATTTTAAAACAATAAACAAAATTAGAACAACTTCCCGATCAGCAATTCCGCCGAGACTGGAATTCAATACATTTAAAACAAAGTCAAATGTATCCCACTACACTTCTCATATAGCATTTCACAAACTATACAAATTTGCACATAAAGTTTTCTTATAGATCCATAAAAATAGTGGCCAATTTTTTTTGCAATAATGCGATGTTAAAGCTTTGTATATTAAGCTGGACTTGCTGAAACCTCAAATTCAAGCTTTGCAGATCAAAAGAGGGTCACATTCACCCAAAATACCACAGGATGCATAGATTCACATGCACTCACACACAAAATACCCTTACAAGTTTACCTATAGCTATTTGCAGAAGGCTGGTCAGTGACTGACAGCATTTATGGTTAGAAAGGATGTTATTGTGAAAGCAAATCGCACTGCAAATGAATCCATAGACGAGCGTTAGTCTTACCATAATTGGATAGAGGGGAAGCAAACATATGGAATAACAGATGGACGGCAGTACTGTGGGTGGGAAGCATTAGCAGGAGTGTGTTTTCAGATAGGGATGTTTTGTTACAACTATTGTATATGTACTGGAGCTTGCAGGATATTTTGAGAAACTGTTGCACCATATAGGATGCATCACAGTTCAGATACAGAATACTCTGCATTGAAAGGCAGTCATTTAACTTGAACTAAAACAACTAACTCATCTCAGGCCGTTTGTCCCCAAATGGAAGCACAATGTAGAACGTGAAATCTCAGAACTGTGGAAATTAAATATTCTGGTTCTAATCGTGAATTCAACACCTGAGCACAGAAAAAGGCAGTTAGTGTTTAACCTTTGACTTATTCTGAGATCACCTTCTCTAGATTTAGAAATACTGAGTACAAGAATGAGTCCAAAACCTCAGCATTGAAAGCAGTAATTCTATTCACAATAAATTTCCTGTCAACATCCATCAGTCCCTTACACTGGGGATTTTACCCTAAGCTTTTGCAATCAGATGTTTTTCCACAAATAAGCTGCAACAATTCATCCGCACTCCCTGGCTCCACCCATCGTCACACTATATATATATAGCAGCAGCATCTTCCCGTATCTATAAAACCTCCTGACAGCTGTCAATTGCAATCTCTGACACCAGCATTAGCTTTTGTCTGAACAGCTGGAAAACGGAAATCCTCATCACTTTCCTGTACACCGTTTAACTCGTAAAATCTTCTAAATCCGTTTGATTGTTGCAATTAAAGCCTCTGCACAGATTCTCTTCTGAAGACTCGGTGTACCTTCGGATTAAACCACAACAAAGCAAAAATAACAAATAGGTTCAGTTTCCTATTGCACAGAACAGCTAAGAGCGTACAGCCTGGCACACAAAAGGCCGAGGTTCTCCTCGTCTGATTCCAGTCGTGGGTTTTACGGCTGGGAATGGAGATCTTTCTCACCACACATCTGACAATGAAAGAGTGGGCACACAGTTTATAGGTTGGCTTTGTTCCAGTTTTCACTTGTGTCTGGATCCAATCACTTCCAAGATTGCATCTTACATGTATGTTGGTCACTTTGCATTATATATATATATATGAAATTACTTTAAGGTGGCAGACATTTTTGTGGTTGACATAGTCAAGCTGAACCCAGTTGGTTTCGATGCAGCCATTTTACAGGGCAAAGTGACCAAAATTCGACAAACTCCACATCATAAAGTGGAGAAGTTGAAGTAACTGGTGTTGCACCCAATCTGTGTTCCCAAATAGCAAGCAGCAATAGGAGTCGACTTTACCCCCACTGCTCATTAAGAACAGAATAAAAGCTGTTTGACTGACGAAAATAAATGTTTTTAAGGTTTAGTTTGAGGATAGGTGGAGCAAGAAGGGATCAATACATTAACATATTGTTCAGGATTGTGTTGCATTAAAATCCCGAGCAAACTAAAGCGACTGCAGAGAGAGTGGTTTGCTTGCAACTCCGTCTGTTTTAATACTGTATTAAAGCCATGCTTTCAGGGCCCTTAAATGTTTTTTATTTTAAGATAAGGTCTTTCTCAATAGGGTAAGAAAACTTCTAATTTCACGAAAAGGTGTATTGTGTACACACTCCAAACCCACAAAACAAACAAAAGGATCAACAGGGTAACATCATCACCGGAGCAGAGCAACATCTCTTACACTTGGTTGATGTCTTACCTTCCCACTGATGGCATTTTGCCTGAATTAGTAAAAATCCCTTTTCCTTCTCGTGCAAACCACATGGGAAATATTACTCGGGGCGGCAGTAAATGCTTTATCCTGTGTAGATACCAGAATTGCTGGTAACACTACCAAGATTACCAGTGTACATCCACTATGTATCACTACAGTGCAGATTGGAGGTTCCTATATACCCTATTCTCCTCTCCCACAGCACCAAATAAGATGCTGGTCACTTCGCAGCTTGTAGTTTAAACCACCTATGACCTGACAAGTCGATTAGCGATACAGTCATGAACATCTGGTGACCGATGATGCCAGCACTGGGCTCATGTCATTAGGGGGTGGACAACAGGGCTGGTTTAACAAAACGTGTAAAGGACCATCATTGGCACTCGTTTACCAACAACCCATTCATTTTTCCATCATGTAAACTTCGACACCATCCTAACAAAACTACAACAAAGAAAGCAGCAGGCGTTCGGCACAGGTTCACTTCAGTCTCTAGGTTTGTGCCGCTTTTCAGTGCATCAATGGGATTTGGCTGGTTATGGATATTTCTCCTCAATCACCAGAGGAAAAAACAATTACAACTGCCAGCGCAGCAGGATGGAACAGATACTGATAAAACATAAAATTGAAACAATAGTCCAAAATTTAAAAGAAAATACTTAAAAAAAGACTGTAGCCATCACTGGTTGTAGGCCAAGTAAACTGCAGACATGTCATTCTCAGACTGCTCCAAGGCCTTTGCTTTCTTAAACACCTGGAGAGAAAACAAATTGGAAAAGTTAAGACACAACGAACCTCAAAACTGAAGAGTCACCAGATGATTTCTAATAGAGTGGAGCCTCGTTTGAAGGCGGTAAGATCACAATCTGCTTTATAACAGCAACTTGCATTTTTACAGCGTCTTCACACAGAGTAGCCTCATGGGAGTGCTTGTAACCAAGTTGTGATAGTCATTTTCTCTGCACATGCTGTCAGCGCCTTGGGACGTTCTCTTGACGTGAAAGGCGTTATACAAATATAATTTGTTTTTTGTTGTTAACGGCCTGTTCATCTCCTGCACCAACTGGCTCCCCCCCTCTACCAGCTTTGAACTTGCCGGCCACAATTATGCCGACTACAACAGTAGCCTAACAGCAGAGTGGCAGGGCATTTGCGTCAATCTTTCACAGGCTGAATTCCCAACCTCAGCCCAGAGACTGTGTACTTCCCACAGTACGGCTGAGGAGAAACTACCTTTGAGGTCTCTATGTCTCAAAGCCTCTCTTTCAAAGCAGCATGAATAGAAGTGAACAGAGGGAACGAATGGCATGATGAGAAAGACTACAGTATCTCAAGGCGGAGGTTTACTGTGTCACGTAAACAGAATTATACTTGCTGCTCATAGCTTGATCTATGGTTCAATTTGCAATGCCAGATCCTGCACATTGTCACCAGTTAGATTTGTTCAAAATTCAGGAAATAAACTATTGCAAATATTGCAATGACGACCCAAAGTTGTGAATTGTACTTTGTGTGCTCATTGTAACATCTGAAAGGAACGTCAAGACACAAACACATGCTTCAACTTGGGAACAATGGGATAAATCCAACAAAAGTATCTTCATTAGTAGATAAATACCTAAGTCACATGCAGCCAGGACAAGCGCTCCGAGACCCTACCCCATATGAAGGGCGCTAAATAATTACAAGTTGTTATTGTTGTCGACTCACCTCATTGGCCGTAGCAGCCATTGGAGTTGGCTGTTTGGCAGAATCGCCCATAGCAAGAGCTAACCTGAGGTCCTTTTGGATGTGTTTCAACAAGAAATCTGGATTGAAGATCCCCTGCAAAATATCTGACAACGAAAGAATCATTAGGGAAGTCAACAGAATAAAACACAGTCATCAACAAATCGCCCACTTCCCAAACTACATTGGAGCAGTAACAGCCGAGTTCTACAAAAATGAGACAATCACTTTGTTAGCCGCTGCAGATCAAAACCTCCGTATCAATCCCTCTTTTACAGCTACAATTTCATGCTTCTAATTTGCCCCAGTATGCAAGTCACAGCTATATATACATTACACATCAGAATACAGTAGATTTTGCAAAATGTAGTTTGTAGCCATTTATTATGGGAAGAACCTGCAGTCTTCCCCCTGCCTCTAAGATTAATTTTAGTCCACAAAGTACTAACTATTGATCCAAATTAAAAACATTCCTCGCTACAAGCCAGAAATTCCTTTCATTGCCTCTTTACTAAAGCTGAGCACCAGCTGCAAAACATCCCATTTGGTTTATGTGTAAGCTTTGGAAATCTATAACACACCCACTGCTTTGCCTATATTCACTGTGGCAGCTCATGCTTGACAAGCACTTCCGTTTTACCAAATGGCTTTGGTCAAGTGACCTGCGGTCGAATAATTTCTCCAACAGCAAGCAGTGCTGCCGCACAAAGCCATGCTTGCTGGTGGCAGCGGAGATTGTCAACCAGTGGATGGATAGCTCCTCGTCCTCTTCACTCCTTGTTTGAGACGTCAGCACTGATTGAGGATCAGGAGCCTCCACTGTGGAAGCTCTCTGCCCGCAGAGCTAATCAGTCTAATTGGAAGCCCAATAACACACAAAATTTAAAAACAATTCTGTGAAAGGAGCCTTGTATAAAAGACAAGTGCAGAAAAGATTGGACACACTCGTTACGATGGCACAATAGAGCTTCTTTGTTCAAGTAATAAGATCAGGATTCAACAGTTCTGGGTACAAAGGTTATTCAAAATTGGACTCTGCATTTAAAATGGCCACATCAAAGGTTAAAGGGAAGATCTGCAGGGGTACGGGGAAAGAGCGGAGGAGTGGGACTGATTGGGTAGCTCTTCCAAAGAGCCAAAACAGGCACGATCGGCTGAATGGCCTCCTTCTGTGCTGTAATATTCTACGATCAGTGTTGATACGGACAGGCAGCCCGATCGTGAAATAATTAGGGTTTTTGAAAATAAATTAGCTCTGTACATCTCTGGAGTCTGTATCCCGCATTGGGAATGATAATCCTTGCATTTGATATTAAGCTTCATCATGTCTTCTAGGCTTCTCAAAGTGCTTCACAGGATGTATTGTGAAGTGAATTGACTGTATATTCTGTGGGCAAAACGTGGCAGCCAATTGCGCACAACAGTGTCCCGCAAACAATCATGGATTGAGTGACCACATTATTATTATATTTTTTAAAGGAATTATTATCCCCGGAAAAGCGATCCACCAGTCGACTAATAACTGGGTTCCCACTTATTTCTAGGTAAACAGAGGTGTGTGGAGTAAGGAAACTTGCCCAACATTATGCCCTGCCGGGAATCAAACTCAGGTCTCTCGCTTGCGAGGCGAGTGCTCTAACCACTGAGCTACAGCATTCCACATGCCCCCAACGTCAAAATGGTAGAGAGTTACTTACTTTGGCACTTTTGGTCCAAGAAAGTGCTTGCCAAAGGTCCCTGACTCAAGATGTAAAACAACACTTCCTGGGATTGGTCGGCTATTTTAGCCAGTGTGAATCCTTCTGCCACAGAAGCCATGAAGCTGCCCAGAATCATATTCACAATCAGCATCATCTTTGAGGCATTGCCCACCTCACCTGGAAAAGAGCAGACAATACTTAGCTCAGCAGCCGACTAAAGCAGTGCTAAGGTAAAAAAGAAACCTTAAGGCCTTCAAATACTTACATCCAGCTACTGCATCAATGAGCAGAATCAGGGCCGACATTTTAAACACGAGATGTCACTGAAGAGTCTCCCCATTAGGTCCATAACTAATAAAAGCATTTATTCAATGCTTATTCTTATCTTATTCTCTTTCCCAGCCGAGTTATTTTTCTTAGTCCAAGTACTGCAGGGAAAGTTGTTGATTACTGTAGCATGAAGGATGATAATAATAATCGGCTGGGAAAGATAATAATAATCTCTACATTTGGTATAGCGCCTTTCAAGTTGAGAGGACATCTCAAAGTATTTCACAGGATTTAATGTATAGTGTATTTTGCAGGCTGAATATCGGCAGAGAATACAATTTACATTTATATAGCTTCTTTGATGTTGGGAGGATGTCTCCAAGAATTTGACGCTGCTGGGCACCCAAACCTGGCTGGGAACCAAATAATAATAATCCTTGCATTTGATATAGCGCTTTTCACGTCGGGCGGACGTCCAAAGCGCTTCACAGAACACACTGTAAAGTGAATTGACTGTATATTTGAGGGCGAACGCGGCAGCCAATTGCACACAGCAATGTCCCACAAACAGTCGTAGATTGAAAATAACCAATTTATTATTGTTTTTGGTTTTGGAGGGATTATTATTAGGCTCTGTGTGGAGTAAGGAAACTTGCCCAAGGTTTCGCCCTCTGCCTGGAACTGAACCCAGGTCTCTCGCTTGCAAAGCGAGTGCTCTAACCTCTGAGCTACAGGACTCCACTCCACTCCAAAGAGGGAGGGGAGGGGAAAGATGACCGAAAGCATAATCAGTGATCAACAACAACAAACTGCATTTATATAATAATAATCCTTGCATTTTATACAGCGCCTTTCACGTCGGGAGGAAGTCTCAAGGCACCAAGGTACGTCATGGCATGAATGTGGGGTAGAAAGGACAGTTAAGGATCAAACAGGATGCCAAAGTTCCTGGACTGGCTCAGTGAGGTGCAGTGTGCATCCCTGGATGGTGATACTGCCAGTGCCTGAGGTGTGGAGGCACTGATGAGAGCTAATCAGGAGATCCTCGGTCTTGTTGACGTTCAACTGGAGAAAGTTAGTTCTCATCCAGGACTTGATATCTGACAGACATTCCACCATGACAGCATTGGTCTTGGAGTCGAGGATGATCATAAAGGTTGAGTTTCATATGAAGCACTGGATCAGAAAGTCACAGTTAAGATAGATAGAAGCAAATCCTGGATTTTGTAAGTGCAGACTTACCCAAGTAAAAAGATTTCTTGCCCATGGCCTGAAAGCAGCTGCTGCACTCATCAAACAGTAGCTTGTCCCCTGCTGCCAGGATCACCAGCATTCCTTTCTCTGATATCTGACGATTCCCAGAGACCGGGGCTTCTAAAAAGCGTCCTCCTCTGGAAGTGATCACCTGTGAAGAGAGGAACAGTACAGATCAGCTGTTACAGTTTAGTTATTTACAAAATAGTCTCATATGCCTCATAACAGATCAGCCCCTACCTAAGCAATGTCATTGCTCAACTTCATTGAGTTGACTAACTTTATTGAGCAATTTTATTGAGTTACTTCATTCAATGATTTTCACCCATTGACTTTGAAATGGTAGGCCATTCTGAACCAAGGTTACATAAAAGTTACATTTCTTTCACATTATCAAACCTCAACTCTATTTGAATGGATTCAGATTCAGCCGTTGCAGATTTAAAAACATGTTTCAAAGAAAAAAGGATGGCCTCAAACCCACTGCAACCGCCCAGTAATCTAAAACAGCCTACATTCTCTGTAGAAATGCAATTGTGTGTTATATTGTTGAGTCCTGTGGCTCAGTGGTTAGAGCACTCGCCTCACAAGCTAGACTTGGGTTGGACTCCTGGCAGGGTGAAATATTGGGCAAGTTTCCTTACTCCCTAATAATAATCCCTCCAAAACCAAAAACAATAATAAAAAAAATTGTTCCATTTTCAATCTACGACTGTTTGTGGGACATTGCTGTGCGCAATTGGCTGCTGCGTTCGCCCACAAATATACAGTCAATTCACTTTACAGTGTGTTCTGTGAAGCGCTTTGGGACGTCCTCCCGACGTGAAAAGGATTATTGTTATTATTACTCCACACGTGTCTCGTTTGCCTAGCAGTAAGTACGAACCCAGTTGTTAGCCAATTGGCGGATTGCTTTTCCAGGGATAATAATCCCTCAAAAATAATAATAATGATTTGGTCACGACTGTTTGTGGGACACTGCTCTGTGCAATTGACTACCGTGATTCACCCACAAATATACAGTCAATTCACTTTACAGTATATTCTGTGAAGTGCTTTGAGATGTCTCAATGACGCGATAAGCGATATATCAAATGCAAGGATTATTATTACCTGTGAGATTTCTATGGATGTCTCAGGGTCCACAGTAGACATGTCGACATAACACTTGCCTGGTCGAATCCCTTGCAGCACTCCACTGGGGCCAAGTACAAGCTGAAAGCACAAACAGAACACAAAGCAATGTTTCTCTCAGCAGCAATTAACAGCAGCTGCTAAGTTTGCTGTTGTGCTGTACTGTAGCAGCTCAGGAAATGAATCCCTTCCAAAATAAAACGCTAAGAAACAACAGATGTACTTACATCTTTAGCTGCCTTTGGGTCAGAAATGCAGGAGAGTGTGATATCACACGTAGAAATCACCTCTGCTGGGGTTCGTCCTAACCGTGCCCCTTCCTGGATGAAAGGGTCACACTACCAAAAAGAAACAGAATGTACGAGACGCTTGGTAAACTATTACCAAAGAACAAACAGTGTGCCATTTATTGTTACAGAAGTTTCAAGAGGCAGATTTATATTTCTTCACATGCCAGATTTTGGATTCCATCAAGCTGTATTGAGTAGACACAGGACTGGTAGAAAACAGTGCTCTCAGACTAATGCCACATGTCCAGCACTAACTGAGCTCGACTTCTCAGCTAGAGATCGCAAATATCTCAACAGGTGATAGATAGTGAATATAACAAAATGGCTGACGGGTTTCTTCTGATTCCATGTGTTTAGCTCTACTTCAAACAATTGAAGAAAGGGTGAAGGGTTCCGCAGGTTGATAGCTCACCTTATCCCCTGTGCGATTCCACACCGTGACCGTGTGCCCCATCTTCAAGAGATTTGCGACAATTCCACTTCCCATTAAGCCAAGGCCAAGAAAGCCTATTCTGAAAAACAAAACAGTTTTGAAAGATATTAAACTCCCAGGAAATGCAATGCAAAGTAATTGCAATAGCAAACAGCTTCTCATAAGGAACATCAAGGGCCGGTTCAGAACACAGTGCCTGGAGCAACAACAACAAATTACATTTATATAGGCCTTTCACGTCAGGAGGACGTCCCAACAATTCACTCATGAATCCCCTAAAAACAAGCTCATATCGTGATCTTGATCAGGGTAGATTCCTTCTCAATGTATGCCACAAAACCTCCACTTAAAACTGTTCCTCCACATTTCCTAACGGCACTTTACAACCTGGAAAAGGTTTGATACCTGCCCCACCCCCAAGACATGGGATGTCATAAAAGTCACAGATATAAGGGAGGGAGAAGGGGTAAAGGTTAGTGGTTTCAGTCTTTCTGTTGCTGCTATTTGAGTATTGCTTCATTCCCACCCACTGGCAACTGACTGAAGTCTGAATGGGGTAAGTGACCTGGGCTAAATTATCTTGAAAACAGAAGTATCAAAGGACAGTGTGAAGGTTACTGAGTTCCACAAGGACTGCACAAGAGGCTGTCAAACTACACTACACTCAGCAGCTGCAGAAGAGGAAGCCTGTGGTTCCCAATCCGATTGGAGGATTACACAACAGATCCCAACTCCAAACGTTCAATTACCATTTCTCTATAATTAGAAAAACGGAGAGTTCACTCATGAAGAAAGGGTTTGCCCTAGAATTAATTCCTGATCCTCTTAGGATAAATAAGTGACGACAGACAAGTCCCTACCTTTTGTCTGTGGGCGACACACTGCCATTGTTTGCTGTGCTGTCTGCTGGCTGGATGGATGTGGACTCTGCTTCCTAGGGGGAGGAAGAAAGAACAAAAGTTACCCATTGGCTTTTGCAGATGTTACTTTGAACACCAAAACGCAATAATGGGGATTCAGTACTGCAGCAGATCAGATACGATCCATTTACCTACGGGATCTAGGCCTCATTGACTCAGAGCCAGAGTGCAATACAGGCCACAATTTAACAACTGCTATTAAATCTGTAACCTGATTGTGCAGGAAACAGAAAATGCACACCATGGCAGTGAGAGCAAGGTGAGCTTTACTTTGCGACTGACCTGCTTGATGCTAACACTCAAAAATAGCATTGCCCACCACTGACATCCCAGACAAGAAAACTGTAGCTCTGTGATTAGAGAACCCGGCAGGGCAAAACGTTGGGCAAGTTTCTGCACTTCACATGCCTCTGTTTGCCTAGCAGTAAGCAGGAACCAGGTTGTTAGTCGATTAGTGGATCGACTCTTCCGGGAGTAATAATCCTTCAAAAAAATTATAATTTGGTCGCTCAACTCATGACTGTTTGTAGGACACTGCTGTGCGCAATTGGCTGCCTTGACTCCCTTGGAGTGATGAGTTATCAGGAGTTGACTGTAGTTAATAAGCATATGGGAGGTGCTGATCAGGCATATACATTTAATGTAGACTAAATGGTTCAGTAGTTTGCTCATTCCAAAAACGTCTGCTGAGAAAAACCTATTGGGAACTTTACCATCAAACGGTTTTTTGAGGTTACAATCCCAGCGGGCAGAGCAGCCCTATACGTGAAACGGAGGGAACACTCACACTTGAAATCAGTCGTAAGACAATGCTCTAATGCAGTGAAGGAGGGGTTGCATTGTCAGAGTGCCATCCTTTGGATGAGGTTCCATTTGCCTGTTCAGGTGGACATTAAAGATACCAATGACACTAATCAAAAAGCGAAGGAAGTTTCTCTCTCCCGGTGTCCTGGGCCAACAAATCCCTCAAATAAAATTGGTCACTCGCTCCATGGCTATTTGTGGAACACCGCTATGCGTAAACTGGCTGCCATGTTTGCCCTCAACATGCAGTCCACTTTACAGTGTAATCTATGAAGCGCTTTGAGACGCCTCAATGACGTGAGAAAGCTCTAGATCGAATGCAAGGATTATTATGGTATTAAAATCCCAAATGCAACAACGGTTCACTGGCTCACAGAAATCATTAAAAAGCCTGCAAACTGAAAGCTTATCAAGTTATCAGTAATAACCTGCCATGCATACTTGACTTATCTACAGTACTGATTGTATTAAGCAGGTCTATAACACTAGGGTTCTCCACTAGGACTGGAAAATCCAGAACTTCGACAAGTTTCTCAGGCCAAACTTTTGTGAGACACCTAAAGCTCATCGCAATGGCTAGGTTTCAAAGCTAAGAGCAGTCACACGAGCCAGCAGCCAATTCTATTCAGTACTGTGCTGCTCTATCACCAGTTAAACTATCAGAAATAATAACAGGCATTAGAAGTATGAACAGAATTGAAACAGCATGCGCAGTTAATATTCAAAGCATTTTGGTAACTCGTGATAATCTGCAATGTTAAAAGTACAGAAATACTTTATCTGTAATTGTTGTTATGGATCATAGAATGGGGCAGAACTTCTAATGTACATACATCAATTAGAGTTTAATGAGAGACAATGGGGGAAAAACAATGAAGTGGTAATTTGCAGAGTGCGGTCACGTGGCCAAAAGGCAAGACACAGTCTTTCATTCCAAATGAATAACCTACCTCTTCTGCTGTGGTCTTTAGTGTCCGTGCACTTGCAGAAGATGCTCCCGACTGTTAATAAATAAAAATAGAGCCAATTACTTGCAATAAAGAGCACAAGACCAGAAAGAAAGTGAGCAACCCTATTCAGAGAATAACAGCTTTCAATCCCTGCCATCGTCGGTCAGACAGACCCAGCACAGCTTCGTGTCTATGCTGGTCTAGGTAGAGTTTGGGCAAATAGGTTACTAGATTGTCCGTTGTATTAACTGTAAAGAATGCTGCATTTTCTTTAACTGTTGAATCCCTGCTTTCAGAAGGAAAGACAGAAGTGCAGCTTGATTCAAAGTGTGGAGTCTTGTCAAACGCAAGTTGTTGTTTTGCTTTGAAAAGTTAGAATTCACTGTATGTAAATGTAAAGTCGTTTTGAGTCCTACAAAAAAACTTCTAATCTAACGCTACTTTGTAATAATAATCCTTGCATTTTATATAGTGCCTTATCACACCAGAAAGACGTTTCAAAGCACTTCACAGAAATTACTGTGAAATCATAGAATCATAGAATCGTATAGCACAAAAAGAGGCCATTCGGCCCACTGAGTTTGTGCTGGCTCTTTGAATAGAGCAAATGGAGTGACTGTCTAGGCAAAAGCAGCACCACGATTGCATACAGCAATGTCCCACAAACAGCCATGGAGCGAGTGACCAATTTTATTTGGGGGATTGTTGTAGAAAATAATTGCTGCCAGGCATATCTTTTACTCCTCACCCCCAAAAAAGTTTCTCAAAATAGTTGTCACATTTTCCAACCCTAAGATCCTTACTTAGCTACACAAAAGTTGTTGGTTGACACAGAAGAAACAGACACATCACCTCTGGCCAAACTCAATCTAGCCTGGTCCATGTTTTCACCACATGAGGCCACAAGCTTATGTTCCCCAAGTCAGCAATTGGTGGTTAATGATTCACTGTAATGTGAAAGACCATGTACAGGATCCAAAGTGACATTTACCAGACTGGGCAGCAGCATTTCAAAGCTAATTAAGATGGGCCTGTAGAAGAAATCAATAAACCAATGTTATCCTTACCCAGATGACTGGGTAATGAAAAGAGTTATCCTTTTAGGAAATTCCAAGAGAGCTTTTTATACAATCAGAATGAATGTTGAAGACAATATTTCTACATTTTACAAGCATACCTCAGTTTGGCAAACTAACAAATATCAAGAGAAAAAATGGTACAACTCAAAGCCTTTAGTATTTATTTACATGAACAAAGAATGACTAAAATTAGGAGATTTTGAAATGAAGACTAACATTTTATACTCTGGTTCCCATTTCTGGGACAGGAGAGCTAGTTCCCAGGCAAATTGACTTGAACCTTGATGGGTCTTGACAGGGTAATGATGCCGAATCCATCAAGGTACCCATGTTCTGGTTTGAGAGAATGGAGGGAAGACTAATGCTGTAAACTGCCTCACTCACCCATCGCACCTTCTGGTGCCTGAACACTCAGCAATCACAAAGGAATTTCCAATTACTTTCTGAGGTAAAGGGTTGGGAGTGGGGGGAGGAAGAACGGAGAGAAATAGGATAAGGAAGAAGTAGCTCCGGAAAAAAAAGGGAAATGGAAAAACAAAGCAGCATAAATTTATATTAAAAAAAACAATTTCCATCTACTTAATCCTCATCTTCTGAGTGGAAAAAAATGCACTACCAGACAACATTACACTAAAGGCATCATCTTACCTTCTCAGACTGACTGAGCAGAAAGTGATGGAAATGAGGGTCAGTCTTTACCTGCTGCAATTAGAAAAAAACAAATCTGAGACTGTGACTGCTTCACTTGGATTGTCTAACTCACCCCATTTCTACTGGTGAAATAGAAGAGACCTGAACAGGAGTTTGTGTAAAAATGACTGTGCTGGTTATGTTCTCTTTATTCTTTTAGGAGTTTATTGGGGATATTAGTGTAAAGTTACCGGATCCAATGGTCACAGGTCTGATTCGTGCTGACAGTTGTGTCATCTGAATTTAAACAATCTGGTCATTGGGACTATCACCAGATTTGCACTCCACTTTTCTGTGAAGCCCTCCCAACTTGAAAAATGTAAGGATTATTATATTATCTTAATACAACCTTGATGTTCAGTTTGATCTTTACATCAGGTTCCTGACCAAGAAAGCTTTTCTGCATCTCTGCCACAACACCCGCCATCTCAACGATGCCAAAATCCTTATCACAACTTTGTCATCTCCAGACTTCACATCACTGGTCTCCCCAGCAACACCCTCTGGAAACTCCAATTCACCCAAACTCCATTGCCCACACCCTTAACAACTAAATGATGCATACCTATCACATTACCCTGTCTTACTAAGCTATGCATCTCCCAGTAGATTGACTCAAAAGATCTTCCCTCACCTTCAAATCCATTTATATCTCCAACCTCACTCTTCCACTCGCCCTCCCTCTCTTAACTCAGACCTGCTGCACATCTCCCATCCAACGATTGGCAGCTATGCCTTTAGCCACTATGTGCACATCCTCTGGAACTCTCTCTTTGTCTTTGGTGCCTACAGTTACCTTACTACTACTCCTCCTCCACCCCACTATAATCCAGCATAATCTCAATGAAGCGCTCCAAGATATTACTTTATTTAGGTACCTTATGTTTCTATGTTGTCTGAACAACTACGTAAAGTAATGTCTTGGAGCGCTTTCGAGGTCTGCTCAACATGGCTCGGGCCTGCTGAGCACTGTCAGCATAAAATAACACCACCAAAATAAAGACCAGGAAATAAATCAGAAACTATAATAGCAAACAGGAAATAGCACTGGAAACTATAGTGAGCAGCTACAATAACATAAAAGTAAACATTAAACGGTAAGCACAGCATTTGGCCAGTGAGACTCAACTTACATTATGGCTTTACTCACAGGGCTGAGGGGATGTCTTCTCCTTTAGTCTCATTGATAAACCAGAGAAGCTGGTCAGCCAACCACAATGCCCCAAGAAACTGTGATCTGCTCGGCTATTGCCTCAGAGTCAGTTAGTCCTCTCTTCCCTCCTCCCCCAACCCAGGAGGGAAATATTATTCAGACATGAAACTCATTTCACAATCAATCTTGAAAGGGTGAGGGCTGAGTGGACCCACAGGGATTTACACTCATAACCTTTTTTCTGGTCCCAACTCTGTTGCTCAACTGACAGCCACCTGAGACGTTAACAGTATGGAGTGATCAGGAGAATAGCTATTAGTTTACAGGGCACTGAGTGAGTAAAACTGTAATCAATGTATTTGGATAAGGAATATTGGTGCAGTGGCAAATTCTAAAGAATTGCAGCTTGCTGCAAAGTACTCAGCACAGAATCGTGAGAAAGTCATGTCAGATGTCTCGAGTTCCTGTGACTTAATAGTAGATCAGACTGATCCTATACCAAATCCTGAAGACTCCTAATTAAAAGGAACCTAACCAACCATCCTCAGCTCAGAAATAATGCCACACCCACAGCAAATTCTGTCTCCAGCCTGAGCTGCCTGTAAGCTTCAATCTACTCTTATTACTACCCCTGCTCTCCCAATTTGACTACAAGCTCATGGTTAAAGAAACAATCACAGCTCCCAAGGAACTATGTTTGGCACCTGGATCTTGATTATTTGCACTCAACAACCTTTGGCTATCGTTAATATAATGCAGAATTGAAATAACTCCCCCTCCATGAAATAAATCTTGTGCGAGTACAAAGTGCTTGTTCAGTTCCAACATTCACATTAAACCATGGACACTCGCCTTCCATTCGAATCCCGATCCTGGCCCCGTGACCATCCTTTTCACTGTGGTCGACTCAGGCAGAGTGTCCTGGGGACAAAAAAAAGCAGAAATTTTTGCAATGGCAAATCTTCTGAACAAATTGTGCATTATCTCATGTGTGTTATTTTACTGCAAGTCAAAGCCCCAACGGGCAGGGTGATGCTAGGTGGGCAGCAGGAAGCTAGCGATACAGTGTTCTCAATGACTGGTCTGCGGTTTTTGCCAGTTAAAACTCCATCAGTTATCCCATGGTACACACTGATGACTGACACACACTGAAACCCATCACCTTGCTTAAGAGTATCCAACCAGACAAAGAGTCCCAACGCTTTGGGACGTCCTCCCAACGTGAAAGGTGCTTTGCAAATGTAATTTTGTATATATATGCCACATAGAAATGAAAATATCCCTGTATATGGAATGGAATATGCACTCTCTCCCTGTAAGGACGCATACCCTACTCTCTCAACTCCAGAGCATGAGGTGCAGATTGGCTAAAGCTAATGTTTGGGATCCCTAGAATACGTGTTGGGAGTAAATGCTGGAGCTCAAGCAGCTGAAGCTAAGCAGCTTTGCAATTGAGAGCACTATCTGACAAGCTTCAGGCTACCAATGATGGGACCACCCTACCAGTTAGACTTTAGCTTGCAGGTTAAGAGGAGACAAGTGGAAAGAATGCCTGCCTCCAAGTGCTGCTGATGATCCAGAACAGCTCGTCTGTCATCAACAGGGCCCTGGAGCAATGCGGACCCGCCTGGATCAGAAACAAGATTCTAGAGACAGTCACAGAGGATTCACTTGATACTGACTGATCTGCATTCCTTGTCAATCTTCAAGTTGCCCCTGTAGTTTCTATGTTTATACAGTTTTTTTAAAAAATCTAAAATTAATGCTGTTTTCTTCCACTTCTTTAAGGTCATATTTTATTCCAAATGCTATAGGTATCAGAGGTCAATGCTGCTCTGGAAAATACAATATTTTAATTTTAAATAAAATTTAAAGACACCAAAACCACTGTAATTTCACCTTGTGCTTAAAATACTGACAGTTACAACAACAAGATTACATTTGCATGAACAAGAGTTTCAGCGGCCTGAGGGGTGAGGTAGTGGCGGAGTCGGGCGATGTTACAGAGCTGAGGGAAGGCAGAGCGGATCATGTGGGGAAGAACAGACAGTTGAAGCTCAAACAAGACACCTCGGTTCCTGACTGGCTTTGGTGAGTTGTAGTGTGCGACCATGGAGGTTGATGCTCCCAGAGCCTGAGGTGCTGAGGCGCTGACACGAGCCAATCAGGAGAGCCTCAGTCTTGTTCACTTTCAACTGAAGGAAATTTGCCCTCATCCAGGACTTGATGTCCGACAGGCAGTCTGACAGGATAGCAGTGGTCCTGGAGTTGAGGATGGAGGCAGAAAGATAGAGTTGGGTGTCATCCACATACATATGGAAGCTGACCCCATGTCTGCAGATGATATCACCAAGAGGGAGCATGTAGATATTAAAGAGGAGAGGGCCCAGGACAGAGCCCTGGGGGACGTCAGACGTGACAGCGCCGGGGCTGGAGGAGAAACCGTTAGAGGCAACAAAGTGGAAACGGTGAGAGAGAGAGAATTCGATCCAGGCAAGGGCAGGTCCGTGAAGGTTAAGTAAAGAGAGGCGGCGTATGAGGATGGAGTGGTCGACAAGTATCGAAGGCAAGTTAATTGTAATTCTGCATTATAAAAGCAAAAATAAGAAAAACCAAGAGCAACTGACACAGATTTGCAGTAATTACATGATAAAAGTTGCAGAAAGTATATTACATTTGTTGGCAAAGTTCAGACTAAATATTACCAGCTGACTAAAATTCTCAAGGCAATTTTGAACCACTATTGAAAACTTTGCCAGCATGCTGCGACTGGAAGTAATCTACTTTTTGTACCCAGTATTTGTTTAAAAGAACACTGGTACCTGAATAAGTTAGAATTCAAAATGGTCTTGTAATAGCAGTTAATGGTCTTTTAGACTCCTGAAGAAATGTTCCCATTAAAGTGAGATCCCCAAAATTGCAAACTTTGTTACTTGCAAAAATACATGCAACTAAGTCCAAACAAAGAGTTCCATTTACTTTTTTTTAATTACTTTTTNAATGTTATTACTGCTCCATTGCACTTTTCAAGAACATTTAAGGGGCCAGGGTTTAGGTGGAGATTTAATTGATTCACACCCATAGCTATAATTGTCCTGTAGTTCTGTGAATTCACCTCCTCATGAAATCACATTGTCAAGACATTACCATGAGCACAAATTGCTTTGCAAATCAACACAAAAGACATGGTAAACCAGGCAATATATTGTCCACTTACTCTACAAGTCTATCCCCTTTGTTTAAAAGTATTTCCTTCTTACACAAAGCGCATTTTTTTGCCTCTGTATTTGAACTCTTTGTCACAGTGAACTATTTTTCTGGATCACCTTCGTCAATACATTCCCCTCTTCATAACCTTGAAAACATTAATTAAATCACCTTAAAGTCTCCTTTTTTCCATTACACAAGTGTACCCTACAGACAAGTCTCAGATCCTAAAGGCCATATATGCTCATGTAATAGGGCTTATACTGTACAGTAATAATATCTCCCACACCCATCAAATGCCTTTGTGAATATAGCAGATGCTACTCATCTCCACAATCCATATTGTCTTTTGAGAGCAGCCTGGTTTAGTAATGCTCCAAATGACCATTGTGGTAATTCCTTTCCATTTGTACTATCTTCATTAAAATGAAGAGTCATACAATTCCCTGGCCAATTCCCTTGCAAAAATCGCAGCACCACTGAAAACAGATGGTGGATGTTGAAACAGCAGCGAGCATACTGGGACTTGCCATATTCACAATCACTAGTAAACCCAATTAGGCGAAATTTACATATCACATCTATCGTATTCCTTTCAGAGTAAAGAGGTATGGCAGCGGAAAGCACCAAATTGACAATCAGCAAAACCTGAGTGCTGACACCCAGGCTGACTGCTGTCACTGGGGAGAGATGCCATGTGGACACTAGACAATTTCCCACAGGAAAATGGCATATACACAAATAAGAGATTTCTCCTTAGCACCTATTATACAGATTTATACAGCACAGAAACAGACCATTAGATCAGTACCAGTGTTTATACTCCACACAAGTCTTCACCCCTCCTAATCTCCTCTTCTTTTCCCACCCCTCTAGTACAGGGCAACATTGTTTGAAGCCTGGAAGCAGGTCACCTGCCAGCTTAACAAAACTGGTATCCAACCCAAGGAAAAAGATAAAGCACTGCCCTATTCTGGTGAAAAAGCGGCCACTTCAGCACAAAGAGCTTCTAAGTTTACTTTAAAAATTCTTTGCATTCTGAACAATCAATTGAGCAATGACTGCAAAGTTTAGATACATATTGCTGCTGAACTTTGCAGATTTAAGGGAACCCACTGCTTATTTTCTTGCTAATTTATTATAAACACAAAATGTATCTGGTGAAGATGCTGCGCACAAATGATATGTACGATAATAATGATCAGTGAGTACGAAAAGGTTAAACCTCCTTATCCAAACAACTGTTGTCTCCCTAAAACCAACCTTTTCATCCTTTGCTGGCCGGCCCCTCTTCCTTGTAATGTATTCTGAAATTTCTGTGACTGATGAATTTTGTTTTCTGTCTTCTGTTGATTTATGTTTGTTTTTGTCTTCTAATAAGGTGGGGGCAGGTACCTTAAAAAACAAGTCATGAGGCTGTAATTTGTTATAAATACTATATTGGTCTCCTCCCTCCCAAGATTCCAGAAACATATTAATATTCCTGGTACTTGAAGTAGCTCCAATAATGTCAAAACATAACAAAGCACTTCACCTAATTTTATTGTTGAGGAAATGACGATTTGCAGGTAAAGGTGAACCGCTTTGAGATATTTTAACATTATCTGAGCTACATCAAATACAAAAAATGAGTTGAGACAATATCATGACACTACATCAACAACTTGCATTTCATAAAGCACCGACTCATGTGGGTCATGTCAGAGCGCTCAACACTGACATTGAATTGAATGCTCATTGTTTGGAGTGGATGCACCAAGCTCTGTGGAGTGTGAGGAGCCTGGTGTTCTCTAACCCCAAAATATCTTAAGACACGCTTCCAAAATGCACAAACTAATGCATCAGTCACTCTTTCTCTGTGAGGCTGCCAATGTCAGTGGTAATATGCCACAAGGCCATTCGCACGAGGAACTAGGGTGAGATCAAACATTTCATGTAGGGTATTAACTGTCAAAATAAATGGGCTTTCAAACCATAGGTTTTGTTTGAGTCTCCAGAGGTAAATCGTCACAAACGCATGCCATCATATCACATAGATTTTGGATTAACAGGAGCCAAGTATGAAAAATCCCCGCTCCCACTCCTGGTATGTTCCTCCAAGCTGCCAATGAGCCAGAATGGTTGGTCTGTCATCAACTTGAACCCTATCATTGAGCCTCCTGCCTAGTCATGTTCTTGGCCAATTCCGTATCAAACTGTCCAATGAGAGCTTCAGTCCTTTCTTCTTACCTTGGATTTTTTAATGAATTCCTCAACTGCATCCACTGCTTGCTGGAAACGTTTCCCTTTATTAATTTTGATCATTTCCTCCTTGTGAATATGATAGGATTTGAGCTGGTCCACTTTGATCCATGCACTGCAACCAACCAAACAAAAGGAAATCAATCCTTTCTGGATTGCTCTGTGTTCAGACAGAACCATTTACAAAACAATATTTACGTAACTGAAGTATACTTACTGGTCTTCGGTCCCAAAGAATTTCACAAAGAAGCATTTCTTTCCTCGTGGTTTCTTTAGATCTTTGGGTGGATTAACAATCTTCAAGGAAAGAAAGTTTAATGCTTAGAGGCAAGCAACTATATACACGCACACATGCAGAAAGACATTTCAATGTCAAAAGGCATGTGATGGTCCAAAGCGATGAAAAAAGCAACACAGCACACGATCTCCCATCTTCCTACAAGTCTTCCTTTAAGACTCTACCCTGTGTTGAAGAGTGTTATACAAATCGTTGCTCTTGTCACCATTGTAACAAGTTACTCCCAATTAATACTGTAGTAAAAGTGGTCAATTTGTGAGCTCCATTAGTGATGCTGCTGACAACCACCTAATGATAAACTGCTCTGCACCAATAGTTACTTGCAGTCAAGTAAAACATTCAACATGAAGTGTTTTTACGCAATTGGCTGCCAAGCTCCACCAACAAAATACAACAACTTGTATTTATATAGTGCCCTTCACGAGCGGCAGCATCCCAGATTGCTTAATACAGTCAACACATTTTACAATATATTCTGTGAAGGGCTTTGAGACGTCTCAACGATGTGATAAGGCACTATATCAAATTCAAGAATTATTATTATTGTCCTTTACCGAGAAAGTGGATGAAGGGCTAAGGCTCATATAGCAACATACTGTGAAGTTTGACAAGAATATTAGAGGTGATTAGACAACTTCAAAATCTTATAGATTGATGAGGAAGGTAAGACTGAGGGAGGTAAGGGGTTCATTAGTCAAGTTTCAAGAAAAGATAGGCAAATAAGTTTTAACAGTGAGGATGTTGGGGAGGACAACCCATTGGAGTTCAGATGTAATAAGGGATAGATCAGCTCTCAGATGACAAGTTCTTCTTACACTGTCAAAAAAACAAGAGGTCAATTGGGAAGAGTCTTGTATGAACTGGGCTTTACAAATAAAAGCCATTGAAAGGTAAAGAAACATTTCGCAATGTGAACATTGCTGTCCCTTATGTCTGTGAAGATTTTGCAACAGGAAATATTTGCTCATGCCATGATTACATCATCTCAATATAAATTTTACACATTTCATTTCACACACACACATTATTTTAACTACTTTCTCAAAGAGTCCAATGCTCACTAGGAGGTCATTGGATGTAACTTATGTTCTGCAAAAACTTTAGATAATAGTCTAAATATCTTCACAACATGATGTTTAGTAGGCCAAATGAAAAACTTTACACTTTCAAAGAAAATGAAGTGTTTTAGTTTTACTTAAGATCATTCTGTTATTGTGAAATAGAATGACTGTGTACTTATAGGCAAACATGGCTGCCAGTTGCACACAGCAATGTCTCACAAACAGCCATGAAATGAGTAACCGTTTTTATTTGGAGGATTGTTGGCCAGGACCTTGCAAGAGATTCTAAGCGCTCTGAGATGCTACCTGCTTGGAGGGAACTATACAAGTGCAGGTTGTTGTTGATGAGAGAAACTCCCTTCTCTTTTCGAATAGTCTGGAACTCCATCCCACGGTCCCTTCGCCTCGCTTCCTCCCTTGCCTCCTTCAAGGCCGGTCTCAAGACTCTTCTCTTCGACCGTGCCTTCCCTCACCCCTACACCACTCCTCCCCCATACTCGGGCCCCGACACATGACTGTTCAGCGCTTTGGGACGTCCTCCTGACGTGAAAGGCGCTCTACAAATGTAATTGTTGTTGTTGTTGTAATATCATCTTAAAAAAAACTCCAGTTATATCTCATCAATGGACTGATCGGCATAATGGGACATTTCATAAAGGAATGAATGGAACCAAAGATGTTTGATCAGAACCATCTGAATATACAGCCAATCCAATATACAACAACAGTATCCTTTGCGAAGCGCTTCGACACATCTCCGCGACGTGATCAGGCGATTTATCAAACGCAAAGCTTATTATTATTATTAGTAGTAGTATTATTATTATTATGATCATCATTATTATCTGTGCCACCACGAACAGGTTCCGGGCACAAGTGACACCCATCCAATCTGCCTCCAGCTGTTCTTGGTGCTGTTTGAAGTGTCAGTTGCAGGTTCCTCCCGTGTGTCACACACTCCCTCCCTCCCTCCCCATCCCACCTAAACACCACATCAATCGCAAACAAGATCGTTCTGGATGACGAAGGTCCTCCGTTCAGCGCCCTCTGATGTCACCCCCACCGCCCCCTCCCCATCACAGCCGCCGGGGCTCAGGCTCAACCGGGGTGGGTGGGTGGGGGGGGAGATCCAGTCCGGGCCCTGGCGCGGACGGGGCATTGCTGCCCACCTCTCCCGCGCTCTCTCTCTCTCTCTCGCTCTCTGGTGGACTGTGCTCCCTCCCGGAGGCGGGAGCGGGAGGGACGGTGACCGCCGAGGCGCCCGCCGCTCGCGCTAGTCACTCACCTTGCCCGGCCAGGGCGGGTACCTCCCCAGCTTGCCCCTGAGGAGGAGAACACAAAGCACACACACACACGCCGGTTAGCGCGCCACACCAGAACACACGGCGGTACCCGTAACACAAGGCGAGCGGAAGGGTTGCGGAGCGTAGCGGAGCGGGCGGGCGAGCGAGCGAGTGAGTGCGTGAGGGGCGCCTCACCAGACCAGATCTCCGACCCGCAAACCGCCCGCCGCCGCCATCTTGCTCTCGCCCCTCCCCACTCCCTCCCTCCCGCCCGCCCAGCACAACCCACGTGACCCGCGGCCCCACGTGACCCGTGCCCAGCCAAAGGTCAACGTTCACAGTCCATTCGGAGGGGGAAAAAAATAAAAACCTAAACTACATTTTAAATACAATAACCGGGGACCCATATGTGGACTTTTTTTTATTGACATAACAACCCCGCCCCCCCCCCCTCCCGCTGCTCACATTACAAAAAAATAAAGGTCCTTCAGGCACCGCGCTGACGGCCGCGCCGCGAGGAGCCCGGGGGGAGTGGATGTGCGCGCGCAGGGCGGCGACATGGCGGCGGCCGAAGTTTGTGCGGTTTGTTTTTGTGGCTGTTGTTGTCGCTGTTGCCGCCGACTGAGGGGCTGCTGATTGTTCCCGAGCCCCCGCGAGCAGGCGGGCAAACCGGGGCCGTGAGAGACGCGCGCACACCCCCAGAGAGAGAGAGAGAGAGAGAGACCGAGAGAAAGGAAGCGGAGAGAAGCGGCGGCGCGGGCCGAGCCGGGCCGGGACCGGGGAGCAGGAACATGGCCGAGCCGCGCCGAGTGTCGCTCACGACGCTCCCTCTGTCCGCTCCTGTCCGAAAGAAGAAGAAAGAGGAGAAGGAGGATGAGGAGGGCGAGGGGGAGGAAGAGGACCGGGACCAGGCGGCCGCCACATCCCGCTTCAGACTCGCTCTCTTCGAGTCGAGCGAGAAGAACTGCCCCGAGTTTTACTACCCGGAGTTAATCCGCGCCCGAAAGGTGAGACTGTCGCCTTTGAGCTGTGGAGGGGGAGGGGAGAGAGAGAGGGGGGGAGAGAGGGGGGGGGGGTGGACCCCGCAGACCTCAGCCGAGGAACACTTCATTCTCGGGCTGACTTGCCTCCAGGAGATCAAAGTTAATTGCTGAGCCGAGGCTCTTGTCAGCTCCCCGACCCCCCGCCACATAGCAACGGCCACAGAGCCGTGTCTGCCGTGTTATGGCTCGCAAATCCAGGTCAGTCAGTGCCCTGTGCGCCCTGGAAGATCGTGTCTCCCGCAGACACCCGCCCGAGCGTGCGACACCACCATCGCAATTGCCGGTTGAGAGCCACCGCACTTTACTGCACGTAACACGTACACACAGTCACACAGTCACAGTAAGTTTGCTTCTCATTGCACTCGATTTGAGCGCAGGCTGTGTGTGTGTGTGTGTGTGTGGGGGGGGAGGGTGCAAAGCGTCGTTAGGTTTCGGTGAGGATTAGATGATGAAGTGAATGAAACGAAGAAGGGACGGGGAACAGAGCTCGGGTGGGTTTGATTTGGGTATAAAATGGGCACTGTGAGTGCGATGTGGGTCTCCAGATCACAATCGGAAACTTGCTGAGAAGTACAAAAGGCCCTAACATTTCAGGATACGAAAATGATTTCTCAGTTACTGTTTTTTTTTAAAATAAGCAAATTGCGGGTCTGTCCGTGCTTCTGTATTCAGAAAATCCACACTTTTATGACTGAAGACTGCAAGTAATGAATGTGTAGTGAAAATGGAAAGCATACATGTAAACAGCTGAATTGGAGTCCTGACCTCTAATGAAGGCTGTTGTTTATGTGGGGGGAAAAAACTAGAGAACTCAATTCTGGTTACAGTTCCAGAACAGCTTTAACTCTGTTAACTGTCAATACTGTTCATGCAGATCCTGTGAGAATTATTAAGGCTGTGAATTTGTCTCTGAATATTATGGTCAAACTGCAGCCTTTCAAGTGAGAAAGCAATTGCAAGGAGTTGGTCAATTATCCAATGATCATATCGAGTGGGTGGACTTAGGGGCATAATAACATGTACACCAACAACAACAAATTGCATGTGTATAGCGCCCCTCACCCGCGGTAGTGTCTATGATAATAAAGATAATGTTCACATACTTTCTTTGCTGGAGATCAGTATAAAATCCTGTTGCTTTGCGGGCTGTCGACTTGGATGTAACGTTTGTCTCTGTGGTTTGGAACATTGGGGACGTTGAGCTCATGTTCTAAAATGACACTTCATTGTAGCGTTGGGGCTCCATTGTCAGAGGTGCCATCTTTTGGGTGAGACCTTAAACCAAGGTATCCTATTGTGTTTGTTCAGATGGATATAAATAGCACAATGATAAAGAGAAGCAAGTTACTCCCAGTGTTCTGTCTGATAATCCACCTCATACTTGCTTATTCACCTGATATTCAACATCACTATGCACAAATTAACTGCGGCATTTGCCTACAAATAGTCACTACACTTAGCTATAATTACCATAAAAAGACATTTGAGGTGACATTATAGATGCTGTATCAAATGTGACATTTATTATTGATTGAAATGAATGCTTGAAATATTTCAAGAAAGGACAATTTTTGTTTTCAAGCTGATCTTAATTCTCGCTTCCTGTAACGTTTTACCTTCATTCTTCTAATCGGCCCCACATTTGATATAGTGTCTTACATGTCAATTGAGACGACTCAAAACTGCACAGGATTTTACTATGAAATGTAGTGACTGTGTATTTGTAGTCGAATTTCATGATGCTGACCATGCAAATCAATCAATCCTCTCCATTCAGAGTAGAAAGGTTCCAGGCCCGTAATATGCAGTACAATATCAATTCTGCAGAAAAACTACAGTAATTGTTGTTAAATTCAATTAAGATAACTTTCCATAGTAGTGTCTCTTGTACTGTATTGATCTGAGCTGTTATCTCAGTGTTGAAACACGTTGGGTAATGAATGGGGTGGCATGTGTACATTTGTGCCTTGGTTCCCCTAATGGTGAGTTACTGACTTCAGCTGTGTAATCCTGGAAACTGCCAAGCAGAGTTGAGGGGAATCGATTGAAAACTTAATGAGGGATGGGAAAGCACTTGGACAAAACAAAAATTAAATTAATAGAATTTTCTGCATTCTCCCTTGTTCCAGCAAAATCATGAGTCGATGAGTGAACTGAGAGAGATTTCATTGTTATTTTAAACTTAACTGAGTCTTGCAATGCAGATATTTAATTTATGAAGTTTTACAATGCAGCTGTTAATATTTAGGGCTGGTTGCAGATCTTTCACAGTGTTAATTGAACTATTGGTAAGATGGTGCTGTGATGATTTTCAGCAGTGAGCAACACCAGGGTTTCTAAGTAACTTTGTTTATATAAAACAATGTTTGCTTACAGATGGAGTAAGAAATTAAGTTATATTTCATTTCAGGATATTTGAAATTCTGTGCAATATCTACTTAAATGCCAAAGTCTATACTTTTGCCATAAACATGTAACTTATTGTGATCATCCTTTTGCCCAAGTAGTAGGATTATAAAGAGAGACATTGTCAGTGGTGTGATTTACCATTTATTTGTGGGTTACGTCTCAAGCATGTTGTCGTAAGGAATCATTAGCAATGGTACTAATGATTAATAATTGCTGCACAGAATTTTTATTTTTATTGCACTTATAAAATAAATTATAATCCTTGCATTTGACATAACGCTTTCACGTCGTCTAGATGTCTCAAAGCTCATCACAGAATATACTGTAAAGTGAATTGGCTGTATATTTGTGGGCGAAACGCAGCAGCCAATTGCATGTAGCAGTGTCCCACAAACACTCGAGGATTGAAGTCACCAATTTCTTATTGTGGTTTTTTTTCTTGAGGGATTATTATCAGGGTGTGGAGTAAGGAAATTTGCCCAAGGTTTCGCCCTGCCAGGAATTGAACTCAGGTCTCTCGTTTGCGAGGCGACTGCTCTAACCACTGAGCTACAGGGCTCCATGCTTAATTATAACGCTTGCAGCCTGTTGATAGCACAGTACAGAATAAGCCTGTGCAGGGATTCAAGTGGACAGAATGTGTATTAATTAGAAATCTGTTTAGTACAACACAATTTTAACCCTTTTATTGGAGTAGCCCAAATTAAATGCCAGCCATTAAGGTGTTTTTCTGTTTGTGAATGTTTGCTTCAATTCTTTGCACTGGAATAATGTGCCCCTTCCTCTTACACTCTGCAAGTTTTTAAAACCCAGGCATGGCATTGCCCAACTACTGTACCACTTATTTAATTTACTGTCTTCTACCCAGCTTTTCCTCAGATTGTGCACTAAATAATAATAAATAATAATTCTTGCATTTGATATAGCACCTTATCACGTTGTTTGAATCTAATGGAATAAGAATAGGAAAATGGGGGAAAAACTTCCTGGGGTAAACAGGAAATAAAGTAACAGTCAGAGATAAATTTACATCAAGAGACAGAATGTAGTGCTGTTCTTAGAGCAACTGCATGACCAGAATAAAATGCCAATGTGATTTCTTGGGATGTCCTCCTAAAGTGAAAGGTGCTAATACAAATGTAATTTGTTGTTGTTGAAAGGGTTACACATTTGCAGATTTCATTTCTGTGACTCCAAAATTTTATTGCAGTAATTCACAAGTGAACTTTGGGAATAGGAACACACAACAGTTTCCATTGTAACTTGTAACTGCAAGGTTTTTTTTATTTGGAGATGGATTCATGTATTACTGAGATATTAATACTCATTTATTTAGTTTTTATCATTTGACATATGACCAGAGAAGCTCTGGAGCCTGTAGTCAATGTCATCATGACCCACACAGACTTCATCTGAAAGCAGTGTGAGCCTTGGCGTGCCTACATGGTTGACTTCTCAAGTAAACAATTACAAGAAGTTAATGCTTCTATCAAATTAACTGTAATTGAAAAAAGACTCCTTGCCTTTTCCTGATCATTTTTATAATTCCAAATGTACTTTAGAATTTCTTGGCATAAACTCGTGCTGGTTAGATTATGTGTTTTGTAATGTTTTTTGATCATTTTTTTAAAAAAAAATGTTTTGCAATATTGTGTACCATAATCGAAGTATGCCTACAGGTAAAACAACAAAATAAGAGCAATATTACATTTGTATAGCGCCTTTCACATCAGGAGTCACTGCACTTCACAGAACAACAACAAATTGCATTCATATAGCACCTTTCACTTTGGGAGGACGTCCCAAGGCGCTGGGGAAATCTTGTGAAGCACTTTGAGACGTTTCATCAACGTGATAAAATGCTTATCCATGCTTTCATCGCGTTCAGGCTTGACTATGTCAACTCTATGCTCGCCAGAGTTGCAACTCTTCCCACCACAAGTTGCAGATTATTTCACGACTCTATTCTGTTCAAGTCTCTTGCAACTTTGGGGTGCGTTTTTACTGTTACTGCACGATAAGTTGTAGGAAGCTTCAGATCTGGGACCAGATGCTGCATTGTTTGAAGATCATTCACCCTGAGTGATTTTTACAGAACTATGTTTGTTCCTTATATGGGCACAAACAAATGTACTTCATGTTTAAATCTTTGTTTCTCTTTCTTTAGTACGCTACAGAAAATCCCATGCACAACACATATCCCACTGCAACCAATGAACATGAGGCTTAAAGTGGAGATTTACATTAAAAGTTAATTTTGTTCTTTCATGGAAACCTTTTGTGTGCTGCTTTGAGAAGACATTTGATACCACAGTATGCTGCCTACCTTATGACCAAACCACTTTTGCTTATTTTCTCATATCTATTTTCTAACCTCTTCTAACGGATGGAGCTAATCTATATTTAGTTCCATTTATATCCACAAAAAATTCAGGACCAATTTGATGATTTTGTAATAATCCTTGTATTTGATACAGTGCTTTTCTTTTGAGAAGATGTCTTAAAGCACTTTATATGAGAGTATTGTGGTCCAAGAGCATCCTGTTTGCTTATTTTTTTTACCCAAGGAATGGTGTTTGGAATGAGGGAGAAAGCTAGACATCTTTCCATTCCTTTTTACTTCTATACTTTACATGCTTTTTTAAATTTTTGCAGAAAGCTGCGAATAAACATTCTGATGATCCTTTTAATGATGAGAAAAAGGAAGAAGAAAAAATCGAAGCCTTGGCTAAGAAATTTGAAGAAAAATACGTGAGTGCCATTTGTGTCCATAATTTTTTATTGAAATCTTATTTTCTTATATGCTTTTTTATCAAATAAACAAACCCCTTGGTACAACAGGACTTAGTTTTACTTGTAATTTTATTTTGTAAAATATCTAACATCTTACAGTGAGGTGCTTGTACTATAGCTAGAACTACAGGACGCAAAGCTCCTAGTTGAAATGATTCATAGAATTATACAGCACAGAAAGAGACCATTTGGCCCATCGTGTCTGCTGGCTCTCTGAAAAGAGCTATCCAAATCAATCCCACTGCCCCGCTCTCTCCCCATAGCCCTGCAAACTTGTCCTCCCCAAATAATGATGTAATTAACTAATATATGCAATCAACAATTATATTGATTGCAGTGTTTTGTATCTAGGCTAATTTCTAAACTTCACTTTAATAATAAACGTGTGCTGAAAATCACGTCAAATGAAATTGGTTTTCAACATCTGAATCTCACACTTACGAGATGCTCCAATCGATGTAGGATTCGTATTATGAAGCTTGCGGATCAACTTGTCATCTGCGTAATTTCAATACTTCACAATAAGCTATTGTGACAGTACAAGTTGATAAAGCTGTTTTTTTAAAAAAAATGGCATCCTTGGCTTTATAAATAGTGGCACAAGTGCAAAAGCAAGGAAGTTATGCTAAACCTTTATAAATCACTGATTCAGCCTCAGCTGGAGTGTTGTGTCGAATTCTGGGCACCACACTTTAGGAAGGATGCCAAGGCCTTGGAGAGGATACAAAGGAGATTTATCAGAATGATACCAGGAATGAGGGACTTCAGTTATGTAGAGAGAGTAGAGAAGCTGTGATATTTCCCCTTAGAGCAGAGAAGGTTATAGGGAGATTTAATAGTGGTGTTCAAAATCATGAGACATTGATAGAGTAGATAAAGAGAAACGTTTCTCTGCCAGGTCAGTAACTAGAGGACTTCAAGATAATTGTCAAAAGAACCAGAGGGACACGGGGAGTATTTTTTTTATGCAGCGAGTTGTTACCATCGGGAATGCACTTCCTGAAAAGGTGGTGGAAGCAGATTCAATGATAACTTTCAAAAGGGAATTGGATATGTATTTGAAAAGAAAAAGGATTGCGAGGCTATGGGCAAAGAAGGGGGTTAGGACTAGTTGGGTAGCTTTTTCAAAGAGCCGGCACAGGTATGATGGGCTGAATGGCCTCCTTCTGTACTGTAAGACTCTATAATTTTCTAGGTTCCTTCCTGTTATCAGAATGGAGTTCTTTTGAAAGGAGCAGACTGAACTGTTCACTTATCCTTTTTGCACATCTAATTCGTTTTTCAACGCTAGAAACCTGTTTTAACTTTTTTCAAGTTTTTTTTACCCAGTCTGAATATTAATGTCGATATAAGAACATATGAAACTTTCCTTAATTGTAATTATCAGCTAATTCTTCCTATTTTTACTAAGTCGAATATTTAACATTGTATAATAATAATTAATAATTCTGGCATTTGATATAGTTTTCACTTTGTCAAAACATCTCAAAGTGCCTTACCGTATATTGTAGAGTGTACAGGCTGCGTATTTGTAGGCAGCAAAAACATTGCACAGCAATGTCCAACAAAAGGCCAAAAGTAAAATGATCAATTTTATCTGGAGGATAAAATTGGCCAGGACCCTGGGAGAAATTCCCTTTTGTTTTCATACAGTGCCATGGGATCTTTGACATCTGAACAGATTTAATATCTCATGCAAAGGACGGCACATCAGACAATGTAGTGCTTCTCCAGCACTGCACTGGAGTGTCAACTTAGACTGAGCTCAGAGTCAAGGTATTGGATATGTAGGTGTATCAGAGGTGAAAGTGCTTCCAACTGAATCAGACTGACATCTGCTTGTATTTAGATACATACAGGAACAGTATTTTGTTAGTTACTTTTTGTCAGCAATTTTCTTCTCTCGAATCTCTCCAGAAGGCATTTGATTCTTTGAAATGTGGCAGTTTGCTGGTTACCCTGACTAACTTTCTCTTCCCTGATCCAGAGTGAATTGGTCATTTCTATCCTTCTGCATGCAATCCCAACTGAGACCATTTATCTCAGTGTAGACCAGCATTGTACCTGGATCTTTCTTTGGCTGTACGTCATTTGCTGAAGAATCTGTCAAGCCAAACATTTTATTTTAGAGGTATTAAGTTTGTTAGAGAGGCAATGATACTACACTCCTGGATGTGTCTCATTGTTCGAGTGCCTGTCAGTGTGAGTGGGACCCGACAGTGAATTCTAAGTGAACTTGTTTGGTACAAGTTAATATCTCTTTAGATCTTGGATTTTTCACCCACAAAATGCACAGTCAATCCACTTTACAGTATAAACAAAACACAAAATACTGTAGATGCTGGAAATCTGAAACAAAAACAGAAGTCGCTGCCTGGCCTGCAGAGTGTTCCCAGCGACTTCTGTTTTGTTCCACTTTACGTTATGTCCTGTGAAGCGTTTTGAGATGTCTTGGCAACGTGGTAAGGCGCTATTATCAAATGCAAGGATTATTACATAACAGGAATGATCTGTTTTCTGAATCTAATCAATGCTGCTTAGATTTACATCTAAAGACATCTATGGAACAATTTCTTTATAATCCTTGTTCGCATTAATTAAAGCCCAATTGTGTATCTGGCCTACCATTCTAATTCTTTACAATTTAGATTTTTGTTAGAATATTATATTTGGACCACACTGAAGAGCTTCATAATGCAGATGATAGTTGTTTATACTTATAATATAATAATCTGTGCATTTGATATAGCATCTTATGTCATAGAGATGTCTCAAAGCATTGCACAGGATTTATTGTAAAGTGTAGTAACTATTTATAAGGAAACGCGGCAGCCAATTTGCACACAGCAATGTCCCACGAAGAGCCACGAATTGAGTGACCAGTTTTATTTTTCTATTATTATATTTAAAAGGACATCAAACACTGCATTTCTGGTGTCCTTGGAGGTTCCCATGACTGGTTCTGTTCATCGTGCCTTGCCTTGTCGACCAGTACTGGCACGGATTGTTTGCATGCAATAAAAATGGTGTTGACCTCTCTCTTTGCCTTTAGTCTCTGCCTGTATGATTGGCAGAAACAGAGGGAGTGATGAGTGAAACTCGCGCCATTTATAAAACCAAAGGCATAACGTGAGTTCAGATGTTTGGAAGTCAGATGGTGGAAGAGAATAAATGGCTTTAAACCCACACATGTTATCGAACATGTAAAATTCTTCTGTAGTGGATTATTTTTGAAACCGCCACATTTTTGATTCAGCAAATTGCTTGATGCAAAACAAGTACATTGATCAATATTGGCAGCCTTTTTAAAAGAGTCCTCCCTAATGCCGACACTTATTCTAGTTGCCATTACTTAATATTTTTTACATCAATTTCTTTACGATTATTTGTTACTATGATAAAAACGAGAAATGTTTCCACTATTTTCTTCCACTTTACAATGTGCACCCCAGCCAGCCCGCCTCCACTCTGCACTCACCAACTGCCATGTGACTGTCAAAAGTACAGCAACTCTGTATCGTGGAGCATGCAGCAACCATCCACCATGGTAAGTCCCCACAGAGTTCAATTTCTGCTACAAATATATTTTAACCAAACGGCCTCTGAAACCTGCCCTGTTTTAAACACCAGTTTTGGTAAACAGCCCGTTGACACCATCTGGTTGTGGGGCACTCTGGCTGTAAGGGTGGTGTATTTCTTTCCACCAATCCACATCATTGGTTGCTCCCAATTGCTCTCTCACAACAACCAAAAGTGCAGTAAAGTCTTCATTGCCACTCGCACGGCAACTTTTGTTACGGAGTTAATTGACATGAATTCAACTCCCAAATAAAAGTGGTGCAAATGTGGCAACGGTAGTGTTTCAATCGGGACAGAAGTCAGTCTTCTTCGTCCAATGATGCCTGAAACGGATTAGTTCTACGGCATATTCTATAATCATTAGACCTGCTGCTGATCCTCAACTTAGGCGAGAGGGGAGGGTCAGAGATGGAGCAGTACCTCAATCAGAATTTAGTCAGGAAAGGTGAGATGATTTCATGGAACAACAATGAGGATCCATTAAATATTTCTGCAGATGATGTTTGTTCACGCAGAGTTTTTACTTTTCAGGGCTCTAAAAAGCGCAGAAAGGATCGTGTCCAAGACTTGATCGACATGGGTTATGGATATGATGAAACTGATCCATTTATTGATAATTCTGAGGCTGTAAGTAAAATTATTAATTAAGCTTAGGTGCCTGTAATGAAAATTCAGTACCGTAGATTTAATATCAATGTAACGGTTGCCTTGCTTGCTTGTAAATCGATGAGATATAATGATACAATGCACTCTTTCCTTTCCAACCCGCACGCTGACTTTATTTGAAGTTGATGAAACAAAACAGTTGATTGCTTTCTGCTGTATTTTGTGAATATGGTTAGCGGGTGTGTGAAGCAAGAGAAATTGTCTGGAAGAGTCTTCAGATGTTGCAACGAGACCTGCTCTTTGAAAGACATCAGTCTCTCCATGTAGTTAGTTGTCGGTTTGTAAACTTGATGCTGTAACTAACATTTCTAAAAATGCATAGGAACATCTCAGTGCCATTAAAATAAAGTGGGGGAGGGGGTAGTACAGCATTTGGGATTTAGGAAATAAAAATAGATCAAGTTACATATGATAAAGTCTTGCTCGAATCGAATCGACATTAGCAAGGAAGAACACTGAAGTGTTACGAAATGTGTGAAGCCAGTGTTAGGGTGAAACAGATGGTACTAGAGAACAAATGGCTTTGTAAGAAGAAACCTGGGTTCAGACATATTTGCTACACAACGGTAATAGCTTTCTTCTCAGTGCTATTTTTTTTTAAAAAATTCACCCAAATTGCTTTAAAAAGTATATCCTGTAGAATGGTAGGGGAAATGTACTATTTAACCACTTACCATTGAATGCTGGGGAGCTGATCAGCTGATATTAACAGCAATTTGATAGCTCCTCTGAAGAACTCTCCAGATAGATATAATGGTTTAAATAGCTTCCTTGTTTTGAAATGTCTTAGTTCTATCAGTGAGCAGCTCAATAGAAGCAACAGGGATCACTAACAGTTATGGTTTTGAATGTCAATCCCATAAAGCTGAACATTCTGAAATCCAACACTATCTTAGCACATAGTGATATTCCAACAGGACTGAAATTTAAGGTGATTTAAGTGCTTAAGATTCGAATCCTGGACCGTAAAGAATACTGACCTAATTGATTTAATTATTTACAGAGTGCTTTTCCATGTCAAAAATATGAAGTATCCATGATTCTGTGGAAAGATGAATAACAGATGTTATTCTTGCCAGGAAGGATTTTTAAAAATGTATATATTTTGTTGAAATAACAAAAAGGGAAATATGCAGGTGGACCTCATTTTAATGCAGTTCTCTGGGTCTAGTTGCTCAGAGGCTGTGTTCTAAACAAACCATTGGCTAACTGCCTGGTTGTTGGTTGTTACTAATATTACTTCCTATACACTGTGCAAAATAAGTGAGACATACCATGGTGCTGTAATAATAAAAATGGTAATCCTTGCATTTGATATAGTGCCTTATCACATCTTTGAGATGTTTCAAAGCAGTATACAGAATATACTGTAAATGAATTGACTGTATGTTTTATGGGCTAAACACGGCAGCCAATTGTGCACAAGTGTCCCACCAACAGTTGTTGACTGAGTGGCCAAATTTTTATTTTTTTTTTTTTTGAAGGAATTATTATTTCCCGGAAAAGCGATCCGCCAATTGACTAACAACCGGGTTCCTAATTACTGCTAGGTAAACAGGGGCGTGTGGAGTAAGGAAACTTGCCCAACGTTTCGCCCTGCCCTGGAATCAAACCCAGGTCTATCGCTTGCGAGATGAGTGCTCAAACCACTGAGCTACAGGACTCCACAAAGTACAGATCAGGGATTATCTGCACTTTCCCCTGCTGTCACAAGTACCATATCTTTGAAAACAACTGGTGTTTCTTCTGATAGTGGGCGGTCCATTTAAGAAAAACAATTGTATGCAAAATGAGAATTATCCTTGTATCGAGCTACAAAACTAATTCCCTGTGTCATTGTCATGTGATCGTAGCACACCATGCAAATTTTCATCACAATACAAATTACGTTTGTATAGTGCCTTTCACGTCGGGAGGACATCCCAAGGCGCAGTCAGGGAATGGGCAGGGTGGAGGGTAAGAGGGTGACCGGAGGTGTGGTCGAAGAGGAGGTCTTTGAGACACCTCTTGAAGGAGGAAAGGGAGGGAGCGACGCAAAGGAAATGTGGGATGGAGTTCCAGAGGGTGGGGGCAGAAAGGCCGAAGGCCTGGCTGCCGATGGTGGAGCGTCCTGGGCAGGGGACGTGGAGCAGGCCAAGCCTGCTGAGCGGAGGGAATGGACAGGTTGATATAGGATCAGCAGGTCACAGAGGTAGGGAGGGCTAAGGCTGTGAAGGGCCTTTAAGGCAAGGATGAGGATTTTGAACTCTATCCTCTGGAGGTTGGGGAGCCAGCGAGTTCTGGATGATCTGCAGCTTGTGGAGGGAAGAGTTGGGAAGGCTGGTGAGCAGGGAGTTGGCGTAGTTGAGCCTAAATGTGATGAATGCGTGGATGAGGGTTTTGGCAGCCTAAGACATCCTAGAATTTGAATTTGTATCACAAAGCTTTATACAGAAGGTATGAACTAAATGGGAAAACTTGTGTTGAAAGCAGAAGATACAAATCCAGACAGTAAAATGGCTGCAGCAAAGTCTCAAATAACGTCTTCAGCTTCATTGTCACGGTATGTGATTTCATCAGTAACTTTTAAGAATATAACAAACTCCAGCCGTTCGAATGTAGCAAGAAGTGTTAATGACAGTGGGGCTTCTCTCTTGTGAACTTTGGTTCATTTGTTATAAATAAAGTGGTGTGTTTTGCCAGTAAACCAGCCATTAGTCCCTGCAGTAGCTCATCCTGACTTGGTTCTGCTTCCCATTAATGCTGGGTCCTTGTTTTGTATTGTTCTAGTATGATGAGCTTGTTCCAGCCTCCCTGACGACTAAGCTTGGCGGCTTTTACATCAATAGCGGAACTTTGCAATTCCGGCAGGCGTCTGATTCTGAAGTGGATGATGACTATTTAAAAGAGAAAAAAAAGTTAAAATCTCCAAAGGTGAGTAAAGAATCATGATGGGCTATTGACTTTCTCAGGATCTGGGGACAATAGCTTAATTTGTTAATCTACAATTTTAAACTCTCATGCTTCTTCCCCAACTGTAAAGGTTGAGTTTGGCCCACTCGCAAGCTTCAATACTCTCAGTCTATACTCATTGTTAGTAAATGTATGATTCTGTCCATCAAGGGTTATGTTACAATCCTGATGGGAATATGTTGTATTAGCACAGTATTAATAGCAACTCTGTCTTGTGCTGTGGCCATGATGGTTGAACACAAGGATCCTCCACAATTGAGCCACCAAAGACTTTACAATAGGCTAGCAGCCTCTTGTGGCAAAAACAGTGTTGAAGTATGCAATAATGCAACAACAACAATAAACTTACATTTGTATAGCGCCTTTCACGTCCAAGGCGCTGGACAGACAGAGTTACGGAACCAAGTTGGTGGTCAGGGACTGTGGGATGGAGTTTCAGAGTGCGGGGGCAGAGAGGCTGAAAGCCCGGCCACCAATGGTAGGACGGGTCGGGTGGGAGACATGGAGCAGGCCGGAGCCCGCTGAACGGAGGGAGTAGGCAGTATGGTAGGGAGTCAGCAGGTCAGAGAGGTAGGAGGGGACAAGGCCATGGATGGCCTTGAAAGTGAGGATGAGGATCTTGAACTCAATTATCTGGGGGATGGGAAGCCAGTGGAGTTAGGCGAGGGTGGGAGTGATGGGGTCGCGGAGCCTGGGGCGCGAGAGTACACGCGCTGCAGTGTTCTCGATAATCTGCAGCTTGTGAAGGGAAGAGTTGGGAAGGCTGATGAAGAGGGAGTTCCCATAGTCAAACCTTGAGGTGATGAATGCGTGGGTGAGAGTTTTGGCAGCCTGAGGGCTGAGGCAGTGGCGGAGTCTGGCAATGCTGCAGAGGTGGTGTTAGGCAGTGCCGGTCATGGCGCGGATGTGGGGGAGAAAGGGCAATTCAGGGTCGAACAAGATACCCAGGTTCCTGACTTGCTTAGTGAGGTTGAGTGTGCAGCTGTGGAGGCTGATGCTGCCGGTGTTTGAGGTGCGGAGGCGTTGGCGCGAGCCAATCAGGAGGGCCTTGGTCTTGCTGACGTTGAGTTGGAGAAAGTTATCCCTCGTCCAAGACTTGATGTTGGACAGGCAGTCGGTCAGGACACCAGTAGTCCTGGAGTTCAGGGTGGAGGCAGAGAGGTAGAGTTGGGTGTCATCCGCATACATGTGGAAATTTACCCTATGTCTGCGGCTGATGTCACCAAGGGGTAGCATGCAGAAAGTGAAGAGGAGGGGACCGAGGACAGAGCCCTGAGGCACACCGCATGAGACGGTGCGGGGCTGGAGGAGAAGCCGTTTGCCGCAACGAAATGGAGGCGGTGTGAAAGGGAGGACCTGAATCAGTCAAGGACAGAACCTTGAAGGTTGAGGTGGGAGGAGAGGCGGTGGAGGAGGATTGAGTGGTCCACGCTGTCAAAGGCGGCAGAGAGGTCGAGGAGGCAGAGGGAGCCCTGGTCACACATGGTAGAGATGTCGTTTGTGACCTTGACCAGAGCAGTTTCCGGGCAGCACGGAAACCCGATTGGAGGGTTTCATGAAGGGAGTGAGAGGAGAGGGAAGAGTGAAACTGGGAGGCAACAGTTCTCTCAAGGACCTTGTTTAGGAAAGGGAGATTTGAGATGGGCTGGTAGCTAGATAGCTGTGCTGGATCAAGGGAAGGTTTCTTCAAGTGGGGTGATAGTAGCTGTTTTAAAGGTGACAGGTTCAAAGGTGTGGAAGGAGGGATAGGTAGTTGTCGGATGGGTAGTTGTGTGGGATGAGGGTAGGGAGGGGGTGGAAGTTGTGAGGGCAGTGGCAGCTGAGCGGATTCCCTCGATTTTGGACTTGAAATCCAGCATTTTCTCGCAGTGAGAGTCAGAGGAAAGAACTCGCGAGGCCCCAAGATTCTGGACTGGCTTGGCAAGGTGGAGTGTGCAATCGTGGGTAGTGATGCTGTCAGCGCCTGAGGTGAGGAGGCGCTGACAGGAGCCAATCAGGAGAGCCTCGTTCCCTTTAGTTTTAATTAATTGGTCTAATTTCATCACAGTTCAAAGAATCCTATTTTCTTCTGGTCAGTCAGGTGTCTTGACACTTCAGAAACCCATCGCCATACTTAACCAGAGTTTTCAAACCAGACTGAGAGTTCCATATTTTTGCCAACTACACATGGAAATTTCCCCATGACTAGAGTAGAATGTGCACTCTCCGTGGAGGGACACACCCGCTTATCTAATTCAGGAGGGTATCGGGCGCAGGTTGGCAAGAGCCAAAGCTTGGGGACGCCAGAGTATGTGTTGGATACTCTGGAGTCTAATCAGCTAAACTTGCAAAACTTGTCATTGAGTGCACTGTCTGGCAAAGCTTCCCCGAAGCCTGTCCAGCTACAACCATCTTATCCTTTAGAGCTTTGCCTTGCAGGGTTAACAGGAGCTGAGTGGAAGGATTCCCTTCCACCAGTGACTGGTCTGCCTCTCTAACTCCAGCCAATGGGCTAGGCTGACAGGTCTGTTCATGAACCTGTGCTCCCAAGACTTTGTGGGCCTGCACTGTGGGCCTGCCTGGCTACCAAGACCACCACAGAGAGTTGACCCTATTTTGAATCTGTTGCCAAGCACATCACCTAGGAGCCAGCTTAAACCCCCTAAGGAAATTCAGATGGAATCCTAAATACTAATTGCATGTAATGAATTGATCTAATTGCATGCTGTGTTCAATTTATATTAAATTCACAAAGTGTATCTTATGATTATAATACGTCTTGCATTTGATATAATGCTTTTCATGTTGATAGGATGTTTTAAAGCATTTCACACAATTTTATTGTGAAATGTAGTGACTGCATTTTGCAGGCGAACATTATTGTACAGTCCTCGCCATTGGCAGAGTTGAAAAGGCAAAATGGTACATATGGTTAATAAATAAATGTAAATTGAGAACTGCAGTGTTTTAGTAGTTCATCTTGATACACCTCATGGGTCACATTCGGGTGAAACATTAGCAGAGGCGATTTCTGAAGTAGGTTAGCTGTCAAAGTTGGAAAGAAACCTCTGTTTTGGGGAGGAGGGGACTTAAATGCCTAACAAATTTTGCACAATTGCACGTGAACACTGTCTGTAGCAGTCTCACTGCATCTTCCCAAATCCTTGTATTTTTGTCCACAGCAAAGGATTGGATTCAATTATTTTTTTTCCTTAAACCAGTAAAGATGCCAATATGTTGGATAATCTCTTGTGTTTCCTGGTACTTTAGGTTTTTCTCTACTGTGATTATTTCACTGGCTCTACTCCAGCTATGTACAATTTGTGCAGAACTTGTATTTGATGTGCAATTTCACAATAAGAATAATAATAATAATAATCCTTGCATTTGATATAGCGCTTTTCACGTCGGGAGGACGTCCCAAAGCGCTTCACAGAACACACTGTAAAGTGAATTGACTGTATATTTGTGGGCGAACGCGGCAGCCAATTGCGCACAGCAATGTCCCACAAACAGTTGTAGATTGAAAATGACCAATTTATTATTGTTTTTGTTTTGGAGGGATTATTGCGATACAACAAAATAACAACCGATCTAAAATGGAGTAGTTTATCACTGTGAGAGAGAATAACACTGCACAATAATAGCACTGCCAATAGTGAACACTACACAATGTTTACCCTATTTGAGAAGGATACAGTGCATGTTGGAGCTGTGGTGATGACTGGTCTGTGTGTGACTGCCTCAATTTAGCTGCGATACTTTAATGATTTTTTTTTTCAAGAAACGAAAATTAAAAGATGGGAGTGAAAAGATGAAGAAAAAAAGAAAAGAAGATGGACACGAGAAAGAGAAGAAATCTCAAAAATCTAAAATTTCCAAACAGGCTGGGTAAGTCGAATTGAGAAGCAGTGCTGATTAATCCCAAGCAAGTTAATTTGAAGGAGTTTAGCTTCAACTCTGTGCGCTCTTTGTTTATTTCTCATTCCTGTTTTTTGGTGCGTTTATCAATCGCAGGTTCATGCCACTGAACAGCCACAAAGAGGAGAAAAAGAAAAAGAAAAAATACATGGGAGCTTTGGGTGTGAGAGAAATGCTGAAGCAATTTGAGAAGGAGAAAGAAGCTTTGAAGAAACGAGAAGACCAATGGAACTTGCCTACCTTACAGACTGTGGCTCGCATCCCTCACGAGGCTAACAGCGGCTCCATTAACATCAGTGTTTCCGACCCTCTGCTGTCACTTATTGGCTCTGCTAACGAGAGCGATCTCCTACAGGTGGCCAGTACTGTAGATCTAGAAATCGATCTCGATCAGTTTCTGAACGATTCTTCTCCAGAGAGTCCCCTTAATGATTTTGATGAAAGCAGCGATCCTTTGCCTGCATTCCAATGCTCATTAGAGGGGCAAACATCCAGACCGGTTCCCACGCTTCCTGATCGACTGCCAGCAGTACTCGAAAAACGCATTAAAGATCTGACACAGGTAAGAAAGTAGACAACAACTAACCCATGGAGGCACAGAAACCAAGTCATAGATGATGTGGTGTAATGCCGTTGTTATGTTGCTTGTGTTAGCTGTCACTTATCTTTTGTCTACTTTTACCACGTTTCGCTTGTACAATTATCAGAATTTTTATGCAAGTAAGTTGCTTGCCTCCAAAATACACCTTACATTAAAACCTTGTGAAGCACTTTGAGGCACCCTGACATGAAAGGCACCATATCAAATTCAAGGATTTTTAAAAAAATATTATCAGAAGGGCCTGATTTTTAGTTTGTAACGAGCTCAGGGCAACCAGCAGATTTACAAACCTTGACTGTGTGACTAAAACAATGAAGGAGGGTAAAGGATCTTAAAATAAAACTTCTGATCATGAGGTATCACTTGTATTTTGATGGGCAGATATTTCCATTCTTTTATGTAAAGCAGTTAATGACATGCTTGTTGTTTTATAGGCTGCCAAAGCCTCAGGAGAAGGGAAGCAGAAATTTTTCACACAAGACATTAACAATATTCTGTTGGAGTAAGTACAACTAATCTCACATCTTGTTAGAATTCTGTGTCTAAGTGGACTGCATTTAAAAACTATCTTGTGATTATATTTTCCATCGGTGGAGTGGAGAGTGAGCAACGCAAATGCTTCTTGTGTAAAGTATACCCGTGCTTTGTTTCGAATTAGAACCGTTACTGAAGGATTTTTTAAAAAAAATTTAGTCAAAGGAAATTAGCAAAAGGTTAGAATGCCATTATACCAAGTAGTACAGGGCAACATTGATACCACATCGTGATATGGAAGCTTCACTTGTAGCATTGGACACCACGCTACTGATTTCCATTGATGACTAGCTAGTTTACCACACCAAAAATGGCCAACTTCCATTTGTTTGTTTGCCGCTGACATCACTTTCTGAATGAAGGAAGACCTGTCGGTAGCACTTCTTTTACTTTTGCAGTGCACAGGATGTGAAATCCGCATTTTTGTGCTTTGCTTGTACCTCAATACAAGAACGACAACTTGCACTTGTATCGCGCCCTCCGTGATTTGAAAAAGGGGAACGAGGGGGTAAGGTGGAGGAATTGAGGGAGAGTGTTCCCGAGTTTCAGGGCATAGTGGCTGAATGTGCGACCTCCAATGGTGGACCGGAAGACATAAGGGAGAAGCAGGAGGCCAGTACCAGCGGAGTCTCCGAGTGGTGGATTGGGGAGTGAGGAGGTCAGAGAGGTAGGGAGATTCCAGGGAGTGAAGACTTTTGAAAATGAGTGCGAGGATCTCAAAGTAAATCCGTTTGATGATGGGGAGTGAGTGGAACCTGGCCAGAACTGGTGTGACAAGAGTTTGGTCCGAGTAAGTATGCGGGCGGCAGAGATCTGAATGAGCTGGATTTTTTGATCAGTGGAGCTGGGGGTGCGTTTGAGTAGTCCAGGCGGGAGGTGACAAACCCATGCATGATCGTTCCAGCTGCATTTAGGGTATGGAGGCAGGAAATGTGGCGGAGGTGGAGGAAAACGGTACTGGTCAGGGACCGAATGTGGGGAAGGAAGGACAGCTGAGGGTCGAACTGGACGCTTAGATTGCACACAGGTTCGGTGAGTCTGAGGGAGAGTCCAGGGAGGTTGAGGAATTCAGATCCGCAGGAGTGAAGACTTTGACGGGAGCCAGGAATATGGCTTCTGTCGTGTCCACATTCAGCTGCAGGAAGTTTGCACTCATCCAGGCCCTGATGTCTGCCAGACAAGCTGATAGAACATCGGCGAACCTGGAGTTCGTACTGGAGGAGGCAAAGTAGATTTGTGTGTTATCCACATACATGTGGAAGTTTACCCCATATCTGCAGATGACATCGCCAAGAGGGAGAATGTAGATGAGGCAAAGAAGGGGGCCAAGGATGGAGCCCTGGGGTACCCAGCTGGTGACTGCGGGAGAAACCATTTGCTGAGATGAAGTGGAGGCGGTTGGTTAAGTAGGACTCAAACCATGCGAGTGTGGTCCCACTAAGATGGATAAGGGAGGCGAGGCGGTAAAGGAGAATGGTGTAGTCAACTGTCGAGGAATATTGGACCCATTTGGCTAATCGCATCTCTTCTGAGCAATTCCATTTCAGAAAGCTGGTCTTGTCCAAGCAGAAGTACATTGCCTTCTCACGAGAACATGTGGATTGGGAGTGGAGGGGGGAAGGGGGCAAATATGTCTTACAAGGGGGCAGCCAAATAGGACGACCAGAGAAAATCAGTTATTTAAACTTTATTCCAGCTATAGTGCATTTCAGACTCCAAGGTAACACATTGCATACTTCTGAGTCCATTCCCGGGCTATTCTGTTGTACTTTTCCCTATCTGTTTTGTAGATGTGTGCAATTTCTGGAACTAGGTGGTATTGGTATTTATGCTCCGCGCAAGCCTACAACCCTTGTAATCCCCTCTTCTATAAGTCCTCCTCTATTCTCCCTCGTGTATGCCATAGAATTTACCAACTTTTATATTCACTGTCTAATTAATAAATATATTGTAAGTTTTTGAGTTTCTCACAATGTAATACAAGGAGGCTGATCAGCCTTCCGCAGAATGACGTTAGCATTTTAATAAAACCAAAGTGACATTGATAAGCTGTTACACCTTACATATAACTGGGGGTGTGTAGTTCGGATTCAAAGGTGATCAAATTCTTCTTCCCGGAGAGATGGTGACCGCTTATAGTGTATGTCGATCCTTGGCCAGCCCCTGACCAGGTTTCACCAGTGGTTTCACTGAATACTCCTGACCAGTTCATACTGGTTCTTTCTTTGTTTTACATTTGCATTCCTTCAGGCCTTCTAATAACTTTTCACATCCTCTTATCAACGAGGATGTCTTTGTTCATGCTGCCTCCAAGAGCAACTTGTGTCTGCCACCATTACATTCTCCTTCGGAATACACATAAGGCTGAAGAACAAAGTCTCTCTCTCTCTCGCTCATGGAAACCAGCCTGCTTGAGATGAGAGGGTGGGTGGGGGAGTGGGCAGCTGTACTCTTTTTGTCAGGATACACTAATTGTGAGCACTAAGCGCACCTAGCAAAAATCATCAGCTTACAATATTTATAAATAAATGCCTTTTATTTGCCTTGATATTAAGATATAATTCATATTTAATTATTAATTTCACCCACAAATATACAGTCAATTCACTTTACAGTATATTCTGTGAAGCGCTTTGAGACATCAAGAAGATATGAAAAGCGCTATATCAAATGCAAGGATTACTATTACATTTATCTACAGTTATTGTTAGTAGTTTCATTGTTCTGCTATAGTTCTTTGTTGTTCTTTGCATGTTAACTTTTTATCAATGATTTCAAAAAAAGTAATGATACGAAAGGTAGTAATGTAAATTATGCTTCTTACACGATGGTGCTTTAGTGTCAATTATGAGGATCTGTGTGGAAGTTGCTGTACAGTCTCTATAGTTGTGACGTTTGTATTTCCAGTATTGAGCTACAATCCCGTGTGCTGAACAGCCAGGCTCGCTCAGGCGTTTATGCCCACTTGGCATCCTTCTTACCATGCAGTAAGGACACTCTGGTCAAAAGAGCAAAGAAACTGCATCTGAATGAGCAGGTAACTGAAATGGAAGCCAGTGTTCTAGTGATGATAAGGTCCAGCGGCGCTGCTTTCACTCATTTCTTGTTTGTAAGATAATTGTCTCAGCACAAGTTTAGAAGCTGTCTAGACGGTGGGCTACAATACAATTCCACTTGGGTCTACATTTATTCTGTTGACGTAGAATTTCAGAGGATCCGGAATTTGCCAAGTTCTTAATTCAGCTTTAATGTGAGGTTAGTTTTCTGTTCAGTTCAGAATTACATGAAACAAGCTTCAAAGTTAAGGCGGAATTTAACAATTGGCCAGATTCTGGAAGCTACATAAATCTAGATTTCAGTGGAATTTCAGAACCCGCTGAGAGTGTGTTTTGCCAGCTACAATAACAACAACTTGCACTTATGTAGTGCCCTCCACACAGGGTAGCGTCTCAGAGTGCTTAGAATCTAACAGTGCTAGCTAATAGGATGAGTTCTTATTGCTAGTTTTTTGTTACGGCAGTACATTTCAGACCCAGAAGCTTAAAAAATAACTATTCTGTTGAAACAATTGTTTGATTGTGGATTATTTTCTTTTAAGAAGTAAATTACTTGAAGATTTCAATCATCTGAAATTACTTGAATAAAATGCCTCCTTGATGCAAGCTCTTTAGCAGTAGTTTTCTAAATATTGAAACATGTACCGCCGCTCACACTTTACAGCAGTTCATTTGAACTAAATTAAGCATTTACTTTATGCTTTAATACATGTTTATTACATTCCTGTTTAGTTGTATGGCTAGCATATGACCAGGTCCATTGCATCAATTATTTTTTACATACATCACATGATCAGGGCTTCAACAGCATTTCTCCGTGTCTCCATGTCTTACCTTAGCAGATAATCCTGGGTCTCCCATAATCTCATCCATTTGTCTCGCTTGTTTAAAAAAAAGGCTGGGTCTACTATAATAATTAACAGGACATAATTGGTAAATATGATACTAATTATCCAATAATAATAATCCTTGCATTTGCTATAGCGCTTTATCATGTTGTTGACACATCTCAAAACGCTTCACAGAAGATACTGTGAAGATAAGTGAATTGACTTTATATTTTGTGGACCCGACGCCCACACCATAAATTCTAACGCTGTCCTTCTTGGTTATTATCAGATTAATATCTGATCCGTATAATAAGCAAGAAAATCAAAAAGATACCTAACTTTCTACTACTGTACAAGGCCAAATCACACCTGATGCTAGAGTCCTGCTATCTGGGCATTCCTGTGTGAGATTTGCACCATTTTTTTCCTGACTGAACGGGAGCTGCCAGTGAGATCCACAAAGCTCAAGGCATAACTTACACTAAGGTCATATGTTTTGAAAAATATTATTTCAGCAAGATGAAAGTGAAGATTTATGGACGTTTGGCAGTGAGTAGGTAATATACTGTAGTAAACGGCTGGAACAAAGCGCCACTGTTGTGCATGTCCTTTATTGCAGAGATTACATTTTAGCTTTAACCTTGCCAGCCATAACTTGTTTATGATTACATACTGTATTTTCAACACATTATAACCTATGAGACGACTGTTAAAATTAGAGCCAAAAGGAGATTGGGTACTGGATCAGACTGCTGTGATTGCGTTGCTACAGAATAATATATTGCATGGATATATAGATACAGGGTGTACTATTCCCTTGACATATACAGTGGAATAAAACTTAATAGAACGCCAGTTCAAATCTCATGATATGATTCTAATTTAGTTCATATCTCATCACTGTTGTGGGAAGCTGTTATCTGTCACTGTCTGCACCGATTTCTGCTGCCAGCAAAATAAAACTGCCCCCTTACAAGTATAACGTGTATTGAAGAATAACTTTTTAACAAGTCATCAGTGTGTTTCGAGGATTTAAATATCTTGGGTTCAAAAACATTGATAAACTATTTGAACTTCACTGACCCTTCTAAGCTCAAACACTTAAATCCGATCTCATTTTGTAACAGCCTGATCTATGTTACTTTATATATTAATAATGAATTAACAGAAGAGTTAATAAATACTTCTCTTCAATCTGTTATATAATGCAGTCTACTTAAATGTATAGCATTCATTTAAATGTAAATCTGCCGCTTTTTTGTGTATCTGCTCAAGATACACTAGTATCTGCTCAAGACACACTAGCATTAGTCTAAAATTGATCTTGTTACTGCAGGCACAAAACCCAAGTTTATTTTTCCATAATAGCTTCAATCTACATTTGAATGTAAACTGATAAATAACTGGCAATACAGGTGGCCTTGAGCAATTTGCTTTTTCTCCAGTGCAGCTGTAAATATTGAAACTCTGTACTTCAATTGTCATTTTTTTATGTTGTGAATTTTGCAATTGTAGAAATGGCCATTCACTGCACTAGTTCTTGGAGTGCTTTAAGAAGTGGCGTCTGTGTTAACCAGTCAACAGCCGATTGACAACAATTGACTTTGGAAAATTAACCTGGAGAATTGTTGGCTAGGACTTCAAGAGAAATCCCCTCTCTTTCCAAATGGTGAAATGGGATTTTTAACGTCCACCTGAACAGGCCGATGGGACCTCGGTTTAACAACTCATTTGAAAGATGGCACTTCCCCACCGGAGATTGTTAGGCATTCATTTTATTGACTTTGAAAGGATAAAGCACTGAATGTAACCACCAGGCTTTAAACCCAGAATTTTCTGGGCCCAAAGTAAAATCGACTCTCAATCTTTATTTTAGACGAAATTTAGATGAATACGTTCTGCGCGTTCTCAATGCTTAGCAGTTCTTGGAAGTAATTTGGTCCTATATGATTTTAGTTTGTTGTGCCACTTTAGAAAGTGTTGAAGGGAATGACTTTATCTTTAATCTTAAGATAAAAAGAACAAGGGCATGCACATTTCATTTATACATTTGACTTGTGAAACCCCAACTCATCAGGATAAAACTGACAGTACAATAGAGTTCTATAATAGCCAGGAGTTAATCAAAGCCTGACCACAATAGAATGTAGTTTTCTACAAAACAAAGAGCAGCACATCCTGGTTCCTGACAGTATTTTTTTAAACAAACCCAAGGAGATGGATGAAAGAGCGCAGGGGGTGGGATTGATGTTCTTCCCTGATGCAGGAGCTCTGTTAAGCAACTAATTATTTGTTTCCCCTTAAAAATCATTACCAACTGGGGGGAAGTGGGTGGTAAAGGCAGGTGAATGCTTAATGCTGGTGAGCATTAATGTGGGTTTTGTTGTGTATAGAAATTTAAAATTAATTTAAGGATACAGGAAAAAACATTTTATTAATAAAGGCTATTATGCATATCGTGTTCTATGTTTTTGTCAACTTTTTAAGTAGAACTTTTTTCTACTTAAAAAAAAATTGATGCATTTGATATAGAGCCTTAGCACGTCATCGAGACGTCTCAAAAATAGACAGTGACAATCAGCTGTGGGTAGTTTTATCAAGTCAATCTGACCAAATTTGTCAAATTAAATAGTTGATTGAATTGTGTTCTGTTAAAGATTCCTAGTATATTTTAGCTAATGAAATACAGGCCAATTATTTTATGATAAGAAATTCTTTCTTGCTTGAGTTTGTTGTAATAATAATAATCCTTGCATTTGATATAGCGCTTTTCACGTCTTCTCGACGTCTCAAAGCGCTTCACAGAATAGACTGTAAAGCGAATTGACTGTATATTTGTGGGTGAGACGCGGCAGCCAATTGCGCACAGCAGTGTCCCACAAACAGTCGTGGATTGAAAATGACCAATTTATTATTGTTTTTCTTTCGGAGGGATTATTAGTAGTATGAAAGATTTTATCATTCAAGATTCTATTTGAATTGAAGCTATGTGAGCTTTCACAGCAGAAAGGTCTTTGAGAACATGACTTATGTTGTTGATTTCCATTCTTTGTCTCTGAAAGTGGTTCGATTTGCACAAACTGGGAGTGAAGGTGACACTCTGGGGCTAATAATCCCTCCTCCCCCCCCATAATAATTTGATCACTCGATCCACAATTGGCTGTCACGTTTTTCCCACAAAATACACTGTCAATTCACTTTACAGTATATTATGTGAGGTGCTTTGAGACGTCTCGAAGACGTGATAAGGTGTTGTATCAAATGCCAGGATTATTATTATTACAACTACAAATCCTCGACCTCGGAACTAAATATATTAGCTAGATTGCTGCAACTGTCTTGTTCGAATTTGTACTGTAAAACTTCAAGCTCTTTGTTTTAATTTGGTCGGGGAGAGGGAATAGGCTATTGTGTTGTGCAGTTTTCAACCAGAAAGAAATGTCAATGTTGTTATTGCTTTCTCACAGGATGGCCGGCTGAAGGAACCCCTGCAGAGGCTTCAAGAAGCGATTGCCAGAGCAATGCCATACCAGGTGGCAAAGTACCAGGATGAATGCCAGGCACACAGCCAAGCCAGAATGGCCAAGTATGCGCCATATAACCTATTCCACTAGCGGCTATAATCACTTTGAAGCACAAATAACTTCCATCAGATCTCATTTTTTAAGAGAAGTAATAGCGTACATTGTCACAGATGCAACAAAATCGTTTTTAGGAATATTTTCCTTTGTTCTTATCTCTGAGTTGCTAATAGTTCTCCAGAGCCAATCTTGTACCTTGTGAACTTGGAGGCCATGCTGAACGGGCAACTCTACCATACCCTGAGCCCACTGCGGTCCGCATGTGCACTTTCCAGAAGAGATCACCAGATAGTGATCGCAAGCCTCTGATTTTGTTTTTCCACTCTCTAGCCCAGGGGCATTGAATTTAATTGGAACCTCCCAATTGCTGCCTTGGCTGAGATTAGCTAAATCAGCACTTGATACAGAACCAGGAGGCTGGTTAGTGCTGCGTGGGCAATGTCTTTACCTTGTAATGTGCCGTACAACAAGCTTTAGGCAAAATTCTCTGTTACTTTATGACATTTGATTTACTCTGTGACTAGAATTCCCCAAAAAGTTCCATCAATTCCCAAATAGTGAATGAGAGAAATGTAAGAATGCTAAATAAAAGCGACTATATCAGGCAGTAAAGTGGAATAAAAGATTGGTCACATTAGAGCTTTTCACTCTGGAGTTGAGACAAGTGAGAGAGGACTTGATAGAGGTGTTTTTTAAGATTATGAAACTATTTGATAAGATGGATATAAATAAGCTGATTCCACTTGCTGGTGAGTCCAAAACCAAATATAAACATAAGCTAGCCAGTAACTGATCTGAGGGGGCTTTTAGAAGGGACTTTTTTATGCAGAGAATAGTGAGAAAGTGAAACTTGCTGCCAGATGTTGTGGTTGAAGCAGAAAGCTTTAAATGTATTTAAGGGAAACTTGATACACGAGGATGAATGGAATAGAGGAGTATGAAGCAGCGATGAGGTGGAGTGGAGGCTCACGCTATTTAAAAACACATTCTGCGTAAAAGCTAATAAACTAATTTACAACACATTATCTTCACTTGTGAATGTGCTTATTTGTAGTCTGTTAAATGAAAATTGTATGGGTTTGCTTCATTGATTCTTTTTAGATGCAAGTCATTTACAAGTGATGCATTTTCACATAATCCTTTTAAGGTAATTGAGATTTTATTTGTTCGTGTTCTTAGGAAACACGACTTGTTGTAAATGATAGGGATCTACCAGTCAGAGCTGATACTGCCTAATGAGCTGGTAATTGTGTTGATTTTGTTTTCAATTTCTGCTCTCCACAGGATGCTTGGAGAAGATAAAGACCAGAAGGAGCGAACATATTCTGATGAGGATGATGACGACGAGAAGATGGGAAAACGAGTCATGGGACCCCGTAAGAAGTTTCACTGGAACGATGGCATCAGGTCTGTTGTGCATTTGTTGTGGCTCTTACGTGAAGCACTGACTATATTGATTGTTAGTTGATTGGCGGATCGCTTTTCTGGGGGTAATAATTCCTTGAAAAAAAATTGGTCACTCAATCCACGATTTTTTTGTGGGACACTGCTGTGCACAATTGGCTGCTGCGTTTCGCCCTCAAAGTATATTCACTTTACAATATATTCTGTGAAGCGCTTTGAGACGTCTCGAAGATGTGATAAGGCGCTGTATTAAATGCAAGGATTATTATATAAGGCCCTTCCCTTTCATTCAAACGGTTATAACAACCTAATCCAAGAGATTGTCCTGGAAACTTTCTCTCCATTTATTAAATTATCCCCCATCGTGGGTATGCTCCATCTGGTGGGTATTTGAGATTTCACTAGTTTGTGCTTGGACTAGGAATTTTACACAATGTAAGGATTACTTAATAGGGTGTGTCCAAGTACTAATTCTGTAATCCTCAGAATACCAATGCACTAAACCATCTCCCAGTTGATTTAAAACTCTTTATTGTATTGTACAGAGACTTGCTGTGCAATGTGGTGAGAATAAAGATGGCTTCCTATGAACCGGAGAGAAACCAGTTGCAGGCGGCAGAAGACTTCCTAAAGGCTTTCCTTGAATCTGAGGTCAAACCACTTTGGCCTAAAGGATGGATGCAAGCGAGGTACATGGCAAAGGACTAGTAGGGCTTAGTATTACTGAATTAAGTAATGTTAAACAAATATTGAATGTTATTCAAATCATCCTTGAAGCTTTTTTCTGCTCCCTCTCCAATTATGCCTTTTTGAAGGTTTTGATGGAACACTACACAGATATTTTAAATATAATCTCACCAGTGACCTGTGCGTACTGTTAGAATAACATCTTATGTAACTTTGTATTTCATTCACTTCGCTGATTGGAGCTTCTCGTGGACTTGAAACCTGGGCGAATGAACCATCAACACCCCAAAATTATTTTCCTTCCCACCAATTGCTAAATGGAGATCCTTCTATTTTATAAACCCTTTTACTATTTTTGTTCAAATATGCATTTACTTGCTTTCATCTACATTGAAATTCATTTGCCATTCTTTGGCCCATCTGCTGAATTAGTCCTGATCTTCTATCTTATTTATCCTGGTCCGATTATTATTTTCATCTAAAGACACAGTGGCCTGTCTAGTTCAACGTATTTTGATGTTTTCTTTCCCTGCAGGATGTTGTTCAAAGAAAGTCGGAAAGTACATGCACATATCACTTCCATCCCGTGAGTATTTGTATTCTGTTCTGTACACTCATTTTGTTTGCATTCATCTCTAGAAATGGTGTGACCCTGCATTATTGCTTTTGTCAAAGTTACTGATTGGTAACACTGGTCCAATGAGACTCAATGCTTTAACCCTGCAACTTGTTCTCTATACTGCAGTTGGGGCTCCCAGGACAGCATTAGGAGGGGTCCCAGATAGCACAAGGGGTGGTCGCGGGTTAACACCAGGCAATATCATTGACGGGCGGTGGCAACAACAAGATTACATTTGTATAGCGCCTTTCACGTTGGGAGGACGTCTCAAAGCGCTGGACAGTGTACAGCATTTCAGACCCGAGCTGGGGTCGGGGAGGGGAAGGGGGGTGGCCGATGGCATGGTCAAAGAGGAGGGTCTTGAGGCGGGACTTGAAGGAGGCTAAGGAGGGGGCGAGGCGGAGTGATTGGGGATGAAATTCCAGAGATTGGGGGCAGAGTGGCTGAAGGCTCTCCCGCCAATGGTGGGGCGGTGGGTTGGGGGACATGGAGCAGCCAGAGCTGGCTGAATGGAGGGAGCGGGTGGGTTGGTAGGGGGTTAGGAGGTCACAGAGGTAGGGTTGGGCGAGGCCATGGAGGGATTTGTAGGTGAGGACCAGGATCTTGAACTAGATCCTCTGAACTATAGGGAGCCACTGGAGTCGGGTGAAAATGGGGGAGATGGGGGTCTCGGGAGTTTGGTGCAGGAGAGGACACGGGCTGCAGAGTTCTGGATTATCTGTGGAGGGAGGAGTTGGGAAGGCCAACACGCAGGGCGTTTGCATATTCGAGTCTGGAGGTGATGAAGGCATGAACAAGAGTTTCAGCGGCCTGAGGGGTGAGGTAGTGGCGGAGTCGGGTGATGTTACGGAGGTGAGGGAAGGCAGAGCGGGTCATGGCTTGGAATGTGGGGAAGAAAAGACAATTGAGGGTTGAACAAGACACCTCGGTTCCTGACTGGCTTCGGTGAGTTGTAGAGTGCGACCATGGAGGTTGATGCTGCCAGAGCCTGAGGTGTAGAGGTACTAATGTGAGCCAATCAGGAGGGCCTCAGAGCAAAGTCAACAAGACCCCTACTTCTCCTGATCACTGTCCACACCTTTAGTTATGTATGTGGAGAGACTGTTAGCCATTTTACAGCATAAAAGACCATCCTTCTCTGGGCCATCATCTTTAAACGTTTTAGAATTAAAGTGGTTAAATACATCATTTCGAATCTAGCAGAATTTAGCAGTGGGACACAACATCTTTTTTTTGCAAATGAAGATGATTTGAATTTTTTAAATTTTATTTCAGCACCAAGAAAAAGATCATTCCTGCACCAAAGGCTAAGGTGAAGGTGAGTACTGTTAAACACTGATAGAAGAGCTTCTCAAGGGTGTTTATAGTGGACACAAATTAAGAGTTTATGGGTTTAACCCTTTTGTACAGTTTGTGAGGTCTGCTCCTTTCCACGACATGTGCAGAACACCAATGTGGAGTGGGGGTGTGACCACAATTTGTAGTGGACAAATTACACCCTGCCTCTCACTGTGCAATGCTAGGCAGCTGGAAGTGAAGTGTCTTTATGGCTCACAGTAAAACTGCAGTACGACAACTACTTGTGTTTATATAGTGCCTTGATGCAGGATAGAGTCTTGGGAGTGCTACAAATCTCTTGCATTGCTTCAAACATTTTCAGCACAGCGTAAATATTGTCTATAAGTCACTTGGTTTCCAATTAGTGCTATTCGAAATGGAGTATGTATTCTAAGCATTTAATTTGAAAAATAACTCGTCATAAAAATGGTGAGTTTGCAAGATTTTGCAGTGAAATGGGTTGGAATAAAACCAGAAATACAATGGAGTACCAGTCTTGCTTTCGCAAGAGTAAAATATTTAGGTTTTTTTCTTCTTTCTCTGGTAGGATCAGATACTAAAGACTGAACGGAAATTTGTATCCAGTACGCCAGTTAATTCTGGGAGTGCAACCTGCGCCACCCAGGGACTTGGCAACATATCTGTGACCCCAATCAATGTGTCCATTTCCTCCAATGCTGCTCAGAGTTCCAGCAGCACCACAACCCCTCAGTCTTTCAGTTTAGACGATTCTCTTGACGGGGACGTGACCAATAACCACCCTTCTCTGGAAGACGTCTCTGAAGCATTAGCTGCTCTCAATGATGCTGCAGGAGGTAGCAAGGACTTCAGTTCAATAGTCTCTAATTCAATGAGTGACAAAATCCCTGCCGTGGTATCATCAGAAGAAAAGAAAACTGTACAGAAATCCCTGCCTCCCTCTTCTGCTCCTTCACCCGTGCAGTCACACTCGTCTCTCAATCTTCTAGCTGAGCAGGCATTGGCTTTGGGACAGCTCTCTCAGGAAAGGACTTCAGACAGCATCACTACTGGTCTTGTATCTGGGTTTAAAAGCCATTCTTCTCCAGCAAACAGCAAAAGTCTGACAGAAACTCTCCAAACGAAGCAGAAACACCTTTGCTTGCAGCGTACACCTCCGCTTCAAGTTCAAAGCCACATGCAGAGCCATGCTGCCAAGCAGTACCACCCCACCTCCCAACCCCAGAAAAGTTACTCCTCCTCGCCCTCCTACAGCATCAGCAAACTGCAGAGCAGTTCACAGACTAAAACTACCAGCCAAGTACAACAGCGTCCATTAATCCAACACTTAAAAANCCCAGCAAAGACCCACAGCTTCTATTCTGTCTCATCATCTTTATCAACCAGCATGCAGACTTCTCCTAGTTCACAACGAACGCTTGGCACTTCAACACTTTCTGCCAGTTATACAGCAAAGCATGCCAACTCACTGAGTTCCTCAAACCAGACCTTCAAGTCTCCAATGACAATTGTCGCAACAAAACATTCTGCCCCCTCGGGTAACCCTATTCAAAGTGCATCCAGTGTTCACAGCTCAATCTCCAGCAGTTCTCATCTAAACAGTCTAAATAGACGCTCTTCAACTCCTAGTCAAGCCACAAATCGTCAGTCCCCCAACATCAGTATAAAAAAGCCCTCCATTTCTCAGAAACTTACTCTGGTGGCTCCCCCTGGTGGAAGCAATGGAGATTCAAGTAGTGGGACGCAGGGAGTGGCTAAACTGCTAACCTCTTCTCTTAAACCTTCAGTTACTGCTTCAACGGCTACAGGAGCAATGCTGGTGAGTGTGTTCAAGAATGTGCGATTGTCCAAGGGAGGGAAGTGGGTGTCTGTTATTTTTCTTTTTAAATGAATAATTTTTGCACAACTTCAGTAAATTTTGTTCCAGATCTCAGTACTGTGCATTGAATGACAAGCTCTACACACGACACTTAGCTCTCCATCTTACAGTACCACGCTTTATCAGTGCAGGTTTGTAAGACATAGAGCCTTGGGTTAACTGAGGAGGAAGTTCAGAAGATAATGAAAGCTGTTACTGTTTACTGTTGGAGTCCTGTAGCTCAGTGGTTAGGGACCTCGCAAGCGAGAGACCTGGTAGGGCGAAACCTTGGGCAAGTTTCCTTACTCCACATGCCTGATAATAATCCCTCCAGAAAAAAAAACAACAATAAATTGGTCACTTCAATCCACGACTGTTTGTGAGACACTGCTGTGCGCAATTGGTTGCTGGGTTTCACCTACAAATATACAGTTAATTTACTTTACAGTATATTCTGTGAAGCGCTTCGAGACGTCGAGAAGACGCAAAAAGCGCTATATTAAATGCAAGGATTATTATATTATAATTGCACGAGATTTTCTGGCTGTTTATTCCAATAATTGTTAAAAAACAAAATCAAAGTAACCTAACAAAACTGTCCAATACCATTTTATCTGTCTTTCTTCTCCACAACGTAACCCAGTGCCCCTTAAATAGCCCTGGGTTAGGCTGATTTATTAGGCTTATTGTTTAACTAGATTCTTGTCTCCTTAAAGGGTGACAGTTTACCAACCCAAGTAGGTTTACCCTGCCATGGGGAGGAGAGACACAGGAAGTAAAATAGCCTCCTGCTGGGTGAGGACACAGGTGTTTGCCCACAAAACACCCAGTCACTGCACTTTACAGTTTATCCTGTGAAGAGCTTTGGGATGCCCTCCCAGCATGAATGGTGCGAAACCAAATGTAAGGAATATTATTATTTTTATGAAATATTATTATTTTTATGAAGTACATTTTAGCTGCAGCTTTGGTGTTCAGGAGCCGGAAGAAAAGAAATCATCACATACGTCATTGACGTCAATCTTTTTCTTTTGAAAGAAACAAAGTGACAGTTTGTCAGGAAGCAAAATAAATCTGTGTTCTCTGGAATGTCGTGCGCTCTCTATAGATCTCATTCCTAACACATGTAGGTGGGATGTATGGAACTCTTGTCTGATTTAGATAGTGTTGAGCACGGTGATGGGTTCCATTCCTCCACACAGCGTGTAGGGGATGTACATCTGTTGAACACTGTCTGCTTTGGGTACTCCTAAGTATGGTGATGGGTTCCACATATTTCAGACACCCAGCTGACCCCCAAAATACCCACAATCTCCTCCTGGTATTTTGATGACTGATTGTCAGGGTAATCTATATTCTGTAGGCTTTGGTATTGGATTTCAATGGACTTATTTTGAATAAGGTGTAAATGTATCTTTAGGAGTTTTGCCACAGGTAAGAAAATTTTCTTGTGTGAAGATGTAGAATAATATAACAATAGTGAAAATACACCAAGAACATTTTAAGGGTTATGTCTGTCAGAATTTGAGTCCATGTCCCATTCAAGACTTTTTTTTAAAACAAGTGTTTCTTTAGAAAGTAAAGGGACATTCCAACGTAAAGCTAGCTCTTAAAATGTTCTATTTTCACATTCTCATGAATGCTATAGAGTAAAACTTGTGGAGCTTTTTCAATCTCATGCTCTGAAATGTATAAATCTTATGCGATTGACAGCTATCATTTTCTAAAGGGACCGAGAGCCATTTTTGCTGTAGGTATATTCATACTGAGAAACGGCTTCAGAGATGCAATATTGCTGCTCCTGAAGTGAGGCTACGCTATGTTGCCCAAGAATTTTCTTCTGTTCGGGTTTTCCTCATTATTGGGTGAAACTGTTAGTCCTCAATGACCAATTTGGGTAACGTAGCATCAAACCTTAAAAAAAATCCAAGAACAAGCCTGAAGAGCAGGCAAGCTTTAAACCTAGAAGCTTCAAACATTGTTTTGATGCACAGAATAGATGCAGTTTCATTTTAATGGTCTTGATCTATGTAAACAGAGTAAGTGTATGTGGGTGGGCGTGTGGGGAGAGTTGAAATATTAATATGGGACGAGTCATTAAAGCGATTGCCAAACTGAATTACAAATACACCCTGAATCCTCGTCGTTGATATTAATCCTGGAATAAATGTGGTGAGGAATGCTTACTCTAGCACTGTTCTAGAGTTGCCACTTTATGCTGCAGGTCAGTTGACTAACTTCTTTATTCCAAAAAACATTCTTCCGGTCCCTGAGGAATGATGCCTTCTTACTGTGCTAGGAAAAACATAGCCATAAATATCAATTGTCTTCATGATTGTCTTCAGCTGGTTTTTGTCGATTATTCCAGTGTCTGATGAACCATTCTCAGCAATTTGCTTGTACTGCCTTTCCAACAAAGTGCCGTTCTACTGTTATCTTTTCAAACTGTTCTTGTGTAATTCATCTTTATTTTAACTTTTATGCTGAAGTTTTAGGTTTATTAAGGTCCTAAATACTGTTTTAAATTGTGCTTTAATGCTGTTGTTTCTGCCTTAGTCTCTGCAGGCAGCCACAGGAACAGGGCTACTTGCCAACTCTCCGTCTTTGAACCTTCTGTCAACTTCTTTTAATACAGCAAACCCGAAAATAACAACCGCAGCACTGAGCCAAGCCTCACTCGGGATGATGCCGGGCATTGTTCCTATGCACTTTACATTCCCTACTGTTCTAATAGGCTCAGATTCTACATCAAAAGCAGGTGTATCAACAGATGCAATAGTCACGGGACCTGCACCAGGGACATTCCACCATGGCCTTGCACATAGTAAGTCCTACATCTTATAAATGTTGGAAGAGTGAACTATGTATCTACTGGGCTGTTTATCATCACATTATAGCACATTGATTTTGATCACTGTGTTTATGATGGCCAGGACACAGAAATAGTGTTTGCTTCCAGCTTTTATGGTATGTTAAGGAATGAGTTTTACCATCATTATCCCCAAAAAGTGTTAAAACAAGATCTTAATATTCTTTTGCTGCTTTTATTTGGGAAATGTGCTGCTTTTATTTGGGAAATATCGTGTCTCATATTGACTAAAATAAAGTTTCAAAAGTGTGCAAAAGCTAAATTAATATCCAGCATTCGTTGATGCAAAGTGTTTTAGTGATCATATAATATTGGTTTCAGGAGAAACGTGCTGTCATTCCTCCTTGAAATTTTCTTTCAGAAATCTTATCAAGAATGTTTCTGAACCACACCACAAAGTTCAAATGATGAATGATAATGCCCCTCCCGGCTGTTATCTTAGCGTTAGTCATCACATGAAGCTTCTGAACTATTGTAACATAGAATCTAAGAAAGTTACAGCACGCACAAGGCCATTGTGACCATGTTGTCGCTTTGAAAGTCAGCTCTGTTTACTTGCTTTTTCCCCAACCCCCTGCAACTAACTCCCTTATTAGATATCTATCTCCTTCTTTCTTGAAAGCCTCGACCACCACTCCACTCCTGCCTGGCAGGGCATTAACTTAACTAACTCGGTGTGAAGATTTTCTTCCTAATCTCCACCTGTGCTCCATTGTTAACGATCTTAAATTGATGCCCTCTAGTCACTCACTGATTCACCAACCAATAATTTCTCCCTCTCTACTCTCTCAAAACTCCTCATAATATTAAAGACCTCTTATCAGATCTCCCCTCAGGCATCTTGCTAGCTTCAGGGTTTTCTATTCAAAATCATTTTGGTGGGGTTTCCAGAGTATTGTAGATTATAGCAAAATGGAATTTTACGCACAGAAGGATATCTAGCTTCACTTCTGTGCCAGATCTCTGAAAGTTATCTATTTAGTCTCATTCCTCTGAACCCTTCCTGATTGTGTTGTTTTATGTTAAAATGTGAATATATAAAACATTGCATTACTAAAAGCAGGGATTTGTCTCACCATATAAGGAAAAGCCCTCACGGGTAGGGTGGTCCTAGTTGGACAAGCAGTGGTGGGAAGCTTGCCAGACATTGCTCTCAGTGGCAAGCTATGTGATTTCAGCTGGTTAAACTACAGCAGTTTCCACAACGCTCACTCTGGGGACCCCAAGCTTTGGCTCTTGCCAAACTGCGCCTAATACTCTCCAGATTTAGGTAAGGAGGATGCGACTCTCCAGGGAGAGAGAGTGCGCAGTCCATTCCAGACACTGGGAAATTTCAATGTGAAGGTGGCATGTGTCGTTGGGTCTCTCAAACTGCCTTGGATGCTCTTAATCACGGTGCTGGCTTTGCGCATGTCAGACACCCGGCTGACCAAAAAATATATATTTTGCATTTTCAATTATTTGTCCAATTCTCTTTTAAACGTTATTCGGGATTCACCATTAGTTGCAAACATCAGTTTCAACTCCTCAGCTCAATAGCCCGTCACATCCAGGCCCTGCTTGATAGATCTATTGCTGTATGATTCATTGGTCAGAAATACTGACCACAAAGACATTGTAAATGTATTAACACAATCTACAGAAATAATGTAGAGTTCAGATTGTTGTATGATGATTATTTTCTTAAATGGTTGCTGCATTAATGTACCTTTGCTGCTGCCTGCTGATGTCTTGGTTTCATTTAGAGCTAGATATGCAATCCATTTTCCAAACTTTTGACTTTGAGCAACCACTGGTATGTTGAATAATCTATAATGCTAAATTACTGAACTTATTTTGTTGCAGATAGCTATTCTGAATAATCAATCACTGAATTGCATGCTTTGCTATGGCTTTCTGCTCTCACTTATTGGCTTTTATCTTTTTCTCTGTCTCTTTCTTTAGGCATTTTCGCTGGCTTACACTCTACTCCTCATCATGCAGTGCAACTTCCACACCCAGTACTGCCCACCCATATACAGCAGTCTCTTCAAGGTAATAGAGCATGTCATTCCGTGTGGCTGTGTGTTTTGAGTACAAATATTGAAGCAAATAAATTACCTAACAAGCAGCATTGAGATTGCAATACTGAGTACAAAATGTCCTGTAATAATACTGAGTACTATCCCCCTACCTACCTGCCCGTACCCTCCGTTCCTCTGGCTCCAGTCTGCTCCACATGCCCCGCCCCAACCGCCCTACCATCGGTGGCCGGGCTTTCAGCCTCTCAGCCCCGAGGCTCTGGAACTCTATCCCCCAGTGCCTTTGCCGCCTCCTCCCTTTCCTCCTTCAAGGCCGGTCTCAAGACCTTTCTCTTTGACCGTGCCTTCAGCTCCCCTCTCGACTCTCTACCCCCTCCTCGCTCCCTCCCTTCCCTCCCCTCACCCTGACCATTTCCCCCCTGCTCGGATCCTGACCCAACTGTACAGCGCCTTGGGACGTCCTCCCGACGTGAAAGGCGCTCTATAAATGGAATCTTGTTGTTGTCCTCGGTTTAATATCTCATCCAAAGGTCAGCACCTCAAACAATGCAGCACACACCCCGCAGACTGCACTGGAGTGTCAGCCTAGAGACCATGATCTCAATGTCTTAATTTGGACTTGAACCCACAACTTTCTCATTCATTTTCTGACAGTTGAATGGAGCTTTATTCAACAACTTGACAAGTTATGCGATTTGCCCTTATTAATGTTATCAAAGGGTGAGAGTGGTCTAATGTCCTGTCCAGGAACTCCAAGCAGCAGCCAGTGCAGAGTGCTTCAGAATTGCAATCTCAATGCTGCTTCTTAAGGACAGCACAGCAATAACGGCCGCCTTGCTTAGAGAGGTGTAAAGATTGATGCCTGGTGTAAGCAAGGAAATGAGTAATTGTTCCAGTAATTGGCTGGCTTGTGGAATTTTAACTGAAGACCAAATATGTTAATTTAACCCATAAATTATACACCTCCTGGGAGTGCTTGACAATTGCACCAGGTATAACAATGTGAGAAAGTGCTGTTTTTCACACCTTGAAGAGCATTATGTCATCTCCGTACCAATCATTGCTCTTTGTGATATTAGTGTTATTTTATCTTCACATGCAGATGGCAACCAAATCCATGGTGAGACTTCTAACATGCAGCGTAAAATACAATGACCTCTGGCACAAACAACAGCTGAATGAAATGTGCTGCTGTGGGAGCTTTAGTCCATGTTGGAGGAAAGAGCTGAGCTGATGGGCTGGATACCCAACACTGGAAGTGTTCTGTGAAACTTCTGCCCTTCCATTTCTAGGGCAAGGAGAATCTGCTGTGTGTGTATGAGACTGATGACCAGAAAGGCCTTGGACCAGCAGAAGCAATGCTTGAACAAGTGGGAAGAGAGAGCTTCACGTGGGCTGGCATACATCATAGCGTCAAAGTGTACAGAATGATTCTTCCACTGAAAGTCTGCGTGGGAAGAGTTGCTTTCAGCTAGGGTAGTGCTGGTCATTAGAGGAAAACGTGCAGTGATTTTTCAGAGATTTAGGAGCTAAAAAGAGTTTAGGTTTCTTTCAGTATTCTGCTCTTTCCATTAAGATTAATCCTACATGCAAGAGTAGGCCTTAATTAAAGCTTTTAATTTCTCTTCAGGCAACAATGTTGAGTACAGACGGGCGAGCATTGTCTGGGATGGTGGCATTATGACACATTTGTTCACACACTGTCTGAAGCAGTGCGTGTGTCTGGCCTGATTTCAAGCCAACTATTGGGGTTGGAGGGTCAGGGGAGCTAGTGAGAAATGGCGTTAACCACACAGGGCCTGACAAAAAGCCATCAGTCTGCTAGAATTTGCTGCTTAATAGTGTCAAAGTTCTAGCTAGTCTTGATTTCTTAGGAACACTGTGTAGTGGATATAAATTTACGGGCGTCGATCAGATCAATTATGAAAATCAGTGTACATTAAGTTTCTATTTATTGCTGTAATGGCGAGCTGTTTCCAGGAACATTTGCAGTGTTAGTGTTCTTGCACTTCTGGTGCACTGTGAACAGGTCCACAACTCCTAGAGCATTGGTGTGAACATTGTGTGCAAGTGGTTAGACACACAACTCAAATGAATTTGAACTGTGATAAGATAATTAGGGATTTAAGGGTTAATGAATCAAAGACTGGCATTGATTCATTTCCTTTAGAAGTTGATCAAACCAACCTCTGTTGCCATCTGCAATGTATGTCAGCAGCAATCAGGCCAGCCTCCAATCCAGTAGTCAACACAAAGCCATTTATCTCAGAGGTTTGTACTCTTACAGCTCCTTGGAGGTGCAGATCCAGAAATAGGTTGGAGCTATTGGGGCTCATGCCTTTGGCTTTAACCCCTAAACTACCATGTGGTCTGTAATAATGATATCCAGTATTGTAAAATGTACTGGTGGTAGGAGTAATACAATTACAGTGCCTTTCCTGTAGCAGAGAAAATGGAAAGAGTGAGCTGTGCTGAGATTTCATGCAGCCTTAGTCCCTGTATAACACTGGAAACTGAATGATAATAATAAACTACAAGATGTGTTTTTTTAGACGGAAAGAAAAGACCCGTAGTTCATAATTTGACACAATTGAGTTGATCAGCAAGGATATGGCACCGAGTCGGCAGAAAAGCCAAAGATTTTTTTACGTCAGATGTGTGTGGAAAGTGGCCATGGGTGGATCATTTGAAAGGGGGTTTTTGACATTTTCACAGACTTTTTAACATTTAATTGCTGGAGTGCTGCAGTTTTATTTGATACTACGAAGAGTGACTCCGAGGCATGATAAATGTTCTACAGAAACTCAGGACTTGAACATTGCTGGAACTGTTTTTTGTTAATGAAGTTTAGCTGTCTACTTGAAATTGTATAATCATTCTGAAACTGTAAATTATGATGTACTAGGAACTGCAATTTGTTTTAATTAAAAGACATTACTTTGAACAAAGGTGCTTCATTGTATATGGTTTTATTTGGACTTGTCTTTGTACTTGTTGCAGGATGAAGAGATGGCTGTTCATGTTACACAAAGGGATGTCAATAAACTATAGAAACTTTTGGATAAAATGGTACCCAGAGTTTGCCTCTTTGTTTACAAAAGAATTTGTCTTTTTGCCATGGGATCTTTAACATCCATCTAAACAGGCAGATGGGACCTCGGTTTAATTTCTCATCCAAAGAAATTGTGATGGGTGGGGGTGGTTTAGTGACTGTGGAGTTTCACTCCCAATGCCATTTTAGGAGTTGCACTTTGCACAGGTGGTCCTTTGGTGAGTTGAAAGCTGTCAGCACAAACCTTTCAAATGGTTAATATAAGAGCCAATCACACAAACCTTAGATGAAGTAATAACCTGTATTTAATATCACACCATCAATGTCTCAAAAGTGTTTCAATTGGTTTACTGGAAAGTTAGATGGCAATGCTGTAGGTGATGGCGGCAGCCAATTTGTGCACAGCAACGTCCCCACAAACAGCCATCAAATGAGGGGGATTGTTGACCAGGACAGAGCAAGAAGTATATACTAATGAGTCACACATAAGTCAGCGAGCATATTTTATAATCACAACAGATTTATTTTTTTATTTCTGTACCGAGAACAAATAGAACCCTTGAAAATAATCCAGTCCCTTAAAAGGTGAGATACCATAAATGTAAGTTAAACATGTGGGAATGCAGATTAAACATAGGAAACATGCAATATATTTTTATAAATGCTTTAAACAGCTCAATTGTTTTTAAAAGAGCTGTGATACAGTATCGCCTAAACAAAAGGACTATAACACTGACCTGTTTACAGGTTACTGTGAGTTATTTGGAGTAGTTAATGTCAGCTATATACCCTTCACTGGCCAATGAAAGTCAGAGTTTAGGGCCTGTCAGTCAGATTTTGAGGATTGTGTGAGGTGGGGGTGGGGGGGCAGAAGAATCATGAGAACACATTCCGCTTCCTAAATGATAACTGACTCACCCCAGCATGTGTTTGGTTATGACCACTTAACAGTGGAACAAACCAACGATTGGTGTGTGTCCCTTCCTCCACCCCCAGCAATGTTAGCTGACTTTTCTTTCGCTACAGGCCCTGAGATATCAATAACCATATTTACATGTCTTCAAAACACCTTTTCTTGACTTGTTCTGATACTGTGAACATTTGCAGCACTGAGGAGTCAAAGCATGAATGAGGTATTGAGACTGCAGGTTCCACTGACTAAAGTGGTTTTCAGTGGTATTCCTTAAATATCTTTAATACCTTTCAAATGATGACACGATACAATGGAAACTAGACTTGAGAGATGCGAGGTAAAAGAAACCATAACCTTGAAGCAGCAGTTGCAGATATATTCATTTATATTCAGGTAGCTTCCCCCTCCTACCCCAATGAGTTCAAGTTCTTTCATCCAACTTTTCTAATGCAGCTTTCTTTCATTTCCCAGATAACGTGAAAGATAGTCAGAGAGTTGTTCTGGGGAATCCTTTGTAAGAGACCAAACGCTTTATGAATAAGCTGATGAGACAGGAAACAGCAGCAGCCCCGATTCCTGGTCACTGATGGATATATCCATAGCATCCTTGTAGGTAATCTTGCGGTGGCTTATGGGATCATTCAGATCCTTAGGGTGTGAGATGTGATCTTTGAGTGTGTTGACCATATCTTCATCTATTAGACCAGCTGCCTTTGCTCTTGGTAGGGATTTTCTCTCGCCTGTAACTGGGTCAACCACACCCCCAGTTAAGTACTGTGCCAACAGGTACCGTTCTGCAGCGTCAGTGTATAGCAAATGGTGCTGAGCAGCATTGGCAGCTGAAAGAAGTTCTTTGGTTCTGGGGTCTTCTATCCCAGTGTAGGCACTTTCAGCGTTGCTGAGCTTCTGTACCATTTCATCGTCAATCAAACCAAGGTCCGCTGCCCTCCTCACTTTGTACCGCGAGCCATTGTTCACGTTGACAATCCCACCAGTGGCTGCTTGTGCTTCCAGCAGCATCACCGCAGTATGTGGGTCAATGAGATTTCGGTGGACTGCGCTAGTGACGGATATTTTAGAATCTGTGTCCACATCATACACCCCTCCAATGGTTTGTGTTTCATCTGGCTTGGACTGTTTGGGAGGGAGAGCTTGTAGACTGGAACTTGTGGAAGAGACTTGATCATAATCCTTAATGCTGCTGCTGTTGGAAGCGATTGAACCACTAAGTTGGTCCTTCCCTGACACTAGAACTGCAAATTCTTGGATAGACATGCCCTTATTCAGGTACTGTTTAAGTTGCTCATTGGTAATCTTGCCCTTTGCTAAGGCCTCATCCACAGAAAATCTCTTCCCAGATTTGCGGTCGTGGAGGATGGATGAATTGCCTCCTGGTCCTTTTACTGAGACTTCTTCCCAGTCACATTCCTGGCTCCGAAGATTCACAAACATTTCCCAGTTGATGAAGCCGAACTTGTGGGCTTCCTCGGGAGACATTTCTTTGCCTGTGTCGGGATCTATAATCACAATGTCTCGGCGCAAGCTGTTCTCCCTCTGTTCCCTCTTTATTTTCAATGTGTCGAGAACCTTCTGTAGCTCTTTGATTTCCTTATCTTTGCTTGCCGTCTTCTTCTTTAAATCATCCAGCTCTCGCTCTAGGGAAGAAGATCGAACTTCCATTCCTTCTATATTTGCAAAAGTGTCAAATGGCTTTTCTGCCTTCATCTGGTGGGTCTGTTGGATGGTCGACTGGATGTCATATTGCATTCTTCTTGCTTCATTGACCAGATTCTGGTTTTCCCTCTGTACTTTGGCATTCTCCTCCCTCAGGTTGTCCAATTCCTTCAATGCCTTGTTGTTGTTGAACTCTGCGTCCGACAGTTCAGAACTCAGACGGTTGAGTTCCTTCAAAAGGTCATGTTTAAGCTTTCCTTCTTCCTCCAAATTCTTTCGAAGACGCTCAATCTCCAATTCGGTCTCAGGATCTTTCTCCACTTGAAATTTCTCTGTGAAAACAAGATTTTCCTTGACTTTGGTTGTATCAAGTTCAATCTCTTTAAGCTTCAGTTTGTGAAGGTCTTGTTCAAGCAACTTTCGATTGGCTTTGGCATCTTCCAAGTTCATTTTAAGGAGCGACTTCTCTTTCTCCTGTTGGGGGTCTTGTTGAAGCACAACCTTCTGTTTCACCACCACTTTATCTCTGATCTCACGTTCTTTCTCCTCGAGATCATTGACTTTTATCCTTAATCTCTTGATCTCCAGTTCGGCATCACGCCGAGCCCTTCTCTCTGCCTCCAGTTCCTCCAGCTGTTCATCCAGTTCAGCCTTCCGGAGATTTAGAGTTTGTAACTGAGCTTTCAAATGCTCTTGCTTGCGTTTTTCTTGCTCGATTTCTTTTCCGAATGAAACACATTCTGACTTCAGGACAGGGTCTTCTTCAAGCTTCACCACTTCTTGTTGCACTACTTTCTCTCTTATGTGGGCCAGATCTCTCTCTTTCCGTAGGATATCTTCTTCAACTTGCATCCTATCTCGGTCTTGCTCCACATATTTTTTCTGCTCTTCTGCTAATTTTTCTTTCAGGAACTCCACCTCTTCCTTGGTCTTTGGATCTTCCCGGTACTGGGTGAGCTCATTTACCACTTCCTTGGTTTCGGTTTGAGGTTTAGTGTTCTTCAAGATCTCAATCTCCTTCAGCAGCTGTTGTTTTTCCACCTCAGCCCTGTCCATCCCTCTCTTTGAGTCAATAACCTTTTCCATTAGATTCTCCAGTTCTCGTTGAGTTTCGGGATCTGGTTTGTATTTGATGACCTCTTTTACTTTGTTTTTGATCTCAATTTTCGGGCCTCGGTTTTTCAGATCATCTATTTCATCTTGGATGCTCGAGACTTGGTCCTCGATTTCATTGTATTTTCTCTGATGATTCAGTAGATCGTGCCTGAGATTACCCACCTCGGTCTCAGCCTTGGGGTCCGGCCGGACAATCTCCCGCAGCTTTTCCTGAACGACAACTTTGGATTTTTCCGCTTCCAGCTGCTGGATCTTTCTCTGGAGATCCGCCTTCTCTCGTTCCTGTGAGCGTTTCTTGGCTATTTCGTTCTCATGTTGCTGTTGGAGAGATGTCAGCTCTCTCTCGGAAGCACTGTCTTTTCCCACCTTCAGCACCTCTTTGACGATGGCTCTCTCCTCGGCCTTGACCTTCTCCTTTTCCAGCCGTTTCAGCTGTTCCTGCAGCGAGTTCAGCTCCTCTTCCTTCTGCTGCCGCAAGTGGCTTTCATGTTTCTTGTTCTCAGTCAGACGTTTCACCTCCTCCTCCAGCTTGGGATCATTCTTAACCTTGACCACCTCTTGCTTGGTGATCTTCTCTTGATCCTTGTTCTTCTCTGCTTTCAAAAGCTGCAGGCGTTTCTGAAGCCGGCCAATGTCATTCTCGTTTGTCGCCTTCTGTCTTTTGACCTCCTCAAGGTCCTCCTTGAGCTGTCGGACCATGTTTTCCTGTTCCCTGTCAGGCTCGATACGAAGTACCTCTTTGGTGACATACTCCACCGCAGGCTCCTTACCTAACTTGTCCAGAACTCCCAACTTGTGCTTGACGGTCTCCATTTCATCCTGCAATGCCTTGCTCTGCCTTTCCTCATCCGCTAAGCATTCCTGAACCTTGTACAGTTCATCTAACAGGTGAGGATCAGGTACCTTTTTGATGACCTCGGTTAAAATCTGTTGATCTTTGAGTTTCTGAGACTCCATGAGTGAGATTTCTTTCTTGACTTCCTTCAGTTCCTTCTCCACCTCTTGCCGTCTCTTTATCCCCTCCTGCAGTTGCCAGGCCTCGTCAGGGGCCGAGGAGTAATTGCGGGACTGATTTTGCTGCTGCACTATTTCAGTCTCTGGCATCTACGTTTCAACAGAAAGAAAGAGCCACGTTTAGATCTTACTGCAAGCCTGCTCACCGCGATTTGTTTGTGTCGAGTGTAATCATATGGCTGGTTAAAAGAGAAGAGACATCCAGAGGACTACTTTCTGTCTGAGTGCGATGGCAGCTGTATTGGAAAATACTACAGTTATTGCTATGTTTGGTACTCCAGCAAAAATATACATGCGTTTTGAGGATCATTGTAACTCTGTTGTGCAGCCGACTGATGACTGACACCTGTGATAAGCTATATTCTAAGCCATGTTCTACGTTGAACATTACAGTATGGTCAACAGACCTAACTATAATGTGGTGGGGGGTTATACTCCACACAAGCCTCCACCCCTCCTATTCTCTCTTATCTCCCTTCTCCCTCGTGTTACGCAACGAGTTTCCTCTTAAACACACTGATACTTTCTGCTTCCACCAGGGACATCCACACTCTTGCCACCCTCTACCTGAGGAAGTTCCTCCTAAACTCCCTGTTAAACTTACTATTGCCTGTTGTATACTTATGCCCAGTTGTTTTGGACTAACGACCAAGTGGAAACAGTCTATTAACATTCACCTTTCGAATCCTTTCGTAATCTTAAACACGCCCAGGCTCACACACTGCCACTGATGGACAACTATCAAAGCTCAAATATTTGCCCATCAGCAACGAACAGTCATTATTGTATTTCTCTGTCTGACTTTCCACTGCGCTGAACAGAGGCTCCTCAAGTTGCCGTGCAGGCAACAGAGACTGGCACCGTTCTCGCTCGGTGTATGAAAAGGCGATTGAAATTGTTCAATCACATTGATGCCAAGTTCCTGGTTGCTGTCAGATCCACTCAAGCAGTTTGCTAGTTGCTAACCCAAGCAACAGACACTGTCAGGAGAGGGTGGGTAACTTGTTTTCCAGCAGCTTTAAGTTTAGTGATTACAGACACGGGATGGGGTTTGTTACCTGTTTCAACAAGCTGTGTGCAAACTGCAGGTTCTGCAGCCGCTGGTTATTCACCGCTTTCACTTCCACAAACTTGGTGGCCAGAGCAGCTTCCTGTGGAATGACGATAATAATCAATCAATAAATAATAATAATGCTTCCAATGTGACACAGCACCTTTCTTGTCAGAAGGACATCTCAAAGGGCTTCCCAGGATCCAGTGGAGTGACTTTATTTGTAGGTGAACGCGGCAGTCAATTTGGGCACAGCAACTCCCACAAACGTCCCTAAAGTGACTGATTTTATCTGGGGGATTGTTGGCCAGGAGACCGGGAGAAATGGCTGTACAACATGTCTGCTGTCCCCTAATGCCTCTAATAAACAAGATTAATAGTTGAGAATACTCGACAATTATTACACAAATAATAATGCATTACCTCATCTTTGTTCTTTTCAGCCGGGGATGGAATTCGGGGCTTTTTGGCCGCAGTTTCGGTATTGTCGGGGTTGACTCTTGACCTGAACCTCTCGGTTTCCAGCTCATAGTCCTGTAACACAGCAGACAGGAGTCCTGAAACTATGGAACTCTCTTCCTCTATCCTTCTACCGTTCCCCCTCCTTCTCCATCTTCAGGTCGCGCCTGAAGACCTTCCTTTTCGACCGTGCTTACGGCAACGCCCGTAAGAGTCACAGCAACGTCCGTTCATTCATTCAAACCTCGGGTTGCTTTCCATCTGCTATTAATCGAGCCACGCACAAACACGCACCAAACATGGGAAGGGTTACAACAGAGGCCGCTGTGCTCTCACCATGCGAGCACGTGGCTTTTGCTGATGTTATTATGATTTGCAATGACTCTCGTCACCTGTGACCCACAGTTACAAACCCGCTCTGCCCCCTGGCTGGTTTCACACTTACCGTGGACGAATATTTCAGCAACTCACTCTGCAATTATAACAATCCGTGCCTTTGATACAGCGCCTCATCACTCACTAAAGCATCACTGAGGGCTCCACAGGGTTCACTGTAAAATGCAGTCACTGCAGTCAATTCACGCACAGCAATGTCCCACGAACAGTCACGGAGTGAATGAGTGTATCTTATCTGGGGGATTGTTGGCTCGGTCACAGAGGGAAACTCGTCTCTTTTCAAGTAGATTCACAGGAACATCCAGTGGAACAGGCAGACGGGGCCTCGGTTTAACATCTCATCCGAAGGACGCCACCTCCGACAACACAGAGCTCCCACCAGCATTGTACTGGAGTGTCATTGTGCGAGCTCAAAGTCCTGACGTGGGGTTTGAACTCCCAACCTTGTGAGTCAGAGCCGACAGTGCTGCCTACCTACTGCGAACTGGAGGGAAGTGAAGCACTTGCCAACAGCCTCCCCAGTCAGTGCTGTATGTAACTTATCACTTTACACTGATTGAGAAACTTAAGAGCAGTGTTCACTTTGTTTTGCCGTTGTAAAGACACAGTGTCACAGTATTCACTATCCAGCATAAACCACTCCCAGGTCTCACCTTGACCGCCTGCTGGTATTTCTCCGCATCTCTGATTGTCTTCTTAAGCTCAGGCTCCTTGTTGGAAATATCTGCCAGCACACGCTACAGGAGGGGAAAGAAAGCTACAGTTACAGGCCTGTCACTGGCCCTGAGTCCTCTCTGGAGACTCGCGTTGTCATTAAACACGTTCTATCGGGCTCGCGTTGTATGATAATGAGCGTCAGGCAGAGTGGGGTGTGGGGGCGGAGGGCGAGAGTACCTTCTGGTTGGCGAGTTTACTTTCGATAGCCCTGATTGTGTCGTGGGGCTGGGGTTCGTAGACTGGGATGTTGGCCAGAAAGGCGTGCAGAGTGTCCGATTCGGAGCGGAAATCATCGTACGTCTCCTTGATGGGTTGTAGATTTTTTGACCTGTTTAATTAACGCAGAGTGAAAAGCTGGTCGTTTTGCAGAGACAACAGCGTCGCTCTTGTCCGTTGACTCCACAATACCCTGAACCTGTTTGTCGACGAGTCCAAGGCAAGGCCGACATGAATATACGAAAGCCGTGAGTTTAGGAGGAACTCCTTCACTCGGGAGAGAGCGGTGAGAGCGTTGGAAGTGGGTTCTGAACTTACCTGTCGGTTATTTGCTTGTTCAGATCATCAAATCTCTTGTTGAGTTTTTTCATGTCGGAGTCCTGGTGTTCAATGTCGGGGCAATGCTCCTGGAAGCTGTTGGCCAGAGCCTGGCAGTTCTTCTTCACTGCGTTCACGTTTTGCTCGGCTTCCTGCAGGATCGGCTTCTTAGACATCAGCTCGGATTTCATGGCCTGGAGATGGGAGATAATAATGGGCTCCTGTCAACAACGCAAATCTGCCTCACACGTGTAGAGTAACAGCAACAAAACTGGCGTCCCTCACGCAGGGCAGCATCCCAGAGCGCTCGACAGTGGCGGAGCACGCCGCCGAGCCAGGGGGGAGGTGACCGTAAGCACGGTTGAGAAGGAAGATCTTCAGGCACAACCTGAAGATGGGGAAGGAGGGAGAAAGGTGGAAGGATAGAGGAAGAGCGCCATAGAGTTTCAGGGCGTAGTGGCTGAAAGCACGGCTGCTGGTGGTGGAGCGGAGGGCACGAGGGGCAAGCAGGAAGCCGGAGCCAGTCGAGCCGAGGCAGTGGGTAGTAGACTGGGGAGTAAGCAGGTCGGTTGCTGAGTATCTAGGATCTAAGATTCTGTGTAGAGTAATACGGAGAAGGGTCCAGATTTTCTCAGTCTTCTCTGTGGTACTCACATCGAGCTCCTTCTGCCTGCTGTCCAGGCCCCATTTGCCCTCTGGCACCGTCCGCTCTGTAGCCAACTTCTTTTCGTACTCTGAGATCATGGTCTTCCCTTTCCGCAGACTGTTCACTGCGCGGTTCGCAGCCTTAACCCTGCAGAGGTCACATTTTGGGACATCATTCACAGTTCATGTTTCACCAGCCATCCGTCAAATCGAACGGTGAAACCGATACAATACAAAATGAAATTTGTGTAGCGCCTTTCACGTCTGGAGGACATCCCCAAGGCCACAGAACGCCCGGTGTCGAGCACAGTGTAGGTACGAACACAGAGAAAACAAAGGGCCCTTTGCTTCGAAGGACAGATCGCTTTGACGACACATACACTGTCACTACACTTAATAATAATAATCCTTGCATTTGATATAGCGCTTTTCACGTCGAGAGGACGTCCCAAAGCGCTTCACAGAATATACTGTAAAGTGAATTGACTGTATATTTGTGGGCGAAACGCGGCAGCCAATTGCGCACAGCAATGTCCCACAAACAGTCGCGGATTGAAAATGACCAATTTATTATTGTTTTGTTTTGGAGGGATTATTATTAGGCTCTGTGTGGAGTAAGGAAACTTGCCCAAGGTTTCGCCCTCTGCCTGGAATTGAACTCAGGTCTCTCACTTACAAAGCGAGTGCTCTAACCATTGAGCTACAGGACTCCACTTGACAACAATTCCCTGTAGAGCCCTCTGAGACTCATCTCAAAACCAAGCCAGCTTGGCTCAGTGGTAGCGCTCTGACCTCCGAGTCAGAAGCACGTGGGTTCAAATCCCTCACGTCGGGATTGAAGAGTAAATCCCGCTCTATGCTTTACATTAACGCTGGGATTTTCCTCCCTCCCAACGGGAGATGCGGTGACTTACTTCTCCTCGGAGCAGTTGAGCAGCAGGCTGACGTCCTCGAAGGTCTGGTTGGTGTTGTCCAAGCCCTCACGGAGCTGCGGAGCGCTGCTGTTCTGAGGCTTCTGTGCCAGGAAAGCCTGGACCTGACGCTCTTTGGACATCTTCTCGATCTCGAGCTTACCAATGTCCGTGCTGATGTTCTACACACAAACACAAACCATTTCCCGATCAATCAGCAGAGTCCAAATTACTCGTATTCTGTAACTGAACCCGGGGCCATAGCTTCAAGAGAATTGGCAAAAGAACCAGAGGGGAGATGAGAAGAATTTATTATTTTTTTTACTCAGAGAGTTGTTACGGTCTACGTTGCACCGTCTGAAAGATTGACGGAAACAGGTTCAGTAATAACTTTCAAAAGGGCATTGGATAGAAACTTTTGCAAGGATATGGGGAAAGAGTAGAGGGAGTGGGACTGATTGGGTAGCTCTTCCAAAGAGCCAGCACAGACGTGATGAGCCGAATGGCCTCCTTCTGTGCTGTAATATTCTATAAACATCCACAGGTGAGGATCCCCATATTTCCCCTCATCTCACAATTCCCCCCCACATCCCCCAAAAACAAACACCGTCTCCCCACAACACCCCGCCTCCCCCACACACACACACACGTCCTGCCCCTCCGTACGTATCCATGTGCACACACACACACAGAGGTTTGAGTGCTCAGCAGTAACCCCTGACAGAATGGGGCTGTGTAGCTGCCTTTCCCTCACCGCCAGGTCCTGGATGCGGTTGTTGCTGTCCTGTAGAGGTTTGCTGTTATCCAGGGGGGGGCGGATGGTGCTCTGGATGGTGCTGCGCTGTTTATTCAGGTCCTCATTGATCTTGTTCAGATCTGCCACCAGTTTCGCCCCCTGCTTGTCCTCAACACCTGTGACAGACACCAAACACAGCACAGCCAGTCAGCGACACGCACACGCGCACGCACACACACACACACACACACACACAGCAGCAACAAGCAAAACAGTGGACGGAATTGTGTGTAATTGACTTCGACGGAAAGAAAATGTTATTACTTGACACGGGCTGGAGAGCTGGGCTCTTTGTGGCTGTGAAAAGATGAGAGAGAGAGAATACAATGAGATGACATCAGGAAACACAGACGGGATACAACAATTACAACAGTCCTGATTCTTTCTCCCCACCCCCCCCGCACCCCCATTTCCCCCAACCCCATCCCCAAACCCACCCTCTCTGTCTCAGCCCCTCTCCCTCCATCTCTGAGACAAACCCAAGCCTGGTGAGTTCTGGAGAGGGGGCGAGTGGGGGGGGGCGAGGGGTGGGGGGTGCTTGAGGGAGGGAATTCCAGGCAGTGGGGGCGGGGGCACAATAGTTGAAATCTCTTCTTGGCTTGCGAGAGGGTGGGGGGGGTGGGGGGGGGGAGATAATGGATGCACAACACTGCCGTCCCTGCCCTCCCCGCACCACCATGACCTCCCCCTGAGCCCCTCTCCCTCAATCTCAGCCCCTCCTCCTCCCCCTCAGGCCCTCCCCTTCAGTCTCAGCCCCTCCTCCTCCATCTCAGCCCCTCCCCCTCACTTCCAAGGGGTCCGATGAAGGGCTCCGAGCCGCAAGATGAATGGTATAACGGTTTAACGTCTCACCTCCAACAATGCAACCCCCACCCAGCGCTGCTTTAGAGTTCAGCTTAGACTATGTGAGTTCCAGACCTGATCTGGGACTTGAGCCCATAACCTTCTGACTCAGAGGCGAGAGCGCTACCACTGAGCCAAGTGTCGTTGTTGGGCTATAATCCCAATCGCTGTCACTCCCTCTCGCCCTCGGGGTGTATATATCTCAGAACCTGTCTCTCTCTCTTTCTCTGACCCTCATTAGGGCAGTTAGAACACAAACCTGACTGGATGCCCGGCTTCAGCTCATTTAATCGTTTCTGGAGGCCGTTTTTGACTCTGTTCATCTTCTGTTTGATGTCCTTGTATTGGTTGGCAATTCTGGCAACGGAAACGTCAGGAATGAGACAAATGGCAGGAATGGGGGGGAAATGAACACGTTCACATTCCGGTCAAAAAATGACTCGTCAAGTCATCGTGTGTGAAAATCAATACATATGAAGCCAGTCCCCAATCAACCTGTCTCAACATTTTATAATAATAATAATCCTTGCATTTGATATAGCGCTTTTCACTTCTTCTCGACATCTCAAAGCGCTTCGCAGAATAGACTGTAAAGTGAATTGACTGTATATTTGTGGGTGAAACGCGGCAGCCAATTGCGCGCAGCAGCGTCCCACAAACAGTCGTGGGTTGAAAATGATCAATTTATTATTGTTTTTGGAGGGATTAGTTGATAAACATCTTCCTGACTCAGCGGCCTTTAAAAACATGGCGATCCATTTTTGTGTTGGTCAGCCGTGTGTCTGACACATGCAGAAACCCATCACCGTTGCTTAAGAGTATCCAAACTAGACTGAGAATTCCACACATCCCACCTACACATGGAAATCCCAGAGATAAGATTGTTGGAATGGAATTCCTCTCTCTCTCTCTCTCTCTCTCCCCCTGGAGGGACACATCCTGTTTACCTAATTCCAGAAAGTATTAGGCGCAGGTTGGCAAGACCCAAGGATTGGGGACCCCAGAGTGTGCGTTGGGGTAACTGCTGGAGTCTAACCAGCTAAACCCACAGAGCTCGCCATTGAGAGCACTGTCTGGAGAATGAAGGAAACAGCAAATCTTTTGCCAAATGTAAATTCTGTTCAGGGGATGATAATTTGATGGATATAAATTACCTTTATGATAAAGAGCACAGATACCATCTGATGGACTGTGATAAACATGGATTTGCTCCCATAAGTGAGGACAATAATACTACAATAATAATCCTTGTATTATATATAGCATCTTATCACGTAGTTGAGGCATCTCAAAGCACTTCACAGAATATACTGCAAAGTGGAGTGACTGTGTATTTTGTGTGCGAAACGTGGCAGCAAATTGGGCGGTGTAAAGTCAGGGTCAGGAGCCCAGCAATTTGAGCTGCGATTAGACGAGCCAGGGCTCTTCAGTCTCCAGAGAAAACAATTCCCAGACAGAGGGGAACTCCTGGAGGTGTGTAACATTTTAAAAGGGATTGAAAGAATAAACCCAGATCAATACTTCAGGATGCACCGAGACAGTAGAACAAGAGGACATTGGTTTAGAGTTGCAAAGTTTAGAGTCGCCACTGTTAAGCCTTTCGAGACGCTGCCTTGTGTGAAGGCCGCTGTATAAATGCAAGTTGTTGTTTTTGCGGGAGTAAAGGGGGCAATTTCAGGACAGGAAGCGTCCTTTACCCAGAGGGTAATTAACAACTGGAACCAGGAAGGGTGATTGAGGACAGGGCATTGGGTGGGACTCGTTGAAAAAGTTGCTTGATGCTGTCATGGGTTTGGGGGTGGGGGTGGGAGGAGAGCGGGGAGAGGATGGAGGAATGGGGGAAATGGGTATTCTGGAGGAATCCTTCAATTGCTAAGAGATGCTGCCCTGCCTGAAGGGTGCAATCTAAAACATACAATGCAAGTTGTTGTTGTTATTGTTATGAGATGGAATGAGCCAAAGAGCCTCCCTCATCCAGACCGACTCGCGATCCTGTGACTTACTCGTCTGCGTTGGCCACAGCCTCCTGGTCAGTGGGTGGGATGACAAAGCAGACAGATGGAGCGTTGAGCTTGCGGGCAGCGTGGTCTGACACCTCCCAATGGGTAGGGCTGAGCTTCTTGTTCAGGGAATACTTCTCCCCGCGATGCACTCGACCCTGTCAGAACAAACAAAAAACAGCACATTTACTAACAACTTGAGTAGGTGAGGGGAGACACCCACCTGGTGAGGACTCACTCTCATCCTCCTGGCATTTCACAGTGTCTGCAATGTGGCTAATTATTAACCACAGCCTGAATTTTGGAGCCGGGATTTCTTTCGAATCAACAGAAAAGCAGCTCTGGTCCAAAGTGGGAGCATATAATAAAGCTCGTCAGTATCGGATCTAAAGGGCGGTTAGGATGAACTCCTTAACATAGGGAGGGGGTGAGATAGTGGAGCTCACTGCTGGTTCTTTTTTATATACACACATACTCAAAGAATTGTTAGGCTGTTGGCCTTGGGACACAAATGCAAGGATTATTATTATTATTATTATTATCCTGCTGACGTGAAAGGCACTATACAAATGTAATTTTGACGTTGGTTTTGTTGTTGTTGTTGGACGCCTGCAAGGGGCAGGGATCGAGACAGGATCTATTGGCTTTCAAGATAGATATCTACAAAAAGAATAAATCTGCAGAAGAATGAGGGGGGCCGGGGAGGGGGGAGAGGCATCATCAATGGGACTGTAGGGATCACTCTTCCAAAAAGCGGCACAGATATGATGGTCCAAATGGCCGTCTTCTGTGTGTAGAATTCTCTGGATGTCTAATCGATAACAAGGGGCAATATCTGGATATGAATTAATTGGATAGAATCATAGTTTTGAAGCACTTGACTATGTGATTTTGTACTACATTTAGAGAGTTGCCATTAAACCTCTTGATGAACACAGCCACTTGTGCTTTGGTTCCTTCACAAACCCAGTGAGAGGAAGGCTGCAATAAAGCGATCGCTCACCCCTTCAGCGTCAATGTCACACAGCGCCTCCACGGGGATTGGCTTGGGAGGGATTTGGCGGCGAAACTTGAGAGGGAGAACCTGCTGGCTGTGTTTTTGGAGACTTTTCACCACTTCCTCGTGTTTGTCCAGTGCTCGATCCTGGTCCTGCAGAGAAGAGGAGGAGAAATCAGGTTAACAGGAACCGAATGATCCGTCTGTTGTCAGTCCCTAGAACCAAACCGCCTCATTCTGTCAAGTGTACATCATCCTATCCTTCGAATCTCTTTGTGCTCCTGCCATTACTCTCACTCTACCCCCATTCTCGCCTGCCGGCACTCTATTCCTCCGCCTCAGCCCTGCTGCTCGTTCCTCACTCCCTGCGCCATGGAGTCCTGTAGTGTAGTGGTTAGAATGCTTATCTCGCAAGCAAGAGGACCTGGGGTCGATTCCCTGGTGGGGCAGGACCTGAAGCAAGTTCCTATTACTTCACACGCATCTGCTTTCCTAATTTATCTAAACGACCGTGTTTCAGGCCGGGCTGAGGTCTCAGAATACTCTTAACACTGAAACCAGAACACATTTCAAAAGTTAAATAGAAATCTTTATCGCTTTCACTGCATACTCATCCGGTTCCATTACTCTCACTCTACCCCCAATCTCGCCTGCCGGCACCACCCTTCCTCTGTGACCTCCTAAGCCCCTACCAACCCGCCCGTTCCCTCCACTCAGCCGGCTCTGGCTGCTCCACGTCCCCCGACTCACCCGCCCCACCATCGGCGGGAGAGCCTTCAGCCACTCTGCCCCCAAGCTCTGGAATTCCATCCTCCAATCACTCCTCCTCGCCCCCTCCTTAGCCTCCTTCAAGTCCCGCCTCAAGACTCTCCTCTTTCACCATGCCATCGGCCACTCCCCTCCCCCTCCCCTCCCTTTCCCCCCCAGCTCGGGTCTGAAATGCTGTACTCTGTCCACTGCCTTGGGATGTCCTCCCGACGTGAAAGGCGCTATACAAATGTAATCTTGTTGTTGCTGTTGTTGTTATTACAGGGCTGTACAACACCATTGTAGCCCTCAAGCCTTTGTCTGAGATCAGCTGAAGCAGCCACATAATTTCCAGATGCAAAAGATTCAGCTACGAATCTCCCTTAACAGTAAGTTGATCAGCCTCTGAGTGCAAAGGTCCCAGTGTGACTTGGGTTTGTCTTTCGGCTGTTCTCAGAAGAAGCCGCCTCACTTACTTCCAAATTGCGAAGCAGGGTCTGCAGCTGGTGCTGGTCCTTGTACTCGGGGTTGAAGTTATGATCCAGGTCATTGTCCACTCTCTTCAGAAGGTCCTGCACCTCCTTTGCATCCTTGTGAAACTGTGAGGTTAAAGAGAAAAGAACACAACATTCACTGAATAAAGCAACACACCACGGCAAATCTGTGGATTGGTTGATCTGTTGACTGAAGGATAGCTATTTGTTAGGTCAAGGTATTAAGGGATATGGGGCAAGAGCGGGTAGTTGGACTTGAGCTACAGATCAGCCATGATCTTGTAAAATGGCGGAACAGGCTCGAGGGGCTGAATGGCCTACTCCTGTTTCTATGTTTCTAATTCACATTGACACAATCACTGGTGTCAGATCTCCCTCGACAGCTTTGGGTGATTGAGATCAGAGGCCTGTTTCACATCATTATGGGTTTCATTCGGGTGGGGTGTTTGGGGGGGTGACGGCTGTTGTGAGACAGTTCCAGGACTCCCAGTTCTGGTACCTTGTGGGCACATTCTGGGGTCCCCAAGCCTTGATTATTGCCAACCTGCGCCTAATATCCAGAATTAGGTAAGCAGGAAGCGTCCCTCCAGGGAGAGAGAGCCCATTCCATTCCAGCAATCTATCTCTGGGATTTCCATGTGGAGGTGGGATGTGTGGAATTCTCAGCTTGGTTTGGATATTGTTAAGCACAGTGATGGGTTTGTGCTCGCGTCAGACACTCGGCTGACCCCAAAAAAGTACCTTATGGTAATCCTCCATGTTCTTCAGATGGTTCTCCTCACAGATCAGCAGGTTTAAGTACTCTTTCCAATCAGCGTGGACGGCCTCCATGTGAGCCTGGTGATGGAGTGAGAGGAACAGACATCAGCACTAATAGCACCACACACCACTCAACACAAACCAATGCCTTCAGCAGCACCAGGACTACACACAAACTTCAGGTAATATCTCACAGACAATGAGGGCCTCATTTGTTTAAACTCTAGCGGTTACACCACCCAACACACACCCTGTGGTCTCCAAGCCTTGGCTCTCGCCAAGCTCTCTTGATCCTCTCTGGAGTTAGGTAAACAGGGTGTGTCCCTTCCAGGGAGAGAGTGCTCTGGGATGTTACCCTGCATGATGGGTTGCTCTATAAATGCACAAGTTGTTATTGTGCTCACTCCAACCCAGGCACGGGGAAATGTCCACGTGTAAGTAGCATACATATGTGGAACTGGCAGCTTGGTTTTGGCACTCTTTAGCACGCTGATTGGTTTCTGTGTAGGTCACGCACCCAGTGACTCAAAAAAACCTTTGTGTAGTCTGCCCGGCTTATGCAGACAGGCTGAGCTGGGGTCCCTCGATGGGGAGCCTGGGATTACCTCGATGGGGTTCTTTCCGGGGTGATTTGCCTCCAGCAGTTTGTTACCATCTTGGTGGAGTTTGGTAATCGTGGCCTCTTTGGCTTCCAGGTTTCGGTTGACGAAATTCTGCAACCAATAAAGACAATGTCGGTGAGATGAAGAGAGGGAACCAGCGGCCATTCACATACAAGGTCCCTGTGAGCGTGTGTTTCCTGATGATGATAAAATCAACTTCTACTAAAAAAAAAGCAGCTCTTAAAATCCCTGGTCACCGTGGTTACCTCGTACTGCCGGTGTCGGTTCTTATAGTCCAGGTTCCGGTCGCTGAAGTCGCAGTTCATCCGGTCTCTCTGCTGCGTGTCCATCCAGTACAACTCATTGGTGCATTGCTGCATGTAATCCCGCAGCGAGGTAAGATCTGTCTGCCGCTGCTTCGTCACCGTCTGTCAATCAAAACAATGTCACTCAGCGCGGATTTCTCCTGCTCCTGACTGCCCCCCACCCCCCGACCCCTTAACAGGAGCTGTGAAGTCCTGTAGTGTCGAGAGGACTCGGGTTAGATTTCCGGACGGGGCAAAACCTGAGCAAGTTTCCTCACTCCACACACTTTTGTTTACCTCTCAGTAAATAGGAACTGGGGCGGGGGGGGGTAATGGTGTGTGAAGCTGGGTGGGAGGTGGGGTAGAGGCTGGACTGACCTTCAGTTTGTTGTATTTGACCTGGAGCCCGCTGATGTATTGCTGGGGAGAGAAGAAAGGGAAAAAACCTTCAGTAAAAATTTCCCGTTAACTCAAGAAAAGAATCTTCAATGTAGATGCTGCGGAGTGAGACTCCCCCAGAGCTTCACACCATCCCAAACCACAGCAGCAAGGCTCTGAGCAGCTCTAACCAGAGAGAATTCTACTCAATTAATCGCTCACTGAATGGGGCTGAGACAGTAAACCCAGGACAACAACTCTGGTTGCATCAAGACAGGAGAACAAGAGGCCACAGAATAGAGGTGTAATAAACAACAACAAGAACTTGGATTTATATAGCGCCCTCCACCCGGACGGCATCTCAGAGCGCTTTACAGTAACGGATCCCGGGCCGAGCCAGGGGGAGGGGGAGGAAGGTGCCCAAAGGCCCGGTCGAAAAAATAGGTCTTTAGCCGAGACCTGAAAATAGGAAGAGTGGGAGCGAGGCGAAGGGAGTGAGGAAGGGAGTTCCAGAGCCTCAGGGCATAGTGGCTGAAGGCATGGCTGCCAATGGTGGAGCGGAGGACTCGGGGAACAAAGAAGAGGCCAAACCCGATAGAGCGAAAGCAACGGGCACTGCTGTGAGGAGGGAGGAGGTCAGAGAGGTTGGGGGGGTGCAGAGGATTGGAGAGATTTGAAGACAAGGGTGAGGATCTTGAAGTCGATCCTCTCTGGGTCAGGCAGCCGGTGCAGTCTGGCCAGGACTGGGGTAATCGGGGAGCGGAGTTTGGTGCGGGTAAGAATGCGGACGGCAGAGTTCTGGATTACTCCGTGTAATAAAGGGGTATTTCAGGACAGATGCCAGGAAATGTTTCTTTAACGATCAGAACAGAATGGCCAATCAGGATGATTAACTGTGGTTTTAGTTGCTTAAAGTCTAGGAAATGCCCCCCCAGTACACACTGTGGAGTCCCCGAGCCTTGGCTCATTCCGACCTGCACCGAATACGGAATTGGGTAAGTAGGTGGGTGTCCCTCTGGGGAGAGAGTGCGCATTCCATTCCACATTCCCATGTGTAGGCCGCGAACGTTGGTGGAACCTTTGTCTGAGTGGAACTTCTTAAGCACAGTGATGGGTTTCTGTGTCTCAGTCACCCAGAGCCCAAAAGAACTGGTTAAATGTGTTATGACATGTGTTGGGATCTTGTACAGCACCATTTGACCCCTGGAAAAGAAGCACGTCGCCTGCTGCAGCCTCACCGAGTCCTTGTTTTTGTTGATGTGATCTCCAATTGCTTCCACCTCATTACTGAAGACATTGTGATGTTCCACTTGCTGCTCCACAGACGGCAGGTCATTCCCAAAGCCTTTGTTATTCAGTTCCACCTGAAAGTACAAATGGGAGACTGGTGAGAAGGGTCAGAAGGGGTGAGAAGGGCAGAAGTGGTGAGAAGAGTAGAAGGGCTGAGAAGGGCAGAAGGGGTGAGAAAGGTTAGGAGAGGTGTGGGGGTCAGGAGGGGGGAGAGGGGCATGAGGGCTGAGAAGGTCAGGAGGGGTGAGAAGGGCAGGAGGGTGAGAGGGAGAAGGAGGGTGAGAAGGGCAGATCACCTACACATAGAGAGGAAGTCTCAAAGCTTCAGAGAGTTTACTGTAAACTACAGTCACTGGGTTATTTGGCAAACACAGTAGCCAGTCGCCCACAGCAATGTTCCACAAATAGCCGTGGGGCGAGTGACCAATTTTATTTGGGGATTGTTGGCCAGCACACCAGGAGAGAGAGAGAGAGAGAAACTCCCTTTTCCTTTGGAAGAGCACCGTGGGATCTTTTAACGTCCACCCGAAAAGGCAGACGGGACCTCGAGGGACGGCACTGCAGACAATTCAGAGCTCCCCCACCAGCGCTGCACTGGAGCGTCAGCTTAGACGACATGAGTTCAAAGACCCGACCCGAGCTTTGAACCCTCGACCTCGCGAGTGTGCTACCTGATGGAGGCAGGCCAGCAGGCCAGGCCGTCCCACCGGTGTGCGCTGCTACTAACCAGGTCAGTGCGAGTTTTTCCGGAGTGACTCCGCGTCACATGGACTCGCTCTGGACGGATGGGACGTGGAGTCTCTCCCGGAATCACAGAGTGTTGCTCTCACCTGCTTCTCGTCGATGAGCTTGGACCAGTTAATGCTGGGGCTGCTCGATGTATTGTAGATCTTCTCACGTTCCACTTTCAGCTTGTCAACTCGTCTCTGCAGCTGCTTGATACTGAGGGGAGAGCGGGTCAGTTACTGAGGGCAACACAGGGCTTCATCCCAGAGAGCTAATGTGTGTAGGTGTGTGTGCCGCGGGGATGTGGGGGGCTGTGTGTACCACAGTGTGTGTGGGAAGGGGGCTGTGTGTCGGGGGGTTTGGCTGTGTGTGTGTGGGGGGGTGGGCTGCTGTGTGTGTATCAGGGGATGTGCGTGACTGTGGGTGGAGATCTGTGTGTGTGTGTGGTGGGGGGTCTGTGTGTACCACAGTGTGAGGGTTCGCACTTACTCCTCCACTATCATGGCTCCCTGTGGGTGTTTTTTCTCATTGGCGTTGTGAGCGTCGGTGTGAAGCCCCTTCAGCAGCTCGTTGGAGTCCGCGATCTTCTTGTCGGTGGCTTCACGGTACAAATACTCCTTCCCCTCCGTCTTCCTCCTCACATCCTGGGGGAGGGGAAACAAAGGCAATAGCTGATCCCAGGCTCCTCTCTGTACATCTCACCCCCCAAACAAACCCACCACAAGCAGACAAACACCCTCCTTCTCATCCGCACTCCGCGAGTGTTGGTTGTTTGAGAGACTTTGGTGTCCCCAAGCCTTGTCTCTCACCAACCTACGCCTAATACTGTCCGGAATTAGGTAAGCAGGATGCATCCCTCCAGGGAGAGAGAGTAGCATTTCATTCCAGCAATCTATCTCTGGGATTTCCATGTTTAGGTGGGATGCGTGGAATTCTCAGCTTGGTTTGGATACTCTTAAGCAACGGTGACGGGTTTCTACACGTGTCAGACGCCTGGCTGAACAAAAAAAGTAAGCTGGAACCACAGCATTAATATAATCTGCCCCCGAGACTCAATGCAAAACAAAGAGCAAAGACTCCAGCTGTCATTGGAGAACACCAGCAGCAGTTTGCATTGATATGGGCAGGAAGCAGGGATACAGGGCCCATCGCCGTGTGTTGTGACGCCCATACCTCAGGCTGGGGTGGGGGTGGGGGATGGTGTTGGGGGATGGGTGCCTGCAGTCTCGTCCAGTAACAACTGCTATCAGTAGCTATTTACATATCATGTTCAATGGGGGGAGGAGAGCACTGGAAGAGAGGATAGAGGAGGAGAATTCATCGGGTTTTTAAATTGATGAGAGAGGTTAGGGTCAGGAAGGGGGGTCGGGGAGGGAGGTTGGGGTCGCGGAGGGAGGTCAGGGTTGATGAGAGAGGTTAGGCTGCTCACCCCCATTAACCAAATTATGTTCCACTTGGGAACGAGGGTTGGCCCCGCAGACAGGCCCCTCCCCCTCATCCCAAACTCTATCCCCAAATTGTCACAAGACAACGTGGATTTGAACATGTCTTCATGACCCAACGAGCAGGTCAGGTGATGGGATGGCCTCTGCAGCAGGGCAAGCCTGGCCTGAGCCTAGTGACCAGGTGCTCCCGTGAGAGTGTTCCAGAGTTTCAGGGCATAGTGGCTGAAAGCACGACCTCCGATGGTGGGGCAGAGGGTGCGAGGGACGAACAAGAGGCCGGTGCCGGTCGAGCGGAGGTACCACGTAGTGGATTGGGTGAGTGAGGAGATTGGAGAGGTAGGGAAGTGCCAGGGAGTGAATGGATTGAACACGAGTGTGAGGATCTTGAAGTCGACACTCGATCTTGGCCAAAAGGCCGAGAAGCGATTGCAACATGCAGCTCCAACTGCAGCCGACAGGAGCGGAGAAGAGAGCAGACATCAGCCTGCGTCCTAGTCACCGCGTGAATGTGAAGGAACGACGAGCGAGACTGTAACTAACCCACAGGCACAAAGTCAACCCACAGGACAGAACATCCAAAACACAGGGAGCAAGGAAACAGGATATCCGAATAGCCAGGTTAAGTGTAGAGTACATGGCATCCACGTGATCGATATGCCTCCCTCTCCTGTACAGGAAAACACCCCGATCAAAACCCTCATTGTTTGTTCCTGAATGTGACATCAATCGGCCTAGCTGGACACGGTCCCTGTCCAGGACTGAATGTTCTCTTTGCTGTTCTGGGGATTCAATTCATATCATTGTGCTATTACACCTCCGGGCAATTCATGTACTTTCTAAGCCACTGTCACCAAATCAGGTGGATTTTCTCACACCGTACAGCGAGGGTTGTGGTTGGGGGTGTGGTGTGCGGTGCGTGTGTTTTGTTGGGGTAGGGGTGGAATCAGTGCTATCAGAACAAGTCCAAAAGATTACATTATTGTGAAACGGCCTGAGGCTGTCCCACGCTTAATCCACAGAGAATTTGTGAAGCGTACAGTTGTTTTATTGCCTGAAGTCGAGGGCCCCTCAGTTGTGTCCCTGCCAAATACCAGCTTCAATCATCTCCAAGTTGTGAAACAGGGCTGATACTAACAGCGAGTGGGTGTAAGCAACATAAACCAATAAACACCACGCAGGGTGTCACCCACCCACATCTGAGATAATAAAGTGCGATTGGCCTCACCCTCTGGGAGCCTAACGCTGGGTGTAACCAATCACATCCAGGTAGAGTCATGCAAATCATTCACTGTAGCAATCCCAGCCGTCACTGTTTGTGGGCGTTTTAGAACACAACACAACACAGTACAACACAGCACCTTTCGTGTCAGGAGGACGTCCCAAAGCGCTGAACGGTCCAGTGTTGGCACCCGAGAGGAGGGGGCCAGGCGAGAGGGGAGGAAAGCATGCTCAGAGAGGAAGGTCTTGAGGTGGCTTTGAAGGGGCAAGGGAAGGGGGCGAGGCGAGGGAGGGGGGGAAGTGAGAGGTGAGGCAAGGGAGGGGGGAGAGTGGCAAGGGTGGGGAGAGGTGAGGGAAGGGGAAAGCGGCAAGGGAGGGGGGTGGGAGGGTGGTCGGGGGGGGGGCAGAGGTGAGGGAAGGGGGAGGGAGGAGAGGGGAGGTGAGGGAGGGAGGGTGGCGAGGGGGGGAGGGAGGCAAGTGGGAGAAGGAGGGAGGAGGTGAAGGGGGGAGAGAGGGAGGAGCGAGGGGCATTACCAGGAGTAGGTTGTCCTCGATGCCCACGATGTTGTTCTCCACAATGTCAGCTTTCTTTTGCACACTATCAATCAGCCGGCTGAGCTCCGAGGGCACCCTGTAACACAGCACAGCACACAGTGAGGGAGGCAGGAGCTGGGCAATACACTGCATGAGACTCTACCTGTACTACAGAATACACTGGTACAATACCATATACAAGTCCAAGGAAGAGCAAACAGATCTCAGCCACTGAACCAACAACTGTATCTCAAACCACTCGTCCCCTCAGAACATCCCTCACGCTGTCTCCCTGCCCTCGAGAAAAGTGGGCAGTGTGGGGATTGACCAGCAAAGCTATGCCTGTAAATGGGCCCAAAACACAATGCACTTTACATTTATAAAGCATACACCCGATTGTGTGTCAGCCTGGCTCACTGGTAGCTCTCTTGCCTCCAAGCCAGATGGTTGTGGGTTCAAATCCCACTTGGAGACTTTGAGCTCACAGTCTAGGCTGACGCTCCAATACTGTAGGGGTGCACAGCGTTGTTAGATGACACTATCCTTCGGATGAGATGTTAATCTGAAGTCCTGGTTGTCTCTTCAGGTTAAAGATCACGTGTCACTACGCAAAAAGAGAAGGGAGTTTGTCTCTCTCTCCCAGTGTCCTGGCCAACAATCCCTCCAGATACAATTGATCACTCACTCCATGGCTGGTGGGACATTGCTGTGTGCAAGTTGGCTGCTGTATTTGCTCACAGTCACTACACTTCACAGTACTTCTTGCGAAGCATTGTGAGACATCCTCCCACTGGGAAAGGCGCTGTGTAAAATGTGACAATTATTGGAATAAGGCAACAGCAACAACAGCTTGCACTTATACAGCGCCCTCCGTGCAGTGCAGCGTCTCAGCGTCTCGGTGGCCGTAAGCACGGTCGAACAGGAAAGTTTTCAGGCAGAACTTGAAAGAGGGGAGAGAGGGGGCAAGGCGAAGGGTTTGAGGGAGAGTGTTCCAGAGTTTCGGGGCGTAGTGGCTGAAAGCACCACCTTCGATGGTGGTGCGGAGGGTGCGAGATGAGCAGGAGGCCGGTGCCTGTTGAGCGGAGGCGCCGGGTGGTGGATTGGGGAGTGAGGAGGTCGGAGAGGTAGGGATTATATTATAGCCATCCCAGTTCCTGACCTGAGAGGTCTCTCTGCCAGCAGCTGTCTCGTCACCGCTTCCTGTTACAGCGGTTTGATAATCTCAACTCTAATTCTCAACAACACTGCAGCATGTGTGCGAGTGTCAGGGCACGGTTAAACCACACTGTAGCTTCAAATATCCTCAATAACATTCACATGACCGATCTGCAGCCTAGTTGATCTCACCTTTCCAGATATATCCAGCCTCCTCGCCTCCCATTACATCATCAAGCCGTTTCATACATGAGTCCCAGTCTCCCGGCCTCAACCACCCTTTCTGGTAACCCTGTTCCAGTCGTTGATTACTCACTAGGTAAAGAAATACTTCCTGGTGTCTGTCCTGAAATTGCCCCTTTAAAACTCTAAGCCCACGTCTTTGTTGAATCAACGATTGCACATAATTATACATTACGTTTTCTTGAAAATTTCCAGAATTTAATAAATCCCTTCTCCTCACCCTGCCCCACTCTCAACAAAAAGATGGCACCTCTAACAATGCAATGCATCCCCAGCACTCTACTGGATCGTCAAAGTCCCAGTGTGGGTCTTAAGCCCCTAACCTCGGACTCAGAGGCGAGAGCGCTGTTCATCGTGACAGGTCGATATGTTCGAAACCAATGAATTCTATCCATTACTGAGGTTTGCTTCATTGCTGTTATTGCTGTTTGGCTTCGCTGTATGTAAACTGGTTGCCACGTTCGCCTAAAAAAATCCCAGTGAATCCTGTGAAGCTCTTTGAGATGTCTCGACCAAGCAATAAGGCACGATATCAAATGCAAGGATTACTGTCACGATGGGACACTGCTGTGCGCAATTGGCTGCCCCGTTTCGCCCACAAAATACACAATTACAGTATATCCTGTGAAGAGCTTTGAGATGTCTTGAAGACGTGATCAGGTGCGATATCAAACGCAAGGACTATTATGATTATTATACGATCAAATGCAATTCTCAGTGCGGTGACTGTGAAGGACAATCAAGGGTTAGTTAGGCTGCGGTACGCTGTAAAGGAGGGGAGGTGGATGTGTTTGGAGAAAAAATACTTTAAATTCCAGGGTTAAAGAGAGGTTGGGTGAAATTGGACTTTAAAACCAGTTCCTCTTAAATTGCCAACGTCCTACCGATGTGGTGACACGCCTCTCTCCCTGCATTCCCCACATTCCTGCACTCAACGACTCCACCCTGAGCCAGTCGGTCACCTCCTCAATGTCCAGGGCGTGCAGAGTTGTTTTATAGTCCTCTCTGCTCCACTCTTTCCTCTCCTCTCCTCAGGGAGCTGAGCCATGCTACACAACAGAGTGTTCACAAAGTCCTCTTACCCCCATGTTTATTTCCTACAGCGCAGTGACCAACAAGTGAAATGCGTGGAAGAATTGTGTACAGAAATGCTTAATTGTATCCCGTACAGGTGTTTAAGCGTATTTAGACGTCCAGAGGATGGGCGTGAATGAGTGAAATGGCAGATAATGATCCATCACCATGTCCACGGCCACATCTTTTGTAACTTGGATACCAAAGCGAAATGCATCGCTGACAGCTCCTTTCAGCTCTGACTTGTGCAAGGCTTCACCCTGCCCGGGAATTGAGCCCGGGTCCTTTCGCTTATAATAATAATCCTTGCATTTGATATAGCGCTTTTCACGTCGGGAGGACATCCCATAGCGCTTCACAGAACACATTGTAAAGTAAATTGACTGTATATTTGTGGGCGAACGCGGCAGCCAATTGCGCACAGCAATGTCCCACAAACAGTCATAGATTGAAAATGACCAATTTAATTATTGTTTTTGGTTTTGGAGGGATTATTATTACTCTGTGTGGAGTAAGGAAACTTGCCCAAGGTTTCGCCCTCTGCCTGGAATTGAACTCAGGTCTCTCACTTGCAAAGCGAGTGCTCTAACCACTGAGCTACAGGACTCCACAAAGCTTGCGAGGTGAGAGCGCTACCCGGTACGTTACAGGACGTCACAACATTGTCACACTGTGGCTATCGAGGACAGTCACCACCCGGCACATTGATCACAAGCCACAGCTGCCACCATCACTGTCACACTCCTTGTTCCTCACTGTGTCAAACCAGATTGTGAATTTCACAACAATGTCTGTTGGGGGTGTGGAAGGGGGAATCCTCTGATGGAGCGGGTGGGGTGGGTGGAGTTGGGGGAAGGAGGGGAATAATAATAGCAATCCTTGCATGTGAGATAGCACCTTATCAGGTCGTTGAGACGTCTCAAAGTGCTTCACATGATATACTGTAAAGTGGCTTCACTGTATATTTTGTGGGTGAAATGCGGCAGCCAATTACGAACAGCAGCGTCCCACAAACAGCTGTGTATTGAGTCATCAAATTATTTTGGGGGGGGATAATTACCCCCAGAAAGTGATCCGCCAATCGACTAAAAACCAGGTTCCTATTTACTGCCAAATAAACAGAGATGTGTGGAGTAAAGAAACTTGCCTAATGTTTTGCCCCGCCCGGGAACAGAACCCGTGTCCTCTCGCTTGCGAGGCGAGCACGCTAACCGCTACACTACAGGACTCCACTACCGGTGGCGGGTGTCAGGGTGGGGGGTGGGGGAACGGAAGGGGTTGGGAGGGGGGTGGGGGGGAATCCTTTGTCGGGTGGTGGGGGTAATCCTCACTGGGACAGCGTGTAAAATCGTGCTATGTGGAGTGCCTGCGAACTGGTTTGGGCGTCAGGTGTAACACCTGCCCAGAGAATTCAGAAGCTCTGAGAAGCAGCCGTCATTCTGCCCCTTACCCCCGAGAGGAGTAAACACAGGGTGTGGCGAGCACACGGGCGGGGAGTGAGGAGATCAGATTAGATGAATTACGCACTGTTATTACTGTCTCTCGTTACACCGGCTCCTGGTTACAAGGGATTGCAGGAGTTTCAGAGTTTGGACCAGAATGTGGTCAAACCTGTTGGGCCTCTCACAGCTGCTAACACCCAGTAAACAGTGCCCTGGGTTTGGTCTGTGCTGCATTCCCTTCAGCTCGGTCACAAAACCCAGCCAAGACCCCAGCCAGCCAGCGTAGTCTTTAACTGTGCCCGTTGCCCGGGGTTGCCACGTGGCAGGTGTTTGCCCGTCCTGGCTGGGCTATTACCCACCTTGGCGGTCGCCAGTTAACAAAAATTGCAGGTGTCACCTGTTAATGTCACTATTCGATCTTTCATTCAAATCCCGGCTCTGTCGATTTGTGCAAATCGTCTGATTTTTAGCTCGCCCACCCACCCCCTCGCTCGCCCACACACCCCCTCGCTCGCCCACCCACCCCCTCGCTCGCCCACCCACCCCCTCGCTCGCCCACCCACCCCCTCGCGCTCCCACCCACCCCTTCGTGCTCCCACCCACCCCTTCGCTCACCCACCCCCACGCTCACCCACCCCACGCTCCCACACACCCCCTCGCTCACCCACCCCCTCGCTCACCCACCCCCTCGTTCCCACACACCCCCGCGCTCACCCACCCCCTCGCTCCCACACACCCCTCATTCACCCACCCCCTCGCTCCCACACACCCCCTCACTCACCCACCCCCTCGCTCCCACACACCCCTCACTCACCCACTCTCACCCACCCGCTCCCTCCCACACACCCGCTCGCTCACCCACCCCCTTGCTCCCACCCACCCCCTCGCTCGCTCGCTCACTCACACACATCCTCATTCACTCACTCACCCACCCACCTACCCACTCACTCACTCACTCATTCATTCACTAACTCACTCACTCACCCACCCACTCACTCATTCACTCACTCACTCACTCACTCACTCATCCACACCGTCACCCAACCACAAGGAACCATTTGCTAAGGAGTGTCTGCAACATTATTTACAGTTCCACCCAGCTCAGCGAGGAATTCAGGGCAATTTTACAACAATGTACAATATAGTCAGGCGGGCCTCGGTGGGACCCGGGGCCCCAAACCGGCAACACCGGTTCGTGTGTCAGCACGTCGGCAGCAGCGTGCTCCCCTCAGGCCTCTCAGGATCTAAACGTGTGTGTTTAACTAGGAAAATATCCATCTCCTCCCTCTCCCCCCGGCTCGTTGTCAGACTCCGCCACTGTGAAGAGCTCCGGGATGCTATATGAATGCTAGTTTTTGTTGTAGCTCACTGACTGGGGGAAGGTAACGTTTAGCAAAGGCAGCTGGCACGCTCTTGTTCAGCAATATAGTGGAGGCAGGGGTTTGTGTCGTGTTAAAATAATCGTTGCATTTTATATCAAGTCAAAACATCTCAAAGCACTTTGCATGTTATTGCTGTGAAGTGCAGTGCCTGTGTATTTGGAGGCAAGAGCAGCAGCCAATTTGCACACAGCGACGTCCCGTGAAGGGAATGTCTAAAATTGAGGATTGTCGACCGGGATACAAGGAGAGAGAAACTCCCTTTGCTTTTCCAATAGTGTCCTGAGATGGTTAGCATCCACCCGGACACAGACGGGACCTCGGTTTAACATCTCCCCTAAAGGACAGCAACTCCGACAATGTAGCACTCCCCTTGTATTGCGCTGCCCTCAGTCACAGACTCACTGTCCTCTCGGGAGAGACTACCTCAACAGCACCAATGTAGGGTTTCAACCCACAACCTTTTGACCCAGAGATCAGAGCCGGCTGAGCCAGGCTACATCACGTGGACAGTTTCACTGAAGAGCCTGAACTCAACATCGGGTGCAAGCCCACTGCAAACAAGCGAGGACAGGTGCTGGGAAACACAGATCATCCGTGCGAAGGAGCGAGAACACCATTTACTGGAGGCCTGGCACGTAAGGAATTACTGAGACGAACGATACTGAACCCCAAGATATTATTTACCAACATTTGCTTTTAGAAGGAATCAACACTTTAAAATAATTGTCACCCAGCACCTTGAGCGCTACCCTGTGTGATGGGCGCGAGACGTATGCAAGTTGTTGTTGTTTTTGTGGGTGCAGATTCCCACCACAAGATAACAGACAAATTGTGAAACTTCCAGGATTGTCCTGGACTGTGGGTTTCTCAGGATCCGAATCAGCTGAGGGTGGGACTCGACACTGAAGTCCATCACTGTCCATCCCAACAACCTGCTCCACAGCCAGGTTCCCAGCTGCACCCACACCCTGATGTTTGCACTGAGGGCAAAGGTTTTTGGAGAGTGAGGCAAGGGAGGGTGGGAGCTCACCCACACACTACAGTTGCACACAGTTATTTCCTTTTGAGTGACAAAATAAGTTTAACCATTAATCAGCCAAGCCTGTCTCTACGCCAGCAGCAAACAGCACAAACCAGCTGTCACTTTTTGTCACTCAAATGCCACAATCCTGACACCTGAGCTTTGATTTCAAGTTATAAATCGATCGGTCGAAGGACCAGCTGTTGAACAGTTACACGATTACTGGGAGGTTTCAAAGTAAAGAGAGTTTTAAGCAGAGTTCACTTATACATTAAAGATGATTCAGGGCGAGCTGAACCTGTTACTCACTTGGTTTTGGGCTGCTGCGAGCTCTTTTTGCTTTTAAACATCTTGCTGGTCGGGACGTGACGTTCAGACTATAAATCCTTTCACTCCACGACCGGCCCGATGCTGAGTTTCTGCTCTGGGGTGAGAGAGAGAGAGAGAGAGACAGACAGAGCTAGTTGCTGTGCTGTCTGGCTGGCTACCCGTGTGTGTGAGTGTACAGGTGAGCACACTGCCTTACCTGTCCCCTCCCACTCACACTTGCCCATTCACCCAACCCATTGGCCAGGCTCTCCGCCAACTTACTGATACTCTTCACCCTCCCCCCCCTCTCTCTCTCTCTCTCCCTCCCTCCCTCGTGGGATTGCTGTTGTTCCTGCACTGGCAGAAGGACTGGTTTGGTTCCATTCCTTCAACCCTTAAGCTCTGTCGCTCCTCTTTGCTCCTATCCCACATACAGCAATTCTCCCAACTCGCAGCTCTGGATTTTTAACAAACCTATTGTTAAAAGTAATGCCCAGAGCCAGCCATCAGGTCATTTATATATTAGTCTAAACTCCTGAGCTTCACCTATTATTATTATGTCTGCTCAGCAGGTGTCTGACACGAGCCAAACCCCATCACTGTGCTTAAGAGTCCCATAGTGTAGTAGTCAGTGATCTCGCCTCGCAAGCGAGAGGACCTGGGTTGAATTCCCAGGTGGGGCAAAATTGTACGCAAGTTTCCTTAGTCCACACGCCTCTGTTTACCTAACAGTATGTAGGAACCCGGTTGTTAGTCAATTAGCGAATCACTTTCTGGGAGTAATAATCCCTTTATAAATAAATAAATAAATAAATACATGCATACAGTTTTAAAAAATAATTTGGTCACTCAATCCACAAGTGTCTGTGGGACACTGCTGTGAGCAATTATTGGCTGCCACGTTTTGCCCACAAAATCCATTTGGCGATATATTCTGTGAAGCGCTGTGAACCCTCAACAATGTGATAAGGCGCTATACCGAATGCAAGGATTATTATTACTAATACTAAGACTGAGACTGAGACACATCAGACTGAGAGCTCTACTCACACCACCTATACATGGAGATTTCCCTGTGTCTGGAATGGAATGTGCACTCTTTGTCTGTGTTGTTACACATCCTGCTTACCTGTTCCAGAGAGTATTATGCACAGGTTGGCAAGGAGCCAAGACGTGGGGACCCCAGAGTGTGCATTGGTGGTAATTGCAGGCGTCTAACCAGCTAATATCACACAGCTTGCCATTGAGAGCGCTGTCTGGCAAGCCTTCCCCTACTTATCCTACTAGGACCACCCTATCTGTTAGAGCTTTGGCTTGCAAGGTTAACAGGAGCTGAGTGGGAAGTTTCCATGCTCGCAGTGTCATTGAGAATGAGTAGAGTACCTTTTGCCCCTTTCAGGTAGTCCTGACAGACAATGTCCAGGCTAAGGTCAGTGTCCATCACCACCCCAGATACCGCAGTAGTTTCAAAAGCTGATAAGCGTTGTTGAGTGCACAGAATGTCATCAGAGACTTTGTTGTTGGCACTGAAGGCACCAGTGGATAGGAACCAGAGTACTGCCCCTCAACTTGTTGTCTCTGCTGCTCTGATAATCTATACTGAAGAGCTCCAGTGTGAAAGCTTACTGGAGCCCAGAGATTTCTGGAGGTCTCCTGTTGCTAGCCCTGGGTCCAATGGGTTAGAACCCCTTGCCCATTTCTATTCCACTTTTCTTCACTGGTGGGTGTGAAGATCGCAGGGCACTATTCGAAAAGAGAAGTTTCTCTTTTGTGAGACTTCCTCCCGGCGTGAAAGGCAATACATCAATACAAGGCTAATTCTTACACTGTGTGACTGTTACCATCAGACACTGTGTGATTGGATATTCCCTGGTGGATGTGGCTAACCTGGGCCTTTGTCAGGGAAAACCACTTCCTGACCTGTGACTATGACCACGGATGCTCCATGCACCTGACAGTCACTTAGGGCTTCCCCTGTTTGACCAAAACCAGGAATTGAGAATGAATGTTCAACCTTGCACTAGAGAGGTATTATTCTTGATACGCGGAGCAGAGCAAAGTGGAGCAGAGTGGAGAGGAATTTAACTGGGAGGCGAGGGAAGGGCAAGAACTGAAGTCATGCCTGGAATGCTATGGGGAGCGTTCATGACAGATAAGAATGTTACTACAGTTGCCACCTTGTCAAATCATTGTCAAACACTCAGTTTGCTTCTTCCTAAATTCCTACTATATACACACACATGGTGTGCCCAACACAGCACAGCCCAACACATAAGAACATAAGAATTAGGAGCAGGAGTAGGCCATTCGGCCCCTCTAGCCTGCCCCACCATTCAATAAGATCATGGCTGATCTATTCTAATTCCACCTGCCCGCCTTATTCCCATATCCCTTAATCCCTTTATCTACAGGAAATCTATCAATCTCAGTCTTGAAGCCTTGAATATGTTCAAGGACTGAGCATCTACAGCCCTTTAGGGTAGAGAATTCCATAAATTCACTGCCCTCTGAGTGAAGAAGTTTTTCCTCAACTTAGTACGAAAGGGCTTACCCCTAATATTAAGACTGTGACCCCTGGTTATAGTTTCTCCAACCAGTGAAAAAAGTCTCCCACTATCTATTCTGTTGTGCCCCTCAATAATGTTATAGGTTTCTATAAGATCACCTCTCATTCTTCTATATTCTAAAGAATATAGGCCTAAATTGCTCAACCTATCCTCATAACTCATCCCTCTCATCCCTGGTACCAACCTAGTGAATCTACGTTGTACCCCCTCCAAGGCGAGTACATCCTTTCTTAAATAAGGAGACCAAAACTGCACACAATACTCTAGGTGCGGTCTCACCAGGGCCCTATACAGTTGCAGCAAGACTTCCCTACTCTTATATTCTAACCCTTTTGTAACAAATGCCAACATACCGTTAGCCTTCCTAACTGCTTGCTGTACCTGCAAACTAACTTTTTGTGACTGGTGTACAAGGACACCCAAGTCCCTCTGAACGCTAACACTATCTTGTCTCTCCCGTTCTAAAGAATAATCTGCTCTACTGTTTTTGCCACCTAGGTGGATGACTTCACACTTCCCTATATTATACTTCACCTGCCCCCTATTTGCCACTCCCCTAGCCTATCTATATCTTGTTGCATTTTTTTAATGTCATCCTCAGTGTTTACTCTCCCTCCTAGTTTAGTGTCATCCGTAAATTTGGATATATTACGTTCGATGTCCTCATCTAGATCATCAATGTAGATTGTAAATAGTAGAGGCCCAAGAACTGATCCTTGTGGCTCTCCACCAGTCACATCCCGCCAATCTGAGGACCCGTTTATTCCTACCCAATCCATGCTAATATATTCCCCTTAATTCCATGGGCCCTAACCTTTTATGCAGCACCTTATCAAATGCCTTTTGGAAATCTAAATACATTACATCCACTGATTCCCCCCCTATCTAATCTACTTGGTATGTCCTCAAAAAAATCTAAAAGATTTGTTAAGCATGACTTCCCTTTTGTAAAGCCATATTGACTCTAAGTATCCGGCCATATTGACTCTAAGTATCCAGTCCAACATAGCCCAGCTCAACACAGTCCAGCCCAACGCAACCCAGCCCAATACAACACAGCCCAACCCAACACAGCACAGCCCAACACAGCACAGCCCATCCTAGCCCAGCACAACCCAGACCAGCACAACCCAGACCAGCATAACCCAGACCAGACCAGCACAACACATCTCAGCACAACCCAGCCCAGCACAACCCAGCACAGGCAAGCCCAGCACTGCCCAGCCCAGCCTAACGCACCACAACCCAGACCAGCCCAAGACAGACTAACAACACCAATTACAATGAAAATACATGTGTATAGCGCCTTTCATGTTGGGAAGACGTCCCAAGGCGCTGGACAGACAGAATTACAGACCCGAGCTGAGGGTCGGGGTGGAGGAGGGGGTAGAGCAGGGGGGGAAACAGGGAGATCGAAAGCACAGTTGAAGAGGAGGGTCTTGAGGTGGGTCTTGAAGGTGGCGAGGGAGGGGGCGAGACAGAGGGACTGCGGGATGGAGTTCCAGAGGGTGGGTGCAGATGGCGGAAGGCCCACCCACCGATAATGGGACGAGCAAGGTGGGAGACGTGAAGCAGGCCAAAGCCCACTGAGCGGAGAGAGCAAACAGGGTGGTAGGGGGTTAAGAGGTTGGAGAGGTAGGGGGGAGCAAGACCATGGAGGGCTTTGAAGGTGAGGACCAAGATCTTGAACTTTATCCTCTGTGTGATGGGAAGTAGTGGAGTTGGGCGAGGATGGGGGTGATAGGGTCGCGGAGCCTAGTGCGGGAGAGGACACGGGCTGCAGAGTTCTGGATAATCTGCAGCCTGTGGAGAGAGGAGTTGGGGAGGCCGACAAGCAGTGAACTTGCATAGTTGAGCCTCGATGTAATGAAGACGTGTAAGAGGGTTACAACCCAGCCCAACACAGCCCAGCCCAACACAGTCCAGCCCAACACAACCCAGGCCAACACAACCCAGGCCAACACAGCCCAGCCCAACACAACCCAGGCCAACCCAGCCCAACACAGCCCAGCCCAACACAACCCAGGCCAACCTAGCCCAACACAGCCCAGCCCAACACAACCCAGGCCAACCCAGCCCAACGCAGCCCAGCCCAACACAACCCAGCCCAACACAACCCAGGCCAACCCAGCCCAACACAACCCAGGCCAACCCAGCCCAACACAACCCAGGCCAACCCAGCCCAACACAGCCCAGCCCAACACAACCCAGGCCAACCCAGCCCAACATAGCCCAGCCCAACACAACCCAGGCCAACACAACCCAGGCCAACACAACCCAGGCCAACCCAGCCCAACACAACCCAGGCCAACCCAGCCCAACACAACCCAGGCTAACCCAGCACAACCCAGGCCAACCCAGCCCAGTCCAGCCCAACACAGCCCAGCATAGCATGACCCAGCCCAGCCAACCCAACACAGCCCAGCATAGCATGACCCAGCCCAGCCAACCCAACACAGCCCCACCCAGCCCAAAACAGCCTGGTCCAGCCCAACACAGCCCAGCTCAACACAGCCCAGCCCAACACAGCCCAGCCCAACACAGCACAGTCCAGCACAGAAGGTATTAGAGGTACTAGAAGCCAGGCGCTGGGATTCAGTTAGAAAGCAGTTCGATGCTGATCAAACTGAGAATTCCATGCATATCACCTACACATGGAAGTCCCAGAGATAGATTGTTGGAATGGAGGGATACATCTTGTTTATCTAATTCCAGAAAGTATTAGACGCAGGTTGGCAAGAACCAATGCTTGGGGATCCCAGAGTGTGCGTTGGGGTAATTGCTGGAGTCTAACCAGCTAAAGCCACACAGCTTGCCATTGATATCGTTGCTTGGGAAGCTTTCCCGCTGCTTGTCCAGGTGGGACCACCCTACCCATTTGATCACCTGCCATAAACTTCAGTCACCTTCTAATAACACCTATTTGCCGCTTTCCTGGGAAGGATTTCATGGACACGGCTGGGAGCAAGTTTCTGCCTCTCTAGGAAGTGAATGTAATCAGACAGTGGGGAGCATTGCACCACAACCATCACCAACAGGTAGATCGTATCCAGAGAGGCGAAGGTACCATGGCAACCTGGGAAGGTTATTCACTCCTATCCTGCCATGGGAAGGAGTCGGTCGGTGGCTTGGGATTTTCCGCAGGGAATGAGGGAGGATTAGAGACTGACCTTTGGTACCAGAGGAGCTGGAATATCAGACTGTGACTGCTCCCTGTCCAGCACCAGCACAGCTGTGGGGGTGTGTGTGGTGTGTATGTGTGTCCATAGCTAATGGTGATAATAATAATAATAATCCTTGCATTTGATACCGCCCCTTATCACGTCTTCGAAAAGTCTCAAAGCACTTCACAGAATATACTGCAAAGTGAATTGACTGTATAGTTTGTGGGTGAAATGCGACAGCCAATTAACTACGCGCAGCAGAGTCCCAGAACAGTCGTGGATTGAGTGACCAATTTATTATTGCTATTGATTTTGAAGGATTTATTACAGAGAGACTGAGAAAGGGAAGAGTACAAATGAAATTTAAGAAATAAACATGTTCTCCCAATAATAACCTAGTTTCAGCCCAGCCCTGTAATAACGTCCACACCCACAGGACAATAGAGTACCTCGAAATGTGTACCCTGACTCCTCACAGCTTCCAGCTCCATGATGGTATGTGAGTAATGTGCTAAGTAGATGACTGCCTGTGGTGTGGAATGTTACCATTGTGATTTTCTATCAGATTTAGATGTACAGGTATTGTGGTTCGGGGAGGATTGTGCTCGTTTAAGGCACATAACTGGAATACCTCACACTCCAAGTAACAAAGGATCACTTTTTTGGGGTTAATAATCTCCTTCAAAAATATATGTTTTGAAATAATAATTTGGTCACTTCAATCCACGACTGATTGTGGGCCACTGCTGTGAGCAATTGGCTGCCACGTTTCACCCACAAAATAAGGATTATTTATTTATTCTTATAGGGGTACAGCCAATGGTATTCACTTTGCACGGAGCACAATGATCCTTTAACCCAAGGCACAAAACAGTACAGAGTGTTTACTCCCATTCCTGATACCCCCATGTATTTTTCTACAGGGCACTGACCAACAACTGAAGCACGTTACAGAACATGTGGCAATGAACATGGCCACGGATCATTATCTGCCATGAAAACAATGGCGCTCGCTCCCTCCCTCCCTCCCTCCCATCCTCTGGATGCCCAAATACAGTCAAACACATGTACAGAGTACAATTAAGTGCTTCTATATACAGTGATAATCTTTCTTCCACGTGTTTCCACACTCCGGAACTCTATCCCGCAATCCAATCCGCCTCACCCACTCTCTTGCCTCCTTCGAGTCCCGTCTGAAGACCTTCCTCTTCAATCGTGCCTTCGTCCACCCCCCTCACCCCCAATCCCCTCTGCCCTCCTCCCCTTCTAACCCCAATTCCCAGCTCGGGTCCAAAACTCCCTGATTGTCCAGCGCCCTGGGAAGTCTTTCCGACGTGAAGGGCGCTATGCAAGTGTAATTTGTTGTTGTTGTTTCCGTTTTTGGTCAGGCCACTGTAGAAAAAAAACATGGGGGTAACAGGATTTTGTGGACACCCGGCTAGTGCTTGTCAGTGCCGTCCTGTAGGAAACCACAACACGATTCCCATTTGGCTGAGAGTCACTCAGCCCTAATTGAAAACCTTTGACTACAGATTATTGTAGAGTTCAGGGGCTGGGAAGCAATCTGATGTCAAGGCATTGTTGTGTACAGGAGAATGGGGGGAGAGAGTGAGAAGCATTCTGCTAATCCTCTTTCGGGGTATTTTAAGCAGTGAGAGGACCTGGGTGACACAGAGTGTGAATCTGGCCTGCACCTTGCAATAACACTCGTTAAAGCCTTTCTGCTGACAAACCATTAATCCCCTTTAGCTGCTGTCCTTGTGCAGTGAGGACAGTGACAGAGGCTGACAGCTGGCAGACACACAACAGCCTCACCGATAACAATATAGCAAGCTGACTACAAGCTGCCTGACAAACCTGCAGCTTCTTTCGTGATAATAACTAATAATAGCCTTTGCGGCTGTTACAGTAGTTGAGCAGGGCGCTGTAATAATAATAATAATAATCCTTGCATTTGATATAGCGCTTTTCACGTCGGGAGGACGTCCCACAGCACTTCACAGAACACACTGTAAAGTGAATTGACTGTACATTTGTGGGCGAACGCGGCAGCCAATTGCGCACAGCAATGTCCCACAAACAGTCGTAGATTGAAAATGACCAATGTAATTATTGTTTTTGTTTTGGAGGGATTATTATTAGGCTCTGTGTGGAGTAAGGAAACTTGCCCAAGGTTTTGCCCTCTGCCTGGAATTGAACACAGGTCTCTCGCTTGCAAAGCGAGTGCTCTAACCACTGAGCTACAGGACTCCACATGTAGCGGAAAGGTGGGGGAAGACAGAATGGGTCATGGCACGGATGTGGGGAATAAAGGATAGTTGAGGGTCAAATGAGATGCCAAGTTTCCGTACTGGCTCAGTGAGGTGTAGTGTGCGTCGTTGGATGGTGATGCTGCCAGTTCCTGAGGTGTGGAGACGGTGATAGGAGCCAAGCAGGAGGGCCTCAGGCTTGTTGACATTCAACTGGAGAAAGTTAGCTCTCATCCAGCCAGGACCTGATGTCTGACAGGCAATTAACTGCATTGACTGTGTGTTTGAGGGTAAATGCGGCAGTCAATTTATGCTCAGCAATAGCCCACAAACAGGGTTGGAGTGAAAATCCAAATCCAAGTTGTTGTTGTTGTTGAAAGACCAACTTTATTGGGGGGATTGTTGACCAGGACACAGGAGGAAGATTCCTTCTCTTTTCGAATATGGCCACAGGATCTTTAAAGTCCACCTGAACAGAGACCTCAATTTAATGCCTCACCTGAATTTAGTGCTCCCCAGCCTCCGTCAGCCTAGAGCGTGAGCTCAACATCCCGATTGGGGCTTGAACCCACACCGTTCTGACTCACAGGCGAGAGAATGCTAAAGACTGAGCCCAGCTGAAACCTGATGATATCGGTGACTGCCACCCTGGCACGATCGTCTTGTGCAAGAGACTTATACAGACACATATAAGAGGTGATGATACCTAGTTAGGAGCTGGTTTTCGGGCAGTAATACGTTTGGAATGTGGACAGGTTAGGAACTAATTACCGAGCGCTTGTGGTGAAATCAGAACCCAGGTGAACGGAGTTTGAGCAGTGAAGGGTTAACTGCTGTGCAGTGCTGTGCTGTGCCTCACCGCACAGACCATCCCACAGGCAAATACTTACATGTAACACACTTTCAGTCACACTGTCATACACACACCTGTCTGCCGTGTTTTGGCCTCACTGGGCCATGTAGCAGACACGCTCAGTGGGATGGAGCTTATCTCTCAGTGCTAGGAAGTGATGTGATCTGTATTACGCTCTCTCTCTCTCTCTCTCTCTCTGTCACTGTAAGAACATTGAGAATTCCAGTGACTGACTCTGTCTTGGTCTCTCGTCAGTTTTCACTCTACCATTGCACATAGATGTAGTGCGCGCAGGGGTGTTTAGCGACTGCGTTTGAAGGGAGCGTCCCAAAAAAATGCGTGCACGTTTTGTGCGCTGTTAACGTGTCCCCCACTCCCCATAAAGGGTGGGGGGCGGGGGGGGTGATAGGAAAGGCGAGGTACAAGACCCCACTTGTAACTGCGGCAGAACCCTGAGGCGAGGAAGCCTTGGTCGCTCCACCAAAGTGGAGTGAGTGAGCAGAGGACTCCCCTGTTGTGTCCTGTAAGGGGAAAACAAAACGTGTTGCCTCTCTTCTTTCTGTGACGGGTTTCGATTCTTTCACAGATAAGTGTAAACATATACCTACCAAGAAATATATATTTAGTTTAAAAAAAAAGTTTTCATCCATCAGTCGCTGTTAAACTTAATCCAGTCACTCGCTGCAACAGCTCTGCTGCTGAGAGAAACAGTGCCCCACAGTATTCAACAGTATTAAGAGAGGACTCTTAGCCAAACAGTATGTTTCTCTTCAGCCCGTTGGATCCGCGTGGAATTCCGTGAGAAGCACTGCCCGCCTCCTCTCAGCTCCTTTAACAAACACATCACACTATTTGGGTTGAGTGGGATTGAATCCAAAACCCAAATGCTCTCAGGTGCTAATAAACGTCTAAAAATTATTTTGAATGATTAACACAGGCAGCAACTCGCTGGGAGAGTCTGCAGGCGTTTTGTTTCTTGGCTCAGGCTGAGTTTGGCTGCTCATTGCCCTGTCACTGAGAGGGCTTTGGTCTGTGTGTCCTGGGAACCAGGAGTCTGACCAAACCACACAGCACCAAATGTGATATCAAACACACGAATGATGATGATTATTATTAATATTATTATTATTATTATTATTATTATTATTATTATTATTATGTTGTGTCCTTTGTGAGATTACGATGTGGAGTTACACAGGCCACACTCTTCCCCTGCTGGTGCTGGGCTCTCTGGCTGAGCTAATCTGCTGTCCCACGAAGCCGTCTGTCCGTAAGTGGCATCGGTCAGGGTCAATGGTTCTGACCCTGCATTCCCTCGCCTGTGTAACTGACAGGGATACTGAGCTCAGCTGTAAGCGGGTGTAGGTTCAGGAACTGCTGCTCGCTGTGTCCCCAAGCCTCGGGTCAGCATGTGGTGAGATCTGTCCCATGTGTCTGTTGGATATCGCTGTGAAATGTTAAATGGCAATTAAGAAAAGCCAATGAAAAAGAAGCAGGAAATATAAAAGGATCCTGGGCAGGGAAGCAGGATGGGAGTTGTTTATAATAATACTCATCCTTGCATTTGATATAGCACCTTATCACGTATTTGAGATGTCTCAAAGCGCTTCACAGAATATACAGTAAAGTGAAATGCAGCAGCCAATTACGCACAGCAATGTCCCACAAATAGTTATTGGATTGAGTGACCAAATTATTAATGTTTTTTTTAAGGATTATTATCCCTGGAAAAGCGATCCACCAATCGACTAACAACTGGGTTCCTACTTACTGCTTGGTAAACAGGGGTGTGAGTAAGGAAAGTTGTGCGACGTTTCACCCTGCCTGGGAATGAGCCCAGGTCTCTCGCTTGCTCTAACCACTGAGCCACAGGACTCCATGTCACTATGCTACGGTTGTGGATCGAGAATCATTGCAGTGTCTGTGTACTTTCCCTTGTGACCATGTCGTCCTGCTTGTTGCTATGGGTGGAGGATACCACTGAGCCAATTCTCAGAATTACATTTGAAGGTTGAGTATGATAATCATCTGCAGTTTGTGGTTGAGCGGGTAGCCGAACAGTCAGAGGGTGTGAGCGGAGAGATTGTCTCCTGGAAATAGAGCCAGTTCTGGACTTGGCTCTGGATCTGGATCAAGATTTAGTTCTGGACCTGACCCTGACCAAGGTGGGATCCACCTTGAACTCTGTTCTCCAGATTGTCCGCTGTGCTGGCTCCTGGGTGTTGCTGGTTGCTGGTGAAGACACACCTTCATGAAACATTCAACAAGAATCTCTAAAAGTCGCTCAACTTGATCTGAGACAGAAGTGGATTTACCTCTTCCAGAGGGCTGGATCCCAGACGGCTTACAAAGGTTTCGGGTGGTCCTATTCGTCCCCAGGGCGGGGAGGTGAGGAGGAGCTTGCAGTACATTTCAAATGAGCTGGCGAGGGGACCAACCCTCGCATTGACCTTTGGCCAGTGTCGTACAACTTCATCAACACGTTTGTTGTAGAGGAGAGGGATGGACAACTAATCCTCTGCGAGAGGTTGTGACCAGAGTATTAGAGAGGTTCTCCCAGAGCGTTGCCGGGTGTGGAGTGATGTTGCGAGGGCGGCTGTTATAGAACAGAGTGGATTGTGGATATTGATAATAATCCTAATAAAAAATGTAAAAACATTTGGTCACTCAATCCACGACTGTTTATGGGACATTGCTGTGCGCAATTAGCTCCGGCGTTTCGCCCACAAAACGCACGGTCAACTCACTTTACGGTATATTCTGTCGAAGCGATTTGAGACGTCACGACGACGTGATAAGGTTACTATCTCAAATGCAAGGATTATGAGCATTATTATTTCGAGCAGATCGCACACGATGAAGATTTGTGCTTTCGCAGACAAACCTGTGGGAGGACGCAAAGCTGAGGGAGCAGCAGAGGTGGGTTTGGAACATATCACCCAGGGAAAGAGCAGCAAGTCAAAAAACACTTTGGAGAGGACGCTTAGCAAATAAGTCTCTATTGCACTCCAGCCCACGGAGGGATAAAGAGATGGGTGGGCCTGACTGTGGCCAATAGAACTTTGTTTACTGCAACAGTGTAAAATGGTAATGATACCAGGAGCCTTTCATCAGGCAAGAACAGAAATAAGTTGCACAGTAAATAGATTACTCTATTAGAACATATCTGCTCTGAAACAATTCACAACCCCGCTGATTTCCTCACCCCTTCCCCCACCCCTCCCTCTCTCTCTCATGGAATCAACACGAAACAAGGCTCACTCGACCCCCACACACTCTCTACAGCGGATCCCTCTGGAACTCCATCCCGGAGCCCCTCCGTCTTGCCCCCTCCCGTGCCTCCTTCAAGGCCCATCTCAAGACCTTCCTTTTCGACCATGTTCCCTCCTCCACCCCTTGCCCTCCACCCCTCTCTGATTTACAGTATATTTTGTGAAGCGCTTTGAGACGTCTCGAATACACGATATGGCACTATATCAAATGCAAGGATTATTATTATTATCCCAAACCCCAAACAGATGCAAACCCCTTATTCTCCAGCGCCTTGGGACGTCTTCCCGATGTGAAAGTCGCTGTATAAATACAATCCGTTGTTGCTACAGTGTGTGGAGGGTGCCCGAGGCCCTCAGTATTGCACGTCTGCTCCCCATTTTCTTTCCTCATTCAGGGAATAGTTTCCCCCTTGAATTGACTTTGAGAGGTTTCCAGTAGCAACATGAAAACCAGTGTTACACCAGTTTTACCAGTCACACCCTGTGGGTGAGTGTGTGCCTTAACAAACACACCACTCAGGCTGTTTGTCTGTGTGGGAGTGAAACAAAGATTGCCAATACCCTCAAGGTAAATTCATGAACAATAGAGTAATATTCCATTGATAGGAGTCCTGCAACTCAGTGGTAAGAGCACTCACTTTGTAAGTGAGAGACCTGAGTTCAATCCCAGGCAGAGGGCGAAACCTTGGGCAAGTTTCCTTACTCCACACAGAGCCTAATAATAATCCCTCCAAAACAAAACAATAATAAATTAGTCATTTTCAATCTACGACTGTTTGTGGGACATTGCTGTGCGCAATTGGCTGCCGCGTTTGCCCACAAATATACAGTCAATTCACTTTACAGTGTGTTCTGTGAAGCACTGTGGGACATCCTCCTGACGTGAAAAGCGCTATATCAAATGCAAGGATTATTATTTTAGTACAGTATTTTATTTAAATTGAACTGCTTTTAAATTCGTAGTTGTAGAACAGTGCAACACAGCGCCTAATTCTCTCAGGAATTAGCTACAACAACAAGATTTCATTTATAGAGCATCTTTCACATCAGGAGGATGTCCCAAGGCGCTGGACAGTTGGGTTGGGGCCCGAGCAGAGGGGAAATGGTCAGGGGGAGGGGAGGGAAGGGAGGGAGCGAGAAGGGGGGAAATGGTCAGGGTAAGGGGAGGGAGCGAGGAGGGGGTAGAGAATCGAGAGGGGAGCTGAAGGCTCGGTCAAAGAGAAAGGTCTTGAGACCGGCCTTGAAGGAGGAAAGGGAGGAAGCGGCGAAGGCACTGGGGATGGAGTTCCAGAGCCTCGGGGCTGAGAGGCTGAAGGCCCGACCACCGATGGTAGGGCGGTTGGGGCGGGGGACGTGGAGCAGACCGGAGCCAGAGGAACGGAGGGTACGGGCAGGTAGGTAGGGGGATAGTAGGTCGGAGAGGTAGGAGGGAGCGAGGCCGTGAATGGCCTTGTAGGTGAGGATGAGGATCTTGAATTCGATCCTCTGGGGGATGGGGAGCCAGTGGAGGCGAGCGAGGGTGGGAGTGATGTGGGCGCGGTGTCTGGTGCGGGACAGTACACGAGCTGCAGAGCTCTGAATGACCTGCAGTGTGGAGGGAGGGCCGGGAAGGCCGGCGAGGAGAGAGTTCCCATAGTCCAGCCTTGAGGTGATAAAGGCGTGGAGCAGAGTCTCAGCAGCGTGAGGGGTGAGGTAGTGCCGTAGTCTGGCGATATTCCGGAGGTGATGGAAGGCGGTGCCAGTTGTGGCGCGGATATGAGGGAGAAAGGACAGCTCAGGGTCGAACAGAACCCCGAGGTTCTAAGCAGGAAGTGTCCCTCCAGGGAGAGAGAGAGAGAGAGAGCGCATTCCATTCCAACAATCTATCTCTGGGATTTCCATGTGTAGGTGGGATGCAGGGAATTCTCAGCGTGGTTTGGATACTCTTAAGCACAGTGATGGGTTTGCGCACGTGTCAGACACACGGCTGACCCTCAAAAAATACAGCAAAGAAACAGGCCATTGTGCATTTAAACGCACTGAAATGCATCTGCACTATCTGCTTCAACCACATATTCTCACTACCCTCTGTGTCGCTCTCTCTAACTCTCTCCCTCCATCTCCTCCCATCCCCTGAGCTCTCTGTGACTCTCTCCTCACTGGTCTGGTCTGTTCTGAAATTGTCCTCTTGTTCTGTTGTCCTGCTGTATATGAAAGTATTATTAATAATCCTTTCAGTTGATAAATATGTCTTATTACGTCATCGAGGCATGATGAAGCGCAGCACAGGATGTACTGCAAAGTGCAGTGATTGTGTATTTTGTTGGTGAATGCAGCAGAGAATTTGTGCACAGCAACGTCCCACAAACTGATCCAAGTTTACTTGATGTATCAATGCTGAAGTCTACTGAGGTCGGGCTAGGTGCTTGCGTTCCCACTACCAGCAACAAGGCTGAGATCAGCCAACTCAGGGGTCAAACTGGGACCTGTATTCCACACTGGCTGCTGCATTGACCACTCACTTCATGGCTGTTTGTAGGACGTCGCTGTGCGCAAATTAGCTGCCGCGTTCGCCCTCAAAATACACAGTTAAATCACTTTACAGTATGTCCTATATCTTTGAGACGTCTCAACGACGTGGTGTATCAAAAGCAAGGATTATTATTATTATTACTATTATTGTGCTATTGAGCCGTCCATCCCGGAATCCCGGCTCTAATTGTCCTTTGTAATCGCAGGCAAATTGCCCAACAATAACTGATATGGAAATTGAAATGTTCGGCATTATCTGAGGTCAGACTGTCAATGTGAATACTTAAGGCCGGATTATTTGGTACATGGTGTCAGAACACACTGATTGGACTATCCCATGCCCCACACAGATTACCGATGCTGCTTTGTGAAGACCTTTATCCCAACACAATACGCCTTGATTGCTTTCATTTCTAATCTTTTCCTGCACGGCAAAGGCAACTGAGCAGTGATCCTACCCATCTGCCCACCGCAGCTAAACAGCAGCAAAATCGCTCGAAAATAGCTTGATAGCAAGTGAGAGGGATGCACAGAACCAAATACTGTACGTAGAATAGGATGGAATACAGAGGGACAGAGACACAACAGCAACAACACAATTACATTTGTATAGCGCCTTTCACGTCAGGAGGACGTTCCAAGGCACTGGACAGACAGAGTTACGGACCCGAGCTGAGGTCACAGCGAGAGAGAGACACACACACATTGAGTATGACATCTTGGCATCTGAACTCAAATGATTTAGCAATGAAGAATAAATGTTTATTGATGATGAAGTTCACTGAACGAGATACACTTACTTACCTCTGTCAAAAAGAGTGAGAAAGAGACAAACCTAAAGGACAAACTTAAAATAAAAGATAACGCTTCAGTGCATGCTGACAGGAGTTTAAACAACACAGATACATCACATTAATTGGCTTCTCGTCTCACTAGCATGTGCGAATGTCACTGGGACACATTATCAGCTGCTGTGTTTGCCTCCAGAACAACATTCACTTCATTTGCTGGGAGCAGTAAAGCTGTAGATCGAAAAAATCGAAGCAGAAGTCCACATGATCAGAGAAATCCAGAACGGGGGAGAGAAAGAGATGGACGAAAAAAACGAGAGAGGAAGCATCACTCTCGAGATGAAGATCGGAATCACAGTCATAAACAACGGAAATGAAGTACAATGGAATGGATAACTGAAGTAAAAGTTATGGAAAAAAGTGTTTTGCATATAATGTGATGACTGTCTCAAACAAGTATTCTTTAAATTTGTAGTTTTTAAACCTGGCTATTAACTTGTCAAGCATCAACTGGAATACATGGCACAATTACTGCAGAGTAGACTGGATGTTCCTCTGACACTTGCAATTACGGAGTCCTGTAGCTCAGTGGTTAGAGCACTCGCTTTGCAAGTGAGAGACCTGAGTTCAATTCCAGGCAGAGGGCGAAACCTTGGGCAAGTTTCCTAACTCCACACAGAGCCTAATAATAATCCCTCCAAAACAAAACAATAATAAATTGGTCATTTTCAATCTACGACTGTTTGTGGGACATTGCTGTGCGCAATTGGCTGCCGCGTTCGCCCACAAATATACAGTCAATTCACTTTACAGTGTGTTCTGTGAGGCGCTTTGGAACGTCCTCCCGATGTGAAAAGCGCTATATCAAATGCAAGGATTATTATTATTATTAATTCACTTTACAGTGTATTCTGTGAAGCGCTTTGAGACGTCTTGAAGACGTGATAAGGCACTGTATCAAATGCAAGGATTATTATTTTTATATTCTGTAAAGAAGTTTTAGACATTCGTTTTTATGTGAAAACAATAATACATATTGTGTGTTATTACATGCGCATGCACATACACACACACGGAAACACAGACACGCACACACACGGAGACACACACATGCACACATATGCAGAGGATATTGGTCACAGAGAGGGAAGGACAGATACAGCAAAGAAAGAGGCAGATATACCCAGAGACATAGTCACATATACACGAGTTGGAGGGAGATACACACTTACATATAGACCAGGAAGACAGGGGCCACTGCTGGAGAAATGCCATGTGCTTCACATAGGGACAAAGAATCCAGGAAGGGACTATTATTTAAATGGTAAGAAAATAATCTGTACGGAAAATAAAAAGGACCTGGGGATCCTGATTGACAATAAATTGAAGCTATCGCAACAGGGCTCGGTAACAGTGAGTAAAGTAAACCAGAGGCTGGGTTGTATGAAAAGGGCAATATTGAGCTGAAATTGTGGGGTTTTCCTGCCACTTTATAAATCACTGGTGTGACCACACTTGGAACACTGTGCGCAGTTCTGGTCACCTTAACAACAACAACAACAAGATTCCATTTGTTGAGCGCCTTTCACGTCGGGAGGACGTCCCAATACAGAAAGGACATTGCAGCGATTGAGAGGACACAGAGAAGGGCAACCAAAATAACTGAGGGGATGGAGGGACTGGTTTGCGAAGAGCGATTAGACAAACTGGGCATTTTCACACTGGAGAAGAGAAGGTTGAGGGACGATATGATTATGGTCTTTAAGATGCTAAAGGGACTAAATAATGTAGGCCATGATAAGCTGTTTTATCTTGTGCTGAACAGTACAACCAGAGGACACGGCCTGCGATTGAAGCGGGGTAAATTCAGATCGAATCTGCAGACACTCTACTTCTGTGAGCATGTAGTAAATTTACGGAAAAGGCTCCCTAGGGAGACAGTGGAAGCAGGCAATGTTGTTTGTTTTAAGAACAAATTAGGTAGATTTCCGCTAGAAAATGATATCTCAGGATACAGTGTATAGTTTGGCAGATGGTGGAAAGCGAACTAGCTGGACCTTGGTTTTCTATAGTCTAGTGAATTCTTATGAGATGAACAGGAATGTTTATTTTAACAGGACAGAGGTACAATGGGGACAGAGATGTCCTGCTTATGGTTTAAACAGCCCTTTAACAGGTTGCGTGTGCTCCGACCTTACAGGTTGTAAATCTACTCACTTTTCTCTATGTATAGAGTGAGCGGTGCCCTTATTAGATTGCTCACTAGATTAAAGGTTGTACTGTTGCGTGTGTTCCACGAGAGGGAGCTGACTCCTCAGTACAGGTAATTGTGCCCAAATTCACTGCCTGACCACCAGACATCAGATCGTGTCTGACATTCACATACAAATGGAAACTAATCTAACTAAACACACATACACAATCTGGATAAAATCCAGGATTCGGCCATGTCCTCCCATGGCTTCCAGTTTCATCATGAGGGCCTCATGAGGCGCAGGGTTGAAACTTTGCGAAAGTCGATGAAGGCAGTGTAGGTGGGTTTCCACTTAGCCGTTCCACGTTCCACGATCTCATACAGAGCCACAACCTGTCCCACACATTCCTCACGAGAACGGAAGCCAGCCTGCTCCTTCCTGATCACACCGGGAGTCTCCAATGTGTGTGACACACGTGTGACCTCGGCCCTTGCCAGCCTCTCCATTCCATTGTGTTATCGAATACCAACAACAACAAATTACATTTACACAGCGCCTTTCACATCAGGAGGACGTCCCAAGGCACTGGACAGTCAGGGATTTGGACCCGAGTAGGCGGGGAGGGATCAGAGAGAGTGGAGGGTAGGGTGGGTAGGGGTAGAAGTGGTAGCCTAATGCGCGGTTGGATCTAGAAAGGTGGACACTCCTAACTGACCAAATCGTGGGGTCAGATTGTGAGTGGGAGAAACACCGGGAGACACCGAGAGATGGAGACACAGAGATACAGAAAGAGACACAGAGAGACTCTGAGTGAGAGAGAGGCAGATGGAGACACACAGAAGCAGAAGAAATGCAGAGACATAGAGAGGAAGCCACACACACACAGACTGAGAGTGAGAAATCCAGAGAGATACAGAAGGAGAGAGTTAGAGATAACATAACATAACACGTAGGAACAAGAGTAGGCCATTCGGCCCTTCGAGCCTGCCCCGCCATTCAATCATGGCTGATCTTCTAATCTAACTCCAGCTAATAACCTGACCCTGCCTTATCCCCATATCCCTTAATCCCTTTTGCAATAAGAAATCTATCTATCTCAGTCTTGAATATGTTCAAGGACTGAGCATCAACAGCCCTTTGGGGTAGTGAGTTCCATACATTCACCACCCTTTGAGTGAAGAAGTTCTTCCTCAACTCAGTGTGAAAGGGCTGCCTCTGATTTTAAGGTTGTGACCCCTGGTTTTAGTTTCTCCAACCGGGGAAACAATCTCCCACTATCTACTCTATCATGCCCTTTGATGATCTTATAGGTTTCTATAAGATCCCCTCTAATTCTTCTATATTCTAGAGAATATAGGCCCAAATTGGTCAGCCTATCCTCGTAACTCATCCCCTTCATCCCTGGTACTAACCTAGTAAATCTACGCTGCACCCCCTCCAAGGCAAGTACATCCTTCCTTAAATGAGGAGACCAAAACTGGACACAGTATTCCAGGTGTGGTCTCACCAGGGCCCTATACAGTTGCAGCAAGACTTCCCTACTCTTATACTCTAATCCTTTCATAATGAATGCTAACATACCGTTCGCCTTCCTAATTGCTGCTGCACCTGCAGACTAACTTTCTGTGATTGGTGTACAAGGACACCCAAGTCCCTCTGGACGCTAACACATTCCAATCTCTCCCCTTCTAAAAAATAACCCACTCTACTGTTTTTGCTCCCGAGGTGGATGACTTTGCACTTCCCTACATTATACTTCATCTGCCACCTACCTGCCCAATCACCTAACCTATCTATGTCTCGCTGCATTTTTTTAATGTCGTCCTCTGTGTTGACACTTCCTCCTAGTTTTGTGTCATCCGCGAATTTAGATATATTAACTTCGATGTCCTCATCTAGATCGTTGATGTAGATGGTAAATAGCTGAGGCCCAAGGACTGATCCTTGTGGCACTCCACTAGTCACATCCCACCAATCTGAAAAGGACCCGTTTATCCCTACTCTTTGTTTCCTACCCGTTAACCATTCCCCAATCCACGTTAATATGCTCCGCCCAATTCCATGGGCCCTTATCTTCTGGACTAACCTTTTATGCGGCACCTTATCGAATGCCTTCTGGAAGTCCAAATAGACCACATCCACTGATTAACCCTTATCTAGTTTACTGGAAATGTCCTCAAAAAACTCTATGAGATTTGTCAAACATGACTTCTCTTTTGTAAAGCCATGTTGACTTGGCCTAATTATATTGTGCCCTAAATACTGCACTACCACATCCTTAATCAGATCTAGAGAGACACACAGAGGCCCAGAGAGGCAGTCAGTGATAGACGAAGGAAGATTGAGGATAGTTAAGAGAAAGAGAGAGACGGTGTTCAGCAGGGGAGGATTAACAATGCGATCTGACAATCGACTAACAACCGGGTCCCTATTTACCGCTGGGTAACCAGAGGCGTGCAGAGTAAGGACACTTGTTTAAGGTTTTGCCACACCCGGGAATAGCCCCCGGGTCCTCTCACTTGCGAGGCGAGCGGGCTAGCCACTACACCACAGGACACCGCTTGTCAGTCTTTTAATCATCATTTATTGATCATCATTACAGTGTTAAATTTTGCCGATTGGGTAAGTGGTTAAATGGGCATATTTCCATCAAGGGAAGAACAAATAAATAGAGCAGATGAAAACAATGTGGGGGGGGCACACAAATCTCTTCGGAGCCAGGCCCACAAAAGGTTAATCCAGCCACAGTCAGAAGTAAAGGTAATCATGTGAGAGATTAAACCATGGCCGCTCCCTCACACACACACACACACAGATTATCAGTCACTGTCGGTGGGCTGTGTATTGCCATTGGAGACAAGGTGACTGACTGAAGGCACAGTGCGAGGAGCCCTGGAGTGATGGTGGGCAGCAATGCCCGCTCCTAGCCATTGCTGGGTGATCTTTACTGCGAGAGCTGCCCGGGCGGTGTGGAAAGGTGAGCCATCACGTGTCCGGCTCCAGATTAACGGGAGTCTCCATCCTCCGCTATCGCTTGCAACATCCAACGTGACAGCGAAGGCGGTGGAGGAGCTCTCAGCCTACGGGCTGTCAGGCTGTCCAGGAGGAGTTTCGGGAGCAGAATTGCCCAGTCCCTGACCTAACTCTAACCCTGACCCGACCCTCCGTTTCCTTTGGATGAGATGTCTTATCTGAAACCTCCTGGGAGAGAGCTTGAGGCTTTGGATGGTCTCTCGTTAATTTACTGGTAAGTGACACGAGCTGAGGCACGGTTGCATTAGTGTGTGTGTCTGTGTGGCGGGCGGGTGGGGTGGGGGGTTGGGTGGGGGGCATGTGCAGGCTGATCTGTATAATAATATAATAATAATCCTTGCATTTGATGTGTAAAGCGATGATCAGCTGAGCTCACTGCAACCAGCATCTTATTCATTTGATTGTTGGTGTGTGTGAAGTTTCCCTCTCTCCCGTCCCACCCCCCCCGCACCCATCTCCCTCCATCTCCAGCCTCCACACACATACCCAGACTCAGAGAGACAGAGACAGACAGACACAGAGAGAGAGAGAGAGAGAGACAGACAGACACAGACTCAGAGAGACAGAGAGAGAGAAACACGCATGCACAGACTAAGAGAGAGACAGAGAGAAAGACACACTCACACACACACACATACACACACAGACTCAGACATCGAGAGGGATGTTAGTTTTCAGAAGTGAGGATACCTTCTCGTGGCTAATTCTCTGACATTCTTAAGCGCTCCGGGATGCCAACTCACGTGAAGGGCGCGATATAAATCCAAATTGTTGTTGTTGACACCCGACCCCCGCACAGATAAAGAGGGCACTGTTGGTGTTCAGCATTTGGTGGCCGGTTAGTGTCCCACCCCTCTTTGAGACGTCTCAAAGCGCTTCACAGGATATACCGTAATGTGGGTTGACTGCGTATTTTTGTGGGCGAAACGCAGCAGCCAATTGACAAGCAGCAGCGTCCCACAAACAGCCGTGGAACGAGTGACCAATTTTATTTGGGGGGATTGTTGACCAGGACACCGCGAGAGAGAGAAAGAGAGAGAGAGAGAGAGAGAGACTCCCTTCTCTGTTCGAATAGTGCCGCGGGATCTTTAACATTGCACCAGAACAGGGACCTCGGTTTAACATCTCATCCTAAGGACTGCACCTTTGACAATGCAACAACACCCCCCGACTCCCACCCCCCATCCCCCCACCCGCCGGCTCTGATTTGGAGGGTCAGTTTAGACCGTGAACTCAAACTCTTGACGTGGGGCTTGAATCCACGACAATTGCCTCAGAGTTTGGCTGATTGAGTAAACGCCAAATCGCTCGACCCTGTCCTTAACTTGTCGCTATTCCTGAAGTTGTCCTGTTGCCAGTATCCCGGCCACTCCCTGTGCAAACTACTAATGAGGGACGTCGCTTCACTCCTCACTCGCCCTTAATGTGTCAACTCATCGCATCGTGCAAATTCTTGTAAGTAACTGCAATGTAATATTGACCACGTAACTCCCCCGACGAGATGGCATCGTCGGGCATCGTACGTTGGCCTTTGGTCTATCGGAGGGCCGTGCCAGCCTGTGATTGGTGCGGGCGCTCAGGGCAGGTTGGGGGCACCTGCTCCATCCCGGAGCCCCTCTGCCTCTCCCCCTCCCTCGCTCGCCCTCTCCCCCTCCCTCGCTCGCCCTCTCCCCCTCCCTCGCTCGCCCTCTCCCCCTCCCTCGCTCGCCCTCTCCCCCTCCCGCACTCGCCCTCTGCCCCTCACTCGCCCTCTGCCCCTCGCTCGCCCTCTGCCCCTCGCTCGTCCTCTGCCCCTCGCTCACCCTCTGCCCCTCTCTCGCCCTCTGCCCCTCGCTCGCCCTCTGCCCCTCGCTCGCCCTCTGCCCCTCGCTCGCCCTCTGCCCCTCGCTCGCCCTCTGCCCCTCGCTTTCCCTTTGTGCTCCAAACCCCCTCCTGCTTCCAGCCCACAACTCGGGTGCAAAATCCCTTGGCTGCCCAGCGCCTTGGCACGTTCCTCCTGACGCGAGAGGCCCTGCGTAAATGCCGTTTGTTGCTGTTGATGGTGTCGGCGGGGAGAGAAAACTCGCGACTGAGCCCTTTCCTTTGGAGCGAGCAACGAGTTATTCGGGGTTTACCGCAACTGTTCAGCGGACAAAAGCTGCCCACACACGTAACAGATGAATCTGGCGATACGCCCACAGAATCCAGCAATGAGGGCGGGCGGGCGGGCAGAGGTGGGGTGGGGGCGGACGGATAAACTGGTTTAATCTGATAACTGCTCTGAGTGCAGATCTGATGATTAAAGCTCCTGATGCGGGAGCCGGGTCTCTATAGCAACGTTTGAGGTCACTCGCTGGAGGTTGAGGGGGGTGGGGGTGGTTGGCGGTGGGATGGGCAGTCTCGTTGTCTAATGACCTGAAACGATGGAGCACGTCAAGCCCAGCAGGTACTGTCCAAATATTTGCGGAAAATATTATATAAATCAGCTCAATCGGGTTGGAGGGGAGGGGGTGGGTGGGGGAGGGGGATCCGCCTGACATTTCCCACCCTCTCCCCTCACCCCCTCCTGGCTCAGGTAGCCATCCAGCCCCGCCGAGGCCCTTTGAGCTGTCCACCTGATGGGAAAGGCGCTGTGTGAATGTAAACCATGTTGTGTTGTAGTGTCGTTAACGTTCGCTGCTTCCTGGAACCTGTGTTGAATTGTGTGGAGTGAGTGACACTGACTGGATATCACTAGTAACTTGTTGGGGTTGCACATCTGTCCTGGTCTTAGTTTGCAACGGTTCGTAGAAACTGGGTCTGCTTGAGGGAGAGAGAGAGAGAGAGGAGAGAGAGAGACCTAAGAGAGAGAGGGAGAGACAAGAGATAGAGAGAGAAAGAGGTTTGAGAGAGGCTTTAATATTACGAGGTGGTGGTTGATAACAGAGAGAAATAATTCCCACTGTTTGTTGACTATAGGGCTGAAGGTAATCACCGATAGAGCAGAGGAGAGGTTTGGGGAGAGAGTTTTACCAGAGTGTTGAGTCAGACTTTGTGTTGCACTTTGAAAGGGAATTAGGGAAATATCTAAAAAGAAGAAATAAAAAAAGGTGGGATGCGGAAATGTGGAGAGGAAAGATCGGAGAATGGGATTAAACCGGGGGGGCTCTTTCAGAGAGCCTGCACAGGCACGATAGGCCGAATGGCCTCTTTCTGCGCCGTATATCTCTTTGGTCAGTGTCACAATAATCGCGTAGATTCACGACCAGAGGCTGAGTTTTGTGAGGCTTCATTTTTATTAAAACTGTCGATTGTTAGAACTTGTAAAATGAAATAATGTTTAAGAACAGACAACGATTGCGGAAAGCTAACACCGCCGTCTCTGAGGTGAGGAACGCAGACAGAGAGAGGAGTACATACGGTGAGACGTGAATTGGAAGAATTATTCATTACGTCAGTGAAGGTGTTTTCAGAAGCTTCTAATCACTAAATGAGATTTATCAGTCAGATTATTACTGTCCTTCAAACCCTACATCCGGGTCTCCCACTTGGCATTTCCTTACCTCCACAACATACAACAACTTGTATTTACACAGAGGGTGGAGGTATAGGGTGAAAGCTCCCAAAGCTTTCCACTCTGTTGTAGATTAATCCATACAGAACGATTTGCCATCTCCATTGTTGTAGCATGTGACTACCAGGATGGTAGAAGGTGAACTAGATGGACCTTGTCTGTTTTTGTCCAGCAATTTCTATGTTCTTATGTTCCTTTTGGAGTCCTGTAGCTCAGTGGTTAGAGCACTCGCCTTGCAAGCGAGAGACCTGGGTTTGATTCCTGGCAGGGCAATATGTTGGGCAAGTTTCCTTACTCCACATGCCTCTGTTTACCTCGCAGTTAGTAGGAACCCGGTTGTTAATCGATTGGTGGTTCGCTTTTCCGGGGGTAATAATTCCTTAAAAAAAATAAATTGGTCACTTCAATCCACGACTGTTTGTGGGACATTGCTTTGCGCAATTGGCTGCCGCGTTTCGCCCACAAAATATACAGTCAATTCACTTTACGGTATATTCTGTGAAGCGCTTTGAGATGTCTCGAAGATGTGATAAGGCGCTGTATCAAGTGCAAGGATTATTATTATTACTATTATTATTCCTATGTCTCCAGTTCACCATCAGTGCTCTCTGTTCCCCGCTCTCGGTCCCTCCTTCTCCAGCTTCAAAACCCAATTTAAGACCAATCTTTTCAACCGTGCTTTTGCTACCAATCACGCTGGTTACTCTGTCACGCTAATCACTAAAATCATTCATCTAAATCTCAGACCTAACTGAGCTCAGAGTCTAGGCTGATGCTCCAGTCCAGTGCTGGGTGAGGATGGGGGAGCCCTGTACTGTCAGAGAGGTGCTGTCCTTGTAGTGAGATACTAACCAAAGCCCTGCCTGAGTGTTTCAGGTGGATGTCAAACAAGAGAAACTCCTTCCTCTCCGTAAAACATCACACCTTGAGACGTCAAAGATTGCGCGACAGTTTACAAAGAGAGAGGGGAGGTTCTCCTGGTGACTTCACCTCCAGATCAGTCAATCGGCTTGGGGACTTCGCTGTTAGAAATAAATATTTCAATAATTTTCTCCGTCTTTTAGGATTTTAGAGTGACCTGCGATGTGCTCCCCTGATAGAAAGTTCTAAATGTAACTGTCAGGGACTCACAGGCTGTGTGTCAAACAGGAAGGAGCCTAAGGTAATCCAAAGGTGACCTTCCACAGGGATTTCACTGCCCACCCCCACCTGGAGCCATTAATCTGCCCTGTGGGGAAACTCAGTTGACATAGTTAAACAGGGAATTTGAGATTGTGAGATGAAGCGGAGAAAGAGCTCGAGTCTCTCAGCCTGTTTGTTCACCCAGAGGCACTCTGCCTGTGCTTAGCAGATAATCTCTGCCGCAGGTAACAAGCTGACACCATGATCTGCCCGGCTGAGCTCATTAAGAGCTGTTGTTGAGAGCTATCAGGGAGCCTGCTGTAAATTTGCAATGGGAGGCATTATTGTTAACTGTCAGGAGCTGGTCGTCAGGTGCCTTAATAATGACCAACGAATGACGATCTTCCTGTTGGGGTGGAATTGAGTGCTGAAAATTATCTTTTTCGAGGGATTATTACCCCCGGAAAGCGATATAATACAGTGTCCCGAACTTGTCACCCAATGTGAATGCTGTCCCCAACAGTGAGGAGCGGTAAAATTACCCGGTGACAAATAATAATATAATCCTTGCATTTGATATGGCATCTTATCACGTCTTCGAGACGTCTCAAAGCGCTTCACAGGATACACAGTGATGTGAGTTGTCTGTATATTTTATGGGCGAAACGCGGCATCTGATTGGATCGAGTGATCCAATTTTTTTTTAAGGGATTATTTCCTCTGGAAAGCGATCCCCCAATCGACTAACAAGCGGGTTCCTGCTTACCGCTAGGTAAACAGAGGCGTGTGTGTGCACGTGTGTGTGCGGAGTAAGGAAACTTGCCTAAGGTTTCGCCCCACCGAGGAGTCGAACCCGGGTCATCTCGCTTACGAGGCGAGCGCGATAACCATTACGCTACAGAGCTCCTTGATCTTTAGTTCTGCCTCTGTGACATCTTTACTACAGAAAGCCATTACCCAGCAGCATTTCACTCTGCGGGCTGCCCTTATGGGTCAGACGGGGACGAGCCGGTTGGCACAAGTCCAGTGTTGTCTCCTGTCAACCTCAATTAGGTTTAAGTGTCTCATCATTGCCACAGAATCAATCCGTCCCCAAACCAATCCGGCTTGATACAGAATGGTTTGGTCAGACCATGGCTGAGCTAGTTTTCATTTAAAACCTCATTTACCCGCCCCCGCTCTCCCTCTCTTGTCAACGTTGCAATAATAATAACACTAATGCTGTAATAATAATAATAATAATCCAAGTGATTGCAATGTGACAACATAAGGAACTAGAGAAAGTCAGGAAATGCATTACAGTATAAAACAAACATATTTCCTATAGTCATTGGTGCAACTGGTACAGCTACTAAAACTATTCGGAAATGGCTTGATAAAGTACCTGGTGAATAAAGTATCAGCCTCCTGCAAAAGATAGCTATTTTAGGAAGCTCAAATATATTAAGAAAAGTAACAGCCATTCGTCCACTTGCAACGTGGCAATGTTGTTGGTCTGGCTGACCATCACTGAAAACTATTAAGACGTTACCTCTTCATAATGATTTAAACTGCAATAACATAATCATATTATTAATAATCCTTCTATTTTGATCTCACGCCTTATTGTGTTGTCTCGACTTCCCAAAGCACTTCACAGATTTTTTGTTTTTACCGTAAAGTGTAGTGGCTGTGTATTTTGTAGACAAATGCAACAGCTAAATTTGCACACGGCAATGTCTCATAGAATTGAATGATCAATTTTATTGGAGATTATTGTTAAAGTAAATCCAGCATTTATCCCCGGAATCACTGATTCTCCAAAACCGTGATTTTCTACGCGGGAAGTGTGTAAACGTGTGAGAGTTTTGTCAAACCCCTGAAATCACTCGGGGATTTCGTGAAGGGAAAGTGAGTGATACACATAGAGGCTGAAATCGACAGCGGACTCCAGCCATTCACAAGCGCCTGGAGTTGGGCTGTCAATCAGTGAAGGGCGCGGAGGTACGGGGAAGAAACAAGATAGGGAATGGGTGGAATCAAATCGCGATTGATTGACAAGCCCGGAGCCGCTTGTGATTGGTTGGAGCGCCCATCCGTTCACGAGTGGCTCCAGGCTGTCAATCACCTCGGAGCGGCCACTAATTGGTCCCCTTCCCGTCCAATGGGAAGTGCAATGGGAGGGAGGCGGTGCTGCCGCCGCTCCTCCGCTGGGCGGGAAGGGGTGCCGGAACTTCTGTTAGCATCGGACGCCGCTTAAGCCGGACAAAATGGCCACCCCCAACGCGTCCGCCCTCCACTGCATTCGCTGTCAAACGTGCCTCGGCACTGAAAGAGTCAGCCCAGACATTAAACGTTTTAATCACTGGATGGTTTTTCTCAAGGGATTTAATTCAGGATAACATCTGGAGAGAAACAAACCAGTGTATAATCCGCGAAGGTGACCCAATTATCCCAAATTGTTTTCAATGGACGAGCTCGGTTCCGAACCAGCAGTGAACTTGAATAGATCATGGCAGAGTTCATCAAACCGGTCACGTACAGTGACAGCAAGGTGTGAGGGCAAGTCAGTTAACACCTGACACTGATAGATCATCCCCTTGCGTGTAGCTTCTCACTAACGATAGTAATATTAATCCTTACATTTGATACAGCGCCTGATCACATCGTTGAGACGTCTCAAATACTTCACGCACTATACTGTAAAGTCCAGTGACTGTGTGTTTTGGAGGCAAACACAGCGGCCAATTTGCACATCCGATAATAAGCGCTTCACAGGATATACTATAAAGTGTAGTGACTGTGGATTTTGTGGGCAAACCGCGGCAACCAGTTGCACACGTTTGCAGCGTCCCACAAACAGCCGTGGAGCGAGTGACCAATTTTAACGGAAGGATTGTCGGTCAGGACACCGGGAGAGAGAATCACCCTTCTCTTTTCGGATAGCGCCGCAGGACCTTTAATGTCCACCTGAACAGGCACAGTCGGGACCTCAGTTTAACGTCTCATCCGACAGTGCAGCACTCGCCCAGCACTGCACTGGAGTGCCAGCTTGGACTGTGAACCCAAAGTCCCGACGTGGAGCTTGAACCCACTAGCTCAGAAACGAGAGCTCTACCAACTGAGCCAGGCTGACAACAGAATAATTTGGCGCGGAAATAGGCCATTCAGCCCACCTAGTCTATGCTGGTGTTTATACTACACACCGGCTCCCATTCTCCTGTTACGTGAAGGAAACTGCAGTTGTCAGTGTATATCTGAACCTCTCTGTGCAACTGCTAAACCCCAGTAGCCTGAGGTCAAACTGATCAGCGTCAGACCAGGTTCTGCACTTCCACGAGTAATCAGTGCCTGGATTTTCTGACTGCCTGACTGTTCGTTTCAAATCCAAACCATTAGGAGCGAGAAACCATTTCCAAGAGGTTTTAAGGTGCTTTAAAGGAGATTTATTCGAAATTGTGCATCAAATCTTTCGCTACTTTAGTTAGTTCAGTGTTGTTGGTAGTTCCTTTTTTGGTTTACATTGTTTAACATTTTTTGCTTAATATTGTCCTACTGTGGTGAACTTCTTACCCAGTTTGAAGCACAGCAGGAGTTAAAACAATGCTGTGAATCGTGATCATAATTTTCCTTTACCTGTGTTTAGAGTGCGTCCTGTTTAGAAACTGTTGTGTTGATTGGTGTGGCTGGGTGTGGGCTGGCGGGGCTGACGAGGGTGGGCTGGGGTGGTTGCGTTATGGGCTGGGCGGCGAGGGGGAGGACTGGGGTCAGTGGTCTGTGGGGCTCAGTCCCTGGTTGGTGTGAAGGACATTAACTAAGGAGAGGGTCCCTGTCCTCTATTTACCTGATGTCAATGCCCGACAGCTATGATGGTGGGAGAGAGCTGTGGGCACTGTGCGGAGGACAGTGTATGTAGAAGAATCTCTGAGTGATGTCTCTGGGCTGTGAGGAGGGGCTCCCAGCTTAGCCGCTCATCTTCTCGCTGTTTGATGACCCTTTATTTTCAAGGTTCATAGTGTAAAACGGTTAATTATAATAATATAATAATAAGCCTTGCATTTGATCCAGCGTCTTTCACATCAGGAGGACGTCTCAAAGCGCTTCACAGAGTTTATTGTAAAGTGTAGAGACTGTGTACTTTGTAGGCGAACACAGCAGCTAATAATAATAATGATAATAATAATAATTTCCGCAGTGCAACGTCCTACCTAAGGCAGCCGTAAAGTGAGCGATGAGTTTTACCTGGTGGTGGGGGGGGGGGAGGGGGAATGGTCAGTCGCCAGGACAGCGGGAGACTGTCCGGGAGCTAAGTGATGGCTTTGCAGTCTGCAGTTACACATATCTAGACCTCTAGTAATCAGTCAGTGTGTGAAACGCTGGCTCTTGCGCCTTCCCACAATCTTGTTCCTGATTTGCCTCCTCTGTCCTACAGGGAGGCTCCTCCAGCCCATCACTCACTGCAGACGAGGGGTCCTGCCTACTGGAGACATTAGCCGCTTTTTGGCTTCCGGACATGCCAGTTGTTCCCTTTTTCGGTGCTCTGTGGCGGGCCAGTCTTGCCACTGCCAGGCTCCACGTGTAAGATAACTCCACACCTCCACCTCGTATTTCGTTCAAAGACGCTTCGAAGCCAAACTTTTCTGCGATCGGTTTTCAGTTGATGAGTGCTGCATGAGTAAAAAAAAGAAACAAAATTGTAGGAATTGGTTAACGGTGTAACTATAATAATAATGATACGATAATAATCCTTGCATTTGAATCCAGGGCCTGTCACGTCAGGAGGACGTCTCAGAGCGCTTCACAAAGTTGACTGTAAAGCGTAGTCACCGTGTACTTTGTCGGGAAACACAGCAGCTAATTTGCACAGCGCATCCCTACAAACAGCCTGGAAGTGAATGTTGTGTATTATCTGGGGAATTGTGAACCAGCACTTGCTCTGACTGACGCTTACTGTGTGATGACCTGTAACCCCACACACACACAGAACCCTCTCCCACCCCACCCCCCCACCCACCCACACACACACACACAGACCCCACCACACACACCCACACACCTGTCTGAGAAGCACGTACACAGCTGCAATGATGTAAGAGGGTCATAGATCAGAGAATTGATTTTTTTTCGGGGCCAACAGACTTCAATTTGCTTGTTGTTCACTCAGGAGATAATCCCCTCCAGATCACTCCCTCCGCAATGTTCCCTCTGTCCATTTTGTCAGCTCAATATCCTCTGCTCGAAATAATGTTATTTTTTTGCAGATTGGCAAGAATCCTAAAGCTAGTGGATTGCACACCAGTCAGCGTCAGCCTGTGTGTCAGCCCGGCTCAGTGTGTGTGTGTGTCAGCCCGGCTCAGTGTGTGTGTGTGTCAGCCCGGCTCAGTGTGTGTGTGTGTGTGTCAGCCCGGCTCAGTGTGTGTGTGTGTGTGTGTCAGCCCGGCTCAGTGTGTGTGTGTGTGTGTCAGCCCGGCTCAGTGTGTGTGTGTGTGTGTCAGCCCGGCTCAGTGTGTGTGTGTGTGTCAGCCCGGCTCAGTGTGTGTGTGTGTGTGTGTGTGTGTCAGCCCGGCTCAGTGTGTGTGTGTGTGTGTGTCAGCCCGGCTCAGTGTGTGTGTGTCAGCCCGGCTCAGTGTGTGTGTGTCAGCCCGGCTCAGTGTGTGTGTGTCAGCCCGGCTCAGTGTGTGTGTGGTGTGTGTGTCAGCCCGGCTCAGTGTGCGTGTGTGTGTGTGTGTCAGCCCGGCTCAGTGTGTGTGTGTCAGCCCGGCTCAGTGTGTGTCAGCACCTCTCACTTCTCCGACCATCTCAATCCCCAATCCACCACACGGCACCTCCCCTCGATTGGCACCAGCTTCTTGTTCGTCCCTCGCACCCTCTGCCCCACCATTGGAGGTTGTGCTTTCAGCCACTATGCCCCAAACTTCCTGCAGCTGAATATGGACAAGATGGAAGCCATTCTCCTTGGCTTCTGTCAATGTCTTCAACCCTGCGGATCTAAACTCCTCAACCTCCCTGGACTTTCCCCTCAGACTCACCGAACCAGTGCACAACCTGGGCATCTGGCTCGACCCCCAGCTGTCCTTACAACCCCCACATCCAGTCCCTGACCAGGACCGCCTTCTTCCTCCTCCGCCAAACTCCGTACCCACATCTCACCAGTTCTGGCCCAGGCTCCACTGACTCCCCAACACTGAACGGATCGACTTCAAGATCCTCACTCTCGTGTTCAAATCCCTTCACTCCCTGGGACCTCCTTCCCTCTCCGACCTCCTCACTCCCCAATCCACCACCCAGTGCCTCCGCTCGACTGGCACCGGCCTCCTGCTCGTCCTTCGCACCCTTTCAGCCACTACGCCTCAAAACTCTGGAACACACTCCCTCAATCCCTCCGCCTTGCCCCCTCTCTCCCCTCTTTCAAGTCCCACCTGCAAACTTTCCTCTTCAACTGTGCTTACGGCCATCTCCCACTGTTAAGCGCTCTGAGACGCTACCCTGCGTAGAGGGCGCTATATAAGAGCACGTTGTTGTTGTTGTTGTTATCAGCCCAGCTCAGTGTGTGTCAGCCTGGTGCAGTGCTAGCACTCTCATCTCTGAGTCACATTGCCAGAGGTGCCATCCTTCGGAAAAGATAATTATCCTTGCATTTTATATAGCACCTTATCTGATCTTTGAGACATCTCAAACAGAATATACTGTAAAGTGAATTGACTGTACATTTTGTGGGTGAAACGCGGCTGCCAATTGCGCACAGCAGTGTCCCACAAATAGCCGTGGATTGAAGTGACCAATTTGGTATTTTTTTTGGAAGGAATTTTGTATTGTATTGATTACGTGGAATTTCAGTCTGCTTTTGATACTCTTAAGCACAAAGTCTGAGTAGCAAACCTGTGAAATCCTGTGTCGGTTTGTGGTGGTTTTACGCCCATAGCATACCAGCCTGGCTCAGTGGTAACTCTCTCGTCTCTGTCGTGGGTTAAAGCCCAACATGGGGACTTGAACTCACACAGTCTAAGATGACACTTTAATGCAGGCAGATGGGACCTTGGTTTAACGTCTCATCCGAAGGACGGCACTTCTGACAATGCAACGCCCCCCCCCCAGAACTGGATTGGAGTATCACCTTAAGTCCTGACATGGGATTTGAACCCGCAGTCTTCTGACTCGGAGACGAGTGTGCTACCAACTGATAAAAGGAATATTTTATATGCACAGTGTACCTTAAAGGATATTCATGCAAGTTTCATCACAGAGCTGCAATGTGTTTGATGTGAGGCTCCTGGGTAGTTTGCAGTACTGTGGGGTTGCAATTTCAGCTGATCGCTGCATTACTCCATCGAGCTGCAATATCAAAAGCCACCAGCAAACTCCGGAGGAACTGAGGAGAACACCGAATTCTACACCGAATCTGTCCGTTGGAAATTTTAGATCAATTCCAGCCAGGAGTAGTTTTCTTTTTAATTAATGCTTTTCTTAATAATAATAATAATAATGCAATTTGCTTCCCGGTGTTTGGGTTGGGTAAGAGACGTACTGTCAGATACAAGCACTTGCTGGGGTTTTTGCTAACCCTGGAAGGCACTGATGACACAGTGAGACAAGTGATGATAGGGGTTAAACAACAGCCAATGCCTTAAGCAACAACAACAACAACCACAACAAATGACATTTACACAGCGCCTTTCACATGGGGAGGACGTCCCAAGACATCGGACAGTCAGGGACTTGGAGCCGAGCAGGGGGTTGGGATCAGGAAGGGGTGGAGGCCAGGGAGGGTGGAGGTAGGAGGGTGAGCCACAGAGCACAGAGTGCTTTAAAGACAAGAGCACAGAAAATTGCACGTTTCTAACACGTGTTTAACCTGCTTAATCTAGCAGCAAAGATAGCGAGTGAGTGATGTTGTGGAGGGACGGGCTGCGCTGACATTAGAGGGATTAAACCCTCCTCCTGAGCGGATCACATGGGCACATGGCAGGCAGGCAGGCAGGGCAGTGGGGAAGCGAGAGCTGTAGTGATGGAGAGATGAGGGAAATGGTGAGTGTGTGTGTGCGTGTGGCAGGCAGGAGGACAGGGATCTGAGCGACATGCCAACCTTTGCTGTTCTCTACAAAGGAGCTGTGATCATCAGCAGGTAAGAGAACCCTAAAGCCAGAGTCTTACCCACTTGGGTTAGACAGGCGTTGAACACACTCTCAGTGTCAGTCCTGTCATGGTGAAGAATAACAGCTGTGGCAGCTGTTCTGTCCTTCCCTCACGCTGTGCTGTCTGTAATGCATTGGTTTTTGTTTAACCCCATTGTCACTTGTCTCACTGTATCAGCAGTGCCTTCAGTGTTGAATATAAATGCAAGTTATACAAATAGAATACAAATTACTTGGAGTGCTGTAGCTCAGTGGTTAGAGCATTCACCTCGCAAGCGAGAGACCTGGGTTGGATTCCCGGCAGGGCGAAACCTTGGGCAAGTTTCCTTACTCCACATGTGCGCCTGATAATAATCCCTCAAGAAAAAAAGCACAATAATAAATTGGTCATTTTCAATCCACGACTGTTGTGGGGACGCTGCTCTGCGCAATTGGCCGCCGCGTTTCATCCACAAATATATAGTCAATTCACTTTACAGTCTATTCTGTGAAGTGCTTTGAACCATCGAGAAGACGTGAAAAGCGCTATATCAAATGCAAGGATTATTATTATATCAAATGCAATGATTATTATTATTATTACTATTATTACAGTGTTAGCAAAAACCTAGCAAGTGCCTGTATGTGACAGCACGCCTCTTTTCCCACCCAAACACTGGGAAGCCTTCACAGCAAATGTTATTATTATTAATAATAATAAGAGATATATATGTTTTTAAAAAACAAAATTGCTCCTGGCTGGAATTGACCTAAAATTTCCAATGTGCAAATTCGGTGTTAGTTTCTCTGGAGTTTGCTGGTGGCTTCTGTGAACGACTGGGAGTCAGTTTGAAGCAGTTTTGTTTAATAATAATAATAATAATAATAATCCTTGCATTTGATATAGCGCTTTTCACGTCTTCTAGACGTCCCAAAGCGCTTCACAGAATATAGTGTAAAGTGAATTGACTGTATACTTGTGGGCGAACGCGGCAGCCAATTGCGCACAGCAGTGTCCCACAAACAGTCGTGGATTGAAAAGAACCAATTTATTATTGTTATTAAAGCAGCCACTGTTACCACTCCCACCTAAAGACCTTCCTTTTTGATCATACTTACAGTCACCTTCCCCCCCCCCATCCCTCTCTCCCTCCCGCCCTCCCTCTCCCCCTCACTCTGCCACTGTCAAGCACTCCGGGACGCTACCCCACCTGTAGGGCGCTGCATAAACACAATAGGTAACTTTGACATGTTAATATTCACGGTAAACTCATGGTAACTTTTACACATCAATAGAACGATCAGGGACGCCGGCGGTTAATAACTTTATGTTTCTCTTTTTTTTGCTGCTTTTTTTTGTTGCTGTTATTGCTGTTGCCCTACGAGAAGGGTACGGTATAAATGCAAGTTGTTGTTGTTGTTGTTATTGTTGTGCCTTTGCTCCCCGCGGCTTGGCGGGCTTTCAGAGGAGAATGAGTTTAGCTCCATACTCCCTCACCGCTCCTGCACTGAACCACAGCCAATACGGAATCTGTTTAAACACGTTATTCGCGACCAGCTCCCGAGTGCTGGAAGCTGTTACGGTGGAGTGAGGCCTCGGGATTGCGGAGGGATTTACAGAGTAACAGAACGCCTCCTCCCTTTGGGATCTAAAGCATTTGGATTTTGAGGTTCTCAGTGATGGGTTTCCGCGTTAATCTCCTGTGGGAAGCCATGTGCACTTAAAGCTGTGGAGACACCGTACAGATTTCAGGAAAATCTTCAACTAAAGTCGTTATCAGGAATAAAATGGAAATTCTCGGATCTTCTCAAACAAGGAGTTAGAAATCTCCGGAGGCCCCGGAGCCTAAAATTCCACCTAGTCTTAGTCCATGGCACTGTTTCGCCTTCAAATATAAGACTGTGCAGAAAATTACAGACAATTCTTACTCAGTCTGGAACTGGAAAAGTGGCTTCCGAATTAAGACTCAATTTTAATCTAATGTTAACTTCGAGCAGAGCAAGAGGGCAACCATTTCTTTACACGGAGAGTAATCTAGAGCTAGATGGCTGTTTTGACACCAGGAGACTGGACTCACTCGAGAACCAGCTCGATGTTGCCCTTTGAGGACGATACTGTGTGTATTTTGAGATCAAGGGATGGATGGATGGATTCAAGGAAAGATGAGATCAAATGGGCCCTAGGGCCTTTTTTTATCTGAACTGATCTTGTGATGGGTGAAATCCTGGGCGATTAGGCCTCTCATTGTGTTGTCAATTTAAGACAGGGTCAGAAACCAGCAAACGGTATGATCTGTCAACTATCACCAAAGCCTTGTAAAACCAGGTCCTGAGACACAACGCCTTGTATCACTCACAGGTCTGAGTAAGTTACACCTTGCTCAGGGACATGGCCAGTCTACAAGGTGATGCACGCATCCTGCTTCTGTGTTATTATTTGTTTGTCCAATCACAATGCCTCAGGACATCCTCCTGGTGTTGTTGTTGTTGTTGATGTTGTTGACAGCTGGTCTCAATTTGCCGAGGCCTCAGAACTTGGTCGCTTGAGTTTGCGTCAATGTATCAACGAGGCATTTAATTATAGATCGCCTCAGGTAGGATGTTTGCTCAGAGAGTGCTCTGTTGGTGGTGGCATCAACGTCCAATTGTGGAGTAATAGTCGTAGGACAAGCACCACTCTGTCATGTCACTAGTGCTGATGTTGGTCGATGTGATTGGAGGTGGTTTTGATCAGGGATTCGTGCACATGTCCTACAACAGGGAATGTGTGTGAGCTGCAGGAACAGAGAAGGCAGAGAGAAAGTTGTTGCCGTTATTGTAGTGCCTCTACAATTCCTAAATGGCTAGACCGTTTTATGGAGATAAAATGAAAACTCCTAAGTCGCCAGTATATTAACATCTGTTGATGTTGTTGACAGCTGGTCTCAATTTAACAGAATCTTGGTCAGACGTGCCTCCCAGTGACCAGTGTGGACGAGGTTAATGGTGAGAGTTTGAGATAGGTCCAGACATGGAGCTGGATGTCACCATCACCTACCCTGTTGTGCTCTTAACCCTTGGCTCTTGAGTTCTGCTTACACCACGATCCAGAGATAATAATAATAATCCTTGCATTTGATACAGACCTTATCCCGTCTTTGTATATTTGTGCGCGAAATGCGGCATCCAATTGTGCACAACAGTGTCCCACAAACATTTGCGGGTTGAAATGACCAATTTTATCATTGTTTGTCTTGAGGGATTATTATTAGGCGTGTGTGTGGAGTAAGGAAACTTGCCCAAGGTTTCGCCCTGCCGGCACTCAATCCCAGAGCTCTCGCTTGTAAGCTGAGTGCTCTAACCACTGACTGAGCTCCTGGGACACATCTAGTTTGTCTTCCTGGCATTCGCATTGCACATATGTACTGAACAGCTGATTTTTGTTGTTGACTCAGAATGAGACAGGGGTGGGTGGAGGCGGAGAGGGTGATGTGTGAGCCAGGGGAGATCTGAACCGGGTGTGGGGGTGGTGGAGAAGGAAGACTGGTGGCCGATCACTTGAATTCTTTGCATGGGGAAGCGATGGTTTGTGTGGTGTGTTGTTTTCGTGAAACCTTTGGAGCTGATCTTTATGGTGGGTTAGAGAGGGTGTTTGCTTATGGCTAAAATTACATAACTGAATGTTGATGAGCATCACCTGTGGCAGTCAGAGAACCGCACTAAGCAGCAGAAGGCTTTTCAAACACTCCATCTGCTACAATTCCAGATGGTGCTTTAATCCAGATGTCACCTTACTGTAGTGTTTACATATGCTGTGTAAATCCCTTCCCACCAGCATCGCAAGGTCAAACTACTATTGTCAGTATCTTAGTCGGGTCAAGCATTGTGTTGGTAAAGGGTGCACAGTTACTTCCTACACAAATGTTTGCTCAGTTTTGGCGGAAAGGCATTGAAAAAGAATCAAAGATATTTGTATAATAATGATCCTTTCATTTGATATCACGCCTTATCACGGTATCAGAATGTCTCCGAGTGTTTTGTAGGATTTACTAAAAAGTAAATATAAATATAAAGGCATAAATATAATAATAATAATCCTTGAATTAGGTGTTGCACCTTTTTCACTAGCACCGCAGCCAAAACCCTCGTCCACGCCTTCGTCACTTCCCAGCTGGACTATTCCAATGACCCCCTCGCAGGTCTCCCCAGCTCCACCATACACAAAATTTAATTAATCCCAAACTCTGCCGCCCAGATACTCACCCGCCCAAAACTCCATACCCGCATCACACCAGCCCTTGCCAAGCTCCGCTGGCTGCCAATTACCGAATGAATCAATTTCAAGATCTTCTCACTCGTTTTCAAATCCTTCATGCCCTCGCACCTCCCTACCTCTCCGATCTGCCTACCCCCCACTCCATTACCCGCTGCCTCCGCTCGGCTGGCTCTGGCCTCCTGTTTATCCCTCGTGTCCTCCGTTCCACCATCCGTGGCCGTGCCTTCAGCCAATACGCCCCAAAACTTCTCTCCCTCCATCCCTCTGCCTTGCCCCCTCCCTCTCTCCCTCCCTCCCCATCTTCAAATCCCACCTAAAGACTTTTCTTTTTGATCGTGCTTATGGTCACCTGCCCCCTCCCTCTCCCCCTGGCTCAATGTCAGACTTCGCCACTGTCAAGCAGTCTGAGATGCCACCCGCGTGAAGGGCGCTGTGCAAATGTTGTTGTAAAGAGTTTCCAGAGAATTGCTGCTAAGTGTAGACGCTGTGTATTTATAGGCAAATGTGCCAGCCCATTTGCACATAATAATAATAATCCTCGCATTTGATATAGCGCTTTTCACGTCTTCTCGACGTCTCAAAGCGCTTCACAGAATAGACTGTAAAGTGAATTGACTGTACATTTCTGGGCAAAACGTGGCAGCCAATCGCGCACAGCAGCGTCTCACAAACAGCCATGGATTGAAAATGACCAATTTTATTTTTTTTCTTGAGGGATTATTATCAGGCGTGTAGGCGTGTGGAGTAAGGAAACTTGCCCAAGATGTTGCCCTGCCGGGAATCAAACCCAGGACTTCGGCTTGTGAGGCGAGTTCTCTAACCACTGAGCTACAGGAATCCACATGGCAAGGTGCCACAAATTGACTGGAGAGGATGATAAGATGTTGGTTTAACGTCTCAAGGAAAGGTTAACACCACTTGGCTCAGTTTGTTTCAGGAATAACAATGGGGAGCAGAGCTGTGAGCGGGGTGAGCAAATTGTGCTGTACGTTTATTTCAACCCTGGAGTGCTCTGGGTGTCGCTACCCTGCATGAGGGGTGCTATATAAATGCAAGTTGTTGTCGTCGTCGTTGATTACGGAAAGCAGGACATTGCGAGACCACGTTTAAAGAGGGAACCTGCCACCTGTAGCAGAGTCCTGTGGAGTAGTTGTTAGAGCACTCGCCTCGCAAGCGAGAGGACTCGGGTTTGATTCCCGGGCAGGGCAAAACCTTAGGCGAGTTTCCGTACTCCAGATGCTTCTGTTTACCAAGCAGTAAGTAGGAACCTGGTTGTTAATCAATTGGCGATTGCTTTCCGGGGTAATAGTCCCTCATAAAAAAAGTTTGGTCGTTCAATCTATGACTGTTTGTGGGCCACTGCTGTTGCGTTTATCAATCCATTTTACAATATATTCTGTGAAACCCTTTGAGACGTCTCAATAACCTGATAAGGCGCTATATCAAATGCAAGGGTTATTATTGTCATCATTCTAAAGCGTACGGCTTGCTGAACAATGAAACACCCTTTCAACGAGAAAACCTGCCACAGGTCTGACATTAAATGCCCAGCCCGAACGCATAATTCATTAAAACATTAAATGTTTCTGAAGTGGATGTTTAGCAAGCATCAACCGGTGCTTATACCATGCTCAGGTTTATCTGCCTACTGAACATCACTGTGTTGTTTGTGTTCAGAAAGAAGCTGATTAAATCTGCTGCTGGAAAGCACAGAGACACTAAGCTAGTCTGTAGGAAGTCATTTTGTTACATTCTCAGTGGCTTGCAATCAGCTTTAAAGTCCAAAATCTCTAGTGATTAGTGTCCGTCTGATGGGTGCTGCAGGAAAGCTTCTCGATGAACACGACACGTCCTTTTGGTTAACATTTGCAGTTGTTTTGAACTCAGGGCAGGTTTTGTTAGATCTGACGCTGAGTGGTAATCTGCGAGTGAGTGGATTTTATTAATAATAATAATATTAATCCTTGCATTTAGTATAGCGCCTTATCACGTCGTTGAGACGTCTCAAAGACGCTTCACAGGACATACTGTAAAATGAAACAGTCGTGGATTGAGTGACCGATTTATTACACTGAGCATCATAATTCTAATAATAATAATAATTCTTGCATTTGATATAGAGTCTTATCACATCTTCGAAACAGCTATAAAAGCTGCTATCTCAGGAGTTTCTGCATCTCCGATAAACCAAGCGACCCAAAATTCCACCGAGCCTTAGAAATGCGCCCAAATTATTAAATTCCGTCTTTATTCAAAAGCCAATTTATTTTTAAGAACTGCAGGAAACCAGCCTCCAAACTGAAACTAAATGTAAGTATTTTGCACAATTTCTACCTGATGATAAACGTTACTAGGACAGCCTAAGACTAGGTGGAATTTCAGGGATTTCAGGCATAAGAGAGAAGGGAATGGGAGGGGAGGATAGGAAGAGCAGGAGCCTGTTCCAACCATACCTCAGCTCCATTTTCCCATTTTTGCTCCATATCCCTTGGTACCCTGACCTAACATAAAGCTATCCACCTCAGTCTTGGAAATTTCAATTGATTCAGGGTCTAGGAATAGGTGGATGGAGGCTCGTGTAGCGTATAAATACCCACACTGACTAGTTGATCTGACTGGCCTGTTTCCGTGCTGTAATACTCTATATAATTCTATGGCTATTTGCAGCTCATTAGGGGGTTTACAATGATTGAACATACAGTGGCTGTCTTGAACTCGTTTCATTTCCACAGTAATTCTCTCAAGTATCTGAAATCTAATGCATCAAACCTTTGGCTTCAATGCAAGATCCTATTCCGAACCACTGCTAAACTGCACCTAAAATGACCCGAAGCAAAGTGAAGCTATAGCTTAGTGTGCTGGAGTCATTCCAAGCCCTTACAGAGCAAGCCAGGAACTGAGTCAGCAGCTCACCGCAGGCTCAGTGGTTTATTAATGCCCCGTGTTTACAGTTTTGTGTGAAGATCACATTTCACCTGAGATGTAACTCACGTACAGTTGGTTCACAAAGAGACCAAAGTGGTCTCGATGGGGTGTAGGGGCAGGGGGTGGGAGGGGGGGGGGGGGGCAAGACATTTGTTTTATAACAAAGTGGGGTTCAGTTACAGTGATTACAGTCTTCACAAAATTGAGTCCAGGTCCAGAGTTGTGATGTTGATCCCAGTGACAGGCACTCTGTCCCTACATGCTGGTCTGAAAGGAGTTGATCTGATAAGAACTTACTGGAAGATCAAGGTCCATCAAGTTCGCCTTCCACCATCCTGGTAGACGCTCCTCTTGATATGTCGTGTCCCGAACTATGCAGTGAATCCTGAGATATTGTTTCTAGCAGATAGATATCTATCTCACTTGTTCTTAAAACAAAGCAACAATTTCTGCTTCCACTGTCTGTCTCCCTAGGGAGCCTGTTCCACAAGTTTAAGACTTGCTCTTAGAGGAGATGTTATTAATATCTGTTTCTTTATTTCCAGGACATTATTGGGGCCGTATGGAGTTGACCGCAACGTGCACTGCGTGGATTTTACAGACTGTGAGAATGGGCTGGGTAAGTCACCCAAGGTCTGAGACCTTTCATTGAGGAGAAAGCGTACTTTACCAGGAAATATCTGAGTGTAAATACAACAATAACCACTTGTACTTGTGCAACACACCCACCTAGGAGAACGTCTCAGAGCGCCATATAGTGGAGGCTCAGACACCGAGCAATAATAATAATAATAATAATAATAATAATCCTTGCGTTTGATACAGCGTTTTATCATATAAATGAGACGTCTCAGAGCGCTTCATTGAATCTACAGTAAAGTGGATTGACTGTGTATTTTGTGGGCGAAATTCGGCAGAGCAGCCGCGCACAGCAGTGTCCCACGAACAGCTGTAGAGTGAGCGAGCAAATTTCTTTGGGGGATTGTTGGCCAGGACACGGTGAGAGAAGAGCTTCCGCTGTGGGATCTTTAACATCCGGGACTTTGGTTTAACGTCTCATTCGAAGGACGGAAGAAGCAAAGAAGAGGGGGAGGCCATAATGGCTGGTTCTCACACCTGCTCAATGACGAGCTTCACTTCACTCCAACCCAATCTGACGTGCGTCACTCTGAAACTCCGCCCTGTATTGCACTGAACCACTCTATCTACTTTCACACCCTCATAGTAACAGGAGGGGCGTTAACATTGTGCTCTTATGAAAAAGATGATAACAATGGATTGTTATCATTGTAAGGATTATTATTACCATAATTATGGATTCACAAGCATAGTACATGCATTGAATTAAATTGCATCAAATGTTAAGGATTGTTATTAATATTATTATTAATATTATTAATGGGGTGACGTAGAAAGTTTCCGATCCAGGAAATTCTACCTTTACAGTACACTGATCAGAAAACTAGGCAAATGATTTGCAAATGGCAAGTTATATTGCTAATTACACCCCTGGCTGATCGCCGTCAGTTTTCGACCTATGTTTAATGCAATCAAGTTAAGCGGGCTGCTGGAATGTGCAGGTAATCCTCGAATGAATGAGGTTGTCTCTTATTACATCGTTCAATACTAAGAAATCCAATTCTAGGAAAAGAATAGAAACATAACCAAGTTCCGCTGACCAAGTGCTGGCTCTGGGATTCCTAGAATTCATTTATCCAGCAGCTAGATCTCGGAGCAGGAAATCCTAGCATTAAACTAAATAAGCAACCTTTATCGGACAGCTTCCAAATGGCAAGGACGTGAGGCTTTCGTGGAAGAAATTTCGGATGCTGTTAAAATAAAAACAAATGAGAAAAAGCTTCACGTATAGCCACACACTGAGCATCTTCAAACATCTTCCAGTCATTGATGATCAGTGCGCAATTTATTGATCAATGTGTATTTTATTGATCAGTGCGGATATCATTGATCAGTGCGGATATTATTGATCAATGTGGATGTTATTGATCACCGCGGATGTTATTGATCAGTGCGCATATTATTAATCAGTGCGCATTGTTGATCAATATGTTTTCTAATGCCATAAGCGATTGCTTTGTTTCAGGAATTAAAGTGATTGGTGGTGTGAAGGAGGTGACGGGAGAGGAGTATGGAGTGTATGTGAAGAGAATCTTGCCGGGAGGTCTTGCGTCAGTCAATGGTGAGAGGCTGTTTTACTGATTGCTCTCCTTTACCAGCCTGTGGGAAATCCGTCAGTTAAATTTAGCTGGTAGCTAAATATGTCCGCTGGCGACCCTCTTCTGGCATCGCAGGGGTAATAGTGGGGGCTTCAGATAGCGAATGTTATTCCTTGTTCTCACCCCCACATAATATATTTTCTTTAATTGTAGGTCGTTTGCATCCTGGAGATCAGATTCTGGAGGTTAATGGTGAGAGTCTGGTGGGAGTTACTAATGAAAGGTACAGTACTCACTGAAGTCACTGTTATAACATAGGTGATTCTGTGTTACCCACTGGGCATTGCAATCAGGAATTATAAACAAGAGCTCGTTCAACAACACCACCACCAAATTACATTTTGTACAGCGCCTTTCACATCGGGAGGATGACCCAAGGGGCTGAACAGTCAGGGATTTGGACCCGGGGGTTGGAATCAGGAGGGGTGGAGGGCAGGAAGAAAAGGGGTAGGAGGATGCAGTTGAAGAGGAGGTTCTTGAGATGGGTCTTGACGGAGGGAAGGGAGTGGGGGGTGCGAGGCAAAGGAACTGTGGGAATGGTGTTCCAAAGGGTGATGGCAGAGAAGCTCAAGGCCTGACCACTGATGGTGAGGGTGGCAGGACGGAGGACGTGGAACAGGCTGAAGCCCGCTGAGCAGAGGGATCGGACACGTCTACATGGAGTTAGCAGGTCACAGAGGTAGGGAGGAGCCGGGCGATGGGGGGCTTTAAAGGCGAGGACATGTTGGGGGATTTGTTGACGATGATTTGTTGTTGCCGTTTACTGTTGTCGGAGTGAGCCGCTGCTGCCTTTGTGTTTCAGTGCCGTGGAGGTGCTACGTGCTGCGTCTTCCTCTAACAGCATGCGGCTGATGATCGCACGGGACGAGCAGGGCAGGTAAGAGGCCTGGGCAGCGGGGGAGATGGGTTTTGTTCCAGTCACTGTCACCGTTTAACCTCTGAGGCCTGTGCCCTATCCACTCCACAGATAGCCAGTGTCACAGCTCATCTGGTAGCTATTTCTGTGTTCGTAGCAAAGGCAAAGGGACATTGCTGTGCCCGAGGGAGTTGGGGGTGGGAGGAGGGAGGGAGAATGCCCTCACCAGCCCCAGGAGGTGAGTCCAGGATCCTTACCCCATCCTCTCGTTGAGTCACATTGACTTTCCTCCAACCCTGCCATGACCACATCACCTCCGCCAAGAGACAGACTGCCCGAGCAATCACTGACCGCACTGATCACTACTGGAGCTCCTGGGAAGGCAACCATCACCCACTGGATTATCATCTTATTTAGAGGGAAGGGGGTAGCACTGTACAAAAAAACATCTAAAAAACTTTCTTCGTTTTGAGTGTTCATTGAATTGTTGGTTCTTAAATTCCCGTTTCACCCCGAACCCTGAACAGGAGAGAATTTACAGAATTACTGGAGAAATACACGTCCAGCAGCAGTACCGGCTCAGCCAGGAGTTCACCCGTCCCACAGGGCTCTGGTAAGTCATCTCTCTGCCCCGGGGCTTCCCCAAGGGCGAGTTATACGGGGTGTCCACAAAGTCCTGGTACCCCCTTGTTTTTTTTTCCCTACCAACGACTGAAACGTGTGGAAGAATGACGATCATTGTAATTAGAAGCACTTCATTGTATTCAATTGCAAGTGTTCAACTGTATTTAGACGTCCAGAGGATCAGTGGGTGTGAATGAGCGAGTGAGCGCCATCATTTTCATGGCAGATAATGATGCGGGGAGTGACGGGACAAAACATCTCTGACGCTTGTTTCAGCTCCTCCGTGGTCTCGTATCACTGCTTTGTAACAAGGGGTAACAGGACTTTGTGGACACACTGAAAGTTAGCATAGATCTGTATTAGTTCAGAGTTTTTGATCGTTACTAAAAGGTCATTGTTGGTGACTTTGGGCCAAGGTCACTGGTCTAAGATCTAACGATGAGACAAGCTCAGGCTAATCAGTTTGAGAGAAGTCATCTCAGAGGAGACCTCATAGAAGTGAATTTGTGCCTCGTCAGACCTGCAAATTGTTCTGTGTGCCACTAAAGCCTCCAGCGAGCTGAGAAAGTTTTATTTTTATAATATAATAATAATCCTTGCATTTGATATAGCGCTTTTCACGTCGGGAGGACGTCCCAAAGCGCTTCACAGAACAACTGCGCACAGCAATGTCCCACAAACAGTCGTGGATTGAAAAAGACCAATTTATTATTGTTTTTGTTTTTTTGGAGGGATTATTATTAGGTGTGTGGAGTAAGGAAACTTGCCCAAGGTTTCGCCCTCTGCCTGGATTATTTATTATAATAGAGCATAGACATTTGCAATATTTAATTGATATTATTTATTGTCTTTTACCTCCCTCGCCTTATGCTCTCTTCCTCTCTCCCTCTCTCTCTCTTTCTTTCTTCTTCCGCCTCTCTCTCTCACCCTCTTTCTTCCTTCTCCCCTCTCTCCCGCCCCCCCCCCCACCCTCTGAGCAGGCAGATATCTGGACAGTGTATCCTCAGGATCATCCTCGAGTTCCCAGAGCCCTCAGCAACTAAGCCCTGTTAGTTCTCACAGCTCCTTCAATGGAAACACAGGCTCATTACTTCGCTCAAGTTCACAGTACGTGACAATTTGTACGATGTTTGTTTTCCAGAATAAATAAAGCTGCTTCATCACACGTGCTCTTCTTGTCTTTCAACCTCTGGAAAGACAGAGATAGAGAGTACAGACGGCCATTCTAATTTTGGAACCTGAACTCAAACCAGTGACGACTAGTGGTTGAGACGTTGAGTTTATCTCATCCCCCAAAGAGCGATGGAGTCACCGAGTGTCGCTGCGAGCAAAGTTGGGGCGTTCAATGTTTACACTGAGCAACGTGGGGAACTCAGTGATGCAAGGAACAGCTCCATATCAGACGTGAGGGTATCTGCCGTGTCCCTCGTGAGAAATGTACCGCACACGTTCCTTCACGTGGGCGCGACGCACTCACACGCAAAACGTCTCCAGCTTGGAACGCGCTTCAGAATTTTCTTTTTTTTTCAAAAAAGCCAAGTCTCTGCCCAGTTCTGTTTGTTAATCGTTGTTCCAGCCCTCGTTTGTAAAGCAGCTTCTCTTTTCAGTTACCCGGGCGATGCCGGGATTCAGCTGGTCAACATCACCAAGACAACAGGCCTCGGCCTGGTGATTACGGGGGGAGCCAACAGGCCTGATGGGCCCAATGTCTTTGTGGAGGACGTCGTCTCCGGGGGAGACTGTCACAGGGTAAGACACGTTCCGCTCGGGGCTGGAGCAGGTTTTCATTCAGGGCGATTGACTCAGAAGCTACAATAATATTTGTAATATAATATCACGGTAATATAATAACTTCTTTGCATAATCAGATGAGACCTTAAACTGAGGTCCCATCTGCCTGTTCAGGTGGATGTTTCTCTCTCGCACTGTCCTGGCCAACAGTCCCCCGGATAAAATTGGTCACTCACTTCCATGGCTTTTTGTGGGGCGCTGCTGAGTGAAACCGGCTGCCGAGTTTTGCCCACAAAATCCACAGTCGCTACACACTTTACAGTACATCCCGTGAAGGGCTTATTATGATCAACATCCCATTGACAAAGTGGGTCATGTTGGAGCAAACTTATCCGAATGAGCCCAAACATTCAGCACAATGTAACGGTGTGAAAGGTGCAGCTGGTTGGGGAGAGGGAGGCGTGTGTGCGCTCTGCTCTGGCTGTGCTGACACGGATGTGCGGGTTTGAGACATCCTCTCGTCATGTTGGGCAGGACGGGCGACTTCGTCCGGGCGACCAGCTGATCGCGATTAACAAGAAATCTCTGATTGGGGTGACCCTGGAGGACGCCCAGACCATCCTCAACAAAATCAATTTCAGGTGGGAATCCGCACTTTGTGACTACCGTGGTTACAGCAACAACTGGCATTGACGCGGTGCCTTTCACACAGGGTAGAGTCTCGGAGCGCTGCAAGGTGGCGGGGTTGGAAGTTGAGCCAGGGGGAAGGCAGAGAGGGAGGTGACCACAGGAGCAGTTGAAGAGGTTGATCTTAAGGTGGGATTTAGAGGTAGGTAAAGAGGGGCCCAGGATTGAGGCAGTGAGCTCTAGAGATTAGGGTGTTAGTGGCTGAAGGCACAGTCACCGATGGTGGCGCGGAGGGCTAAGGGGACACGCAGCAGACCCTGTGGCCTGTGCCAGCTCAGCAAAAGGGGGCGTTCAGAGAAGCGGAGTACGAGCAGGTCAGAGAGGTCGTGAGGTTATTAACTGGGACAAGTCTGAACCCCACACAGTGTTACACCACCACAAATGACATTTATTTAGCACCTTTCACATCGGGAGGATGTCCGAAGGCGCTGGAAAGTCGAGGATTTGCACCCGCGCAGGGGTGGGGGGGGTTGAACCCGTCATGTCGAACGTAACAGATTCAACCCCCAGCACACGTCAAACCCAGACACTGTTGCTCCAGTACGTGTTCTGATCAATTAATGAGGCTGCTGGAATACTATGTGAAACAGCAAACAGCGGTGATCAGTGGAAAATGTGACCCTTTCCCAACTAATGTGACATCCACAAAGTCATTCATTAATTACAAATGAAGCAATTGCAATCATTTGTAATCGATGAATGACTTTGTGAAGGCTGCGTGCTTAACACTCTGCGCCAACCTCAGCCACTGACCTCTGGAGCTCCCTGCCTCAATCCTTCCACCTCGTCCCGTCTTTGTCTATCTTTAAATCTCACCCTAAACATGATCCGATGGTAGTGACGTGTACTGCCACACTGTTTGTAATTGTGTTTGCTGCGTCTGTAATTGATTCGAAGGAATGAAGGAACAGCAGTGATTGCGTTTATACCAGGGAAAGGCCCTCTACACCCCGGCACCTCGTTAAACAACGACAACCATTCGGCCCAGAAGAACGTGGGAAACGGCTGTGGTTCCAGCAGGTTAAAGGTTCACGTCGGCACATCCAAGGTCAGTGTGAGAGATGTCTATAGGCACCAGAGAGCGAGGGAGGCAATGACTCAGATAAAAAAAAAGCTTATTCATCCTTGCATTTGATATAAGCACTTTATCGAGATGTCTCAAAGCGCTTCACAGAATACACTGTAAAGTGAATTGACTGTGTGTTTTGTGTGCGATCTGAAGAGTGTGAAAGGACAGGAGTAGGGAGGGCAGGAGTTTTGTGCCATAAGGTTTCCTTTTTATTATTTGACACAGTGCCTTTCACGTCAGGAAGACATCTCATAGAGCTTCTCAGGACTTACTATAAAATTTACTCACTGTGTACCTTATAGGCAAACCATCAGCCAGTTTGCACACAGCCATGAAGTGGTGGGGGAATCTTTTCATTTGGGGCATTGTTGGCCAGGACACCAAGAGAAACTCCCATTTGTCATGAGATCTTTAACGTCCACCTGAGCTAACACAGATGGGATCCCAGTTTAATGTCTCATCCAAAGGACGGCAACTCCATCAATGCAGCGTTCCCCCAGCATTGGACTGGAGCATCAGCCTAGTGAGCTCAAAGCCCCCACTAAGCCAGTCTGACACACACACACTGAGCCGGCCTGACACACACACACTGAGCCGGCCTGACACACACACACTGAGCCGGCCTGACACACACACACTGAGCCGGCCTGACACACACACACTGAGCCGGCCTGACACACACACACTGAGCCGGCCTGACACACACACACTGAGCCGGCCTGACACACACACACTGAGCCGGCCTGACACACACACACTGAGCCGGGCCTGACACACACACACTGAGCCGGGCTGACACACACACACTGAGCCGGCCTGACACACACACACACACACTGAGCCGGGCTGACACACACACACTGAGCCGGGCTGACACACACACACTGAGCCGGGCTGACACACACACACTGAGCCGGGCTGACACACACACACACTGAGCCGGGCTGACACACACACACACACACTGAGCCGGGATGACACACACACACGGAGCCGGGATGACACACACACATACACTGAGCTGGGATGACACACACACACTGAGCCGGGATGACACACAAATGGGCAGAAATGGAATGTATTTTTTACATCTGTATTTTTTAAGTCTGTACATTTTGCATGAGGGAGAGGGAGACTTCTCTTGGGGCCCTGTCGATCATTCTATTAATTATTAGTTTCCTTTTAATTGTTTTGAATTTAATTGGGAAATTGAGATGAGTCTTTACTGCAGTTGTTTATCTGAAGATAATAATAATAATAATCATTGTGTTTGGTGCAACTCCTTATCACATTATCGAGACGTCTCAAAATGCTTCACAGGATGCACTGTAAAAGCGTGTGACTGCGTGTATTTTGTGGACAAAGTCAGTGGGGATGAGAGTTCTTCTGTGACTAGTTTACTAGGTGAACATTTGAGAATGTTTGGGATCCATGGAGCCAACCAAGCAGGTTAATGGCTGATGCAGCTCACAAATGTAACCTACAGATTAATATAGCGATCAGTCCTTGATCCGATTAAAAAAAATAACCTTGTGAATAAAAACTCACAATGTAATGTGAGCAGCTGAATCTGTTATGTTGCTGGCCTATGTGTCGTCCTGTGTGTTATTGTAGAATAAGGATTCTCCATTGTGTTGAACCTTCAGGCTAATCACAAACTCTTGTGTGTTTTCCTCTCCAGCCCCGACATGAAGATCATTTGCCTGTGTCTTCCTCATCACCAGACATCTGCCCGCCAGAGCTCACTATCTCAGGTACTCCTCGGCCTCCGCTTGCTGAGGAGCAAAGAATTTCCCTTTTCTGACCTTCCTCTTTTGTCCTAGGACAAAAGAGGAAGGTCAGAAAAGGGAATTTTTTTATTTTTTTGACAAAGATTGTCACTAAAATCATCCTGGCTCCGAGGTGACAAATTTGCCAATGGAATGTCGGAATGGAGCCAGCCCCCTGTGGCGGTCTCGGTTGTCCGATTCCTGAGCCAGACAGGTCCGCAGTATTCCAAGACGCTGCTGATGACAGCACAGCCTGGCTCATGGGAGGGACCTGGAAGGGCAGACCAGTCACTTAGGACAGGGAATCATCCCACTCAGCTCCTGTTAACCCTGCAAGCCAAAGCACTAACGGATGGGTGGTCCTAGCTGGACAAACCGTGGGTGGAGGCGGGCATCCCAGAAAAGTGCAGTGTCAGTGTAAAACACTGGTTCATCCATTGCCCATAATGGTGAGGAACAGGCAGGTTCCAGCACACTTAAAGATATATAAAATGTTCTTTACGTAAAGATGTAAGTAGTTAATGTAGCTCAGGAGAAAGGCTTTAAGTTTGCAGGCACTAAAGACTGAGCGAGAGAATAACAATAATCCTTGCATTTGATATAGCATCTTTTCACGTCGTTGAGACGTCTCAAAGCGCTTCACAGGATATACTGTAAATTGTAGTGACTGTATTTTGTGGACCAAATGTGGCAGCCAGTTGCACAAGGCAATCCCTCAAGACAGCATTGGAGTGAGTGACCAAGTTTATTCAGGGGATTTGTTGGCCAGGACGCCGGGAGAGGGAAACTCCCTTCTCTTTTCCAACAGTGCCGTGGGATCTTTAACGGAACCTCGGTTTAATGTCTCATCCGAAGGACGGCACGAAGGACAAGTCCTGCTGCCCCTTCGATGAGATGTTAAACCAAGTCTGGATTGTGAGTTGGTCCAGGCACCTCCAACAAAACAGCACCTGCCCAGCAGAGCTCCCCAGTCACTGCGATCGAGCGTCACCTTAGACAATGTGATTCAAAGTCCCGAAGTGGGGCTTGAACCCACAACTTTCTGACTCAGGGGCGAGAGCCCTGCCCTGCCACGCCCTGCTTGGGAGGATTGGGGGGAGGCATATAAACACAAGTTGTTGTTGCCAACTGAGCCAGGCTGACACGGGTGGTTTTGGGGCGAGTCAGTTGGAGAGCTGACAGAGTTTGGGATATTCATTGTTTCCAAAGGAAACGCTGGATTTAGCACAATCTTTCCGTGGAGTAGAGACACGTCAATCCCGGCACTTTTATCTCACGCTTCGTTTTAACGCGAGCCCTGAGGTAGGGGATGCAGCCGCTGGGGTTATCACGGGTTTGCTCTCTACTTTACTTTCGCTAATGGAAATCCTTTGCTCCTCTATCCAGCTGCCACACCATCTGCCCAGAAGGAAGCAGCCAGTAGCAAACAAAAGGTCTCGCTGGACCCTCACGTTAGGTTAAAGATGGACAAACTTGACTTGGTGAGTATCTTCCTTATTTGCTAGAGGTAGCTTTGGATTCAACAACAACAACAACAACAACTTGTACTTATACAGCGCCCTCCTCGCAGGGTTAGCGTCTCAGAGCGCTTAACAGTGGCGGAGCCTGACTCCGAGCCGGGGGGGAGGTGGCCGTAAGCACGGTCGAAAAGGAAAGTCTTCAGGCGGGACTTGAAAGAGGGGAGAGAGGCGGAGGGTTTGAGGGAGAGTGTTCCAGAGTTTTGGGGCGTAGTGGCTGAAAGCATCACCTCCGATGGTGGGGCGGAGGGTGCGAGGGGCGAGCAGGAGGCCGGTGCCAGTCGAGCGGAGGCGGAGTCGCCGATGGTGGATTGGAACTTTGGCAAATGAACTTCAGTGACTCAATGAAGATCTTTGATTTCCATGTTGTATGTTTGGAATGAGAGTCAGAGGGAATTATATAATAAGTGAGGGAACTGGCGATTCAAGCAGCAGCAATGTTATTCCACGGCATAATGGGGAACAACAACTTGCAATTACAGAGCACTCTTCATGTAGATAGAGAAGGAGCAAGACAGAGGCTCAAGGATGAGGCCATAGAGGCTGAAGACGTGGCCACAAATGGGGTTAAGAGGGCGGGTAACGGGCAGCAGCCCCGAGTTTGCCGAGTGAAGGGGTGAAAAGGAGTCAAAAGTGCAAAGAATCACAGAGGTAGGGAGGTGCAAGGGGGAAGGAATTTGTAGGTGAGGATCTTGGCTGATGCTGGGTGACAAACATCCAGAAGAGCTTAGCGAGGACAGGAGTGATGGGCATGTGAAGCTCTGTGTGGGCAAGAATGGTGGCAGCAGTGTTTTGGATGAGAATTTTGCAGCTTGTGGACCAGACTCTTGCTGCACCTCACCCAGGCACCTTGGTTATCAACATGTTTTTATCTGCTGTAGGCACTGATGTATCTGGGACTGGATGTAACAGAGGAACGGAGACGAGAGCTGAAGCAGAGCCTGACAGCAGATTCACAAGGAACTGTGGCCTTTGGAGGTAAAGACAACCATTGTAGATTGGATTCTAGATTAGCATAAAGAAAGCTTCTCGACTTTTGTAACATTTGTATTACCTCCAGCTTCTTTGCCAGTTTCCCACTGGTGCCAGCCTGGCTCAGTTAGAATCAGGCTCGCCTTTGAGTTGGAAGATTGTGGGTTCAAGCCCTCTGGTTGGGACTTTGAACTCACATCGTCAAACAGGGCTGTTTTCTGTTTTCATCAGAAAAATTGTTGTGATCTTGTGGCTGACTCTCCAATACTGGGGAGTGGGGGCGTAGAGGGGCTGCTGGTTAGAGGCGCCTTCCTTCCAATGTGCCATTAAACCAAGGTCCCATCCCATTAATATATGTGCAGACATTTTTGGTATAAATGGACTGTGTAAATGGGAACCATTAAATAACACGATTCAACACGGCTGGAAACTTACTCCTCATTATCAGGCAGTCAAGTTGACTCATCGCGTAAATACGTCACTTAACTGCAGCTGCTATTTCTCTTTGATGTTATCTGATGGTTATTTTTTTTAAAAAAGTCATTTTTGTTCAGGACCTGAAAGGTTTAGTGCAACCACCCGCAAAGTAGTCAAACTCTCCCCTCTTCCTCCACTCTTCAAGCTCTCACGCCCTCACCCCCTTAAAAAAAAGCAGAGAATGTTTCAAGATTATAGTTTAACAGAATGAAAAGGTACCTCCATAGAACTAGTCTTCAGCAACTTATTTTCTGACCTGTAAGCTCATCCAAAACTCTGCAGCTCGTGTACTCTCGCGCACCAGATTCCCTGATCCCATCACTCCCACCCTCGCCCGACTCTACTGGCTCCCCATCCCTCAGAGGATCGAGTGCAAAGTCCTCATCCTCACTTTCAAGGCCATCCATGGCTTTGCACCCTCCTACCTTTCTGACCTGCTGACTCCCTACCAACCTGCCCATTCCCTCCGTTCAGCGGGCTCCGCCCTACTCCATGTCTCCTGCCCGACCTGTCCTACCATCGGTGACCGGGCTTTCAGTCTCTCTGCCCCCACGCTCTGGAACTGCATCCCACAGTCCCTTCGCCTCGCTTCCTCCCTCGCCTCCTTCAAGGCCAGTCTCAAGACCCTTCTCTTCGATCGCGTCTTTGGTCGCCCTCCCACCTCTCTGCCTTCCCTCACCCCTACCCCACCTCTCCCCCATGACACCTGACTGTTCAACGCCTTGGAATGTCCTCCCGACGTGAAAGGCGCTCTATAAATGTAGTTTTGTTATTGTTGTTGTAAGAGAAAAGCGACAAAGCGAGCTAGGATTTGGAATGGAAGGTTCTGTACAAACAAGGTGACAACAACAACAACAAATTGCATTTATACTGCGCTTTTCACTTCAGCGGGATGTCCCAAGGAACTGGTCAATGATGGGTTTGCACCTGAGCGGGGAGTTGGAGTCAAGAGGATGTGGATGGTGGGGGTAGGAAGGTGACCGAAGGCGTGGTTTGAAGAGGAAGGTCTTGAGACGGGCCTTGAAGGAGGCAAGGGAGCGGGAGAGGCGAAGGGACTATAGGATGGAGTTCCAGAGGGTGGGTCAGAGAGACTAAAGGCCCGACCGCCGATGGTGGGGCGGGCAAGGCGGGGGACATGGAGCAGACCAGAGCCCACTGAACTTGAGGTTTACTTGGTCTGAAATAACTGATGTGAACTCTCACTCCGCAGTGTTTGTGCAGGCTGCGAGGGACTACCTGCAAGAGGAGATGGAAGAAGTCGGACTAAGTCAAAGCCCCCCGTTGTTCTCTCCGAATGAGGTGGCCAATCTGCTGGATACGTCAGCCTTCCACTCAGTAGGTCTTAAGAACTGTATTTTGAGGCTTGCAAAAAGAGCCAATAAATAATATTTTAAGTAAGATTCAAACTCACTGCCGTCATAGCGTGAATATTCCTGGAATCTGTTTTCAAAATAAACCAGAACAATCGCTAGGTTAATTCATAGAAAGCGTCTCATGTGAGAAAGACACTTCCTTTTTTAGCTGAAATAAGTACGTACATCTGTATCTATTCAAACGTTACGACCCACAGAGATAAATAAGTGTTTCCTGTACTTACAGCGACTGGAATATGTAACAAGAAGCCGTTAGTTAAGGCAAATAGAGGCAAAAGATGTGTACTAGATTGCTAGCTTAGTCAATAATGGCTAATATTATCTGTATTATCTGTATTGCCTGTAACCTAATTAAAGGTTTAGTATGTTGTGCAAACCAGCTAGCAGGAGAGAATTGGGAGTTGAGAATAAGGTGGTATTTTTTTTAAACTGAGCAAGGTTAGGCCAGCTCACCCCCACGAGCCGAATTAGACCGAATACATTCCACTTAGAATACGATGGTGCGTTTGAAATCTTATCTAACAATCTGCCTTCACCCGGTGGGCACTGCACTTGTCGCTGTGGGTCGCATTCCGGCCCCCAGTCCAGTGTCAGTCTGTCCCCTCCCTCCCTCCATTTTATCTGGACTACCCAGGCCCTCCGTAGCCCCTCCATGTTGTTATGTTATCTTTCTGGAAGGGAAACACAAAAATTTTGCTTGTGCAGCTGGTGGCCGTTTCTCAAATAGGGCATCCGGCCCTCGGCAGCCAAAAGCTTGGACCCCCACCTAGCCCCGGCTAGAGATTGAGAACTGTGGGCGTTTTGCCCACAAAACATACTTTACAGTATATTCTGTGAAGCGCTTTGAGACGTCTAGTAGATGCGATAAGGCGCTATATCAAATGCAAGGATTATTATGATTATTATTAGCATTGGCTCACAGGCCCTGCCGAGGAAAGTGTCTGCGTCATGGTGGTGAGCCCTGGAACAGCACACCTCTCTCCAGGCGATCAAATCAGTTTGACTAAACGAGGAAGCAGTGATGGGGATTTAAAGAACTGTGCAATTTTCAATTAGATGGGCACATTTTTAGTTTAGAATTATTTTAATTATAGCAGCTTTAATCCACGATTACAATTGTGTTAAGTTAACTTTCATATTCAATGTGTTACTCAACCAACTTGTACCCTATGGCCTGGACCCCTATGATATTAGGGCTATTACTGGGTCTGCCTTTAAGATTCCTTGAAACATTTGTCCTTGGGTCATTGGACCTGGGCAAACGCAACCAGTTATAGTCAGGAAATCCAGCTGGGGGTAAAATCATTGGAAGATTTTACTTCACAAGTGACAACACAATCAATTTATTGTATTGTACTCCGAGGTTGATTGGTCTATCCTGAAGTATTACGTGGTGTCGTGATCGGCCTTTTGTTCTCTTCACCTTCTAAACTTTAGCCGTTTACTTCGAACATCGCCCGTGACACAGAGGAGCTGGAGCAGCTGCACACAGAGATGGCAGAGCTGCACCAGGAGGTAAACAACCTGAAGGTGAGTTTCCCATCAGTGTGGGGTGTGACAGGGTTCATGCACTGCTGTGGCTCTGCTCCCTCACCATTCAGCAGTTATTAATTATTCTGAAACAACATTTGCACTTACGCTTGCATTTACACTGCGCCCGTCACATAGGTTAATGTCTCAAAGCGCTGTAAGGCAGGGTTGGACCCCGAGTGCGAAGGAAGGGGAGGTGACTATAGGCGCAGTTGAAGAGATTGATCTTCAAATGGGATTTAAAGATTCATAAAGAGGGTGTAAGGCGGAGAGATTGAGGCAGAGTTCCAGAGCTTAGTGAGTGCAGTGGTTGAAGGCCTGGTGACCAATGGTGGTGCAGAGGGGTTGGGGACGAGTGTGGGTCTGTGTGAGCTGAGCATAGGGGGTGGCCAGAGGAGCGAGGTATGAGCAGGTCAGAGGGACAGGGAGGTGCTGGGTGGGACAAGGGAGGCATTAGTATTGAGGGTGATGTTCTTGAGGATCATTCGGGGACAGGGAGCTCGTGGTGCGAGGATTTAGTGGCAAGGTGTGGAGTTTGATGCAGGTGAGGATATAGGTGGTATTAAACATATTTAAAGCTCTAAAAAACTCCAAAACCCGCAGGAAAACATTAAGGAATCGAAAAAAATTATGATTTGGAAAGACTGCATTTATCAGTAGCTGGTCTCATTGTAACAAGGCTATAGAAAAGGCCAATGGTGTCTTGGACTTTCTATCCAGAGGGATAGAATATAAAAGTGAGGAGATGATGTAGAATTTACAAGAAACCTTAATTAGTGGGGATTATCATCAGGCATTATAGTTCATATAAGCTCAACTGTTGTATAAACTGTTGTTAGAACAGACCACAAAGTACAGTCCCTGACGATTCAGAGCTCAAACATTTGAGTATAAAGTTTAGTTGAGTACCAGGCAGGAAGGCTATAAAGTTTGCTGCGTTGTGTCTGCTCTGTATTTTACAGGCTCTCATGATAGAAACTGAGAAGAGTAAGAAATCCCTGGAGGATGAGCTACAGCATCTCAGTCAGGTCAGTGTGGTGAGCGTCGTGTATCAGAGCAACAACAAAATTATACTTGTATAGCGCCTTTCACGTCAGGAGGAGTAGAGAGAAGAGCGTCAGTCACCACCTCAGCCGCTAGCTATGGGGCCGCAGATACATTCAGTACAGCACCATGTTCCAGTCGCGTTGGAGTTACTTGCCTCCTTCCTTTGTAATCAGCTGCCTCGTTTCGCCCACAAAACATACAGTCGAAAGGTCTCAAAGATGTGATAAGGTGCCATTAATGCAAGGATTATTATTATTATTATTCCACTCAATAAGGTTGTGCATTATACCAAAGCCACAAGAAATTCACTCCCATGAAATCTTGTGCTGTTGGTGCAGAAACTTGCAAGAATTTGTGCAGAGTTCAGCCAAAGTGAAGGTAAAGGCAGAGCAGTTGCTCAGGAGACTAAGGAAAGGTGGGTCACCACATGATAGCAGGGTCCTGGGGTTGGGGCTGCAGCAAAATTGCCAGATTCTGTAAACAAACACCAAAAACCTTTTGGGTATTGGCATTTGGCGGAGGGAGAGAAAGGTGCAGAACAAGATGAAAGGAGAAATACAACTACATTTAAACAAATTCACCTGATCCCACTGACTGCCAGACCACCCGTCTAACCCTGCAGAAAGCCACTGATGCACTTGTAGAAAATAGGACTCTCCAGAACAAGTTACAGCTGGCCGACGCTGTGCAGTGCCAGGCACACAGCGCTGAGCAGGACTACGAGGAGGTGATCCGTCTCCTTGAAGCCGAGATCACCGAGCTCAAAATTGAGCAGGCGGGGAAACAGCAGGTCAGCCCTGGAGAGTCCACCAAGGTAAGCCATGACCTGACGGTCATCATCCAGCATACATAGGAGGGGAAGGGGGGCCGGGGTGGGAATTGTGTGGAAATGTCCTGCCCGTCCAGCTAAGTGGTTGGGTTTGATTCGAGGGTCTGTCTTTGAGACATTTTATTTTTACGTAAATAGCATTATACAAATACAAGTTGTTAGGACATAGCAGACGAGATCAATGCTGCAAGTGCTGCAGATTGAGCACCTGTGTGTTGCTGAGCACAATCCGAAAGACTGGCAACGTCATAGATATAATCACTCCATTTCTTGGAAGCTGTCGGTTGTGTCTTTGGTGACTGCTAATCTTCCCCACTGGCTTCATATCTAATGAGGCTGAGAGAGTGTAGAACAGACCTTTACATTGTCTGTGAATTTGTTCTGTGGTTTTTATTACACTTGCATATTGACGTTAAAGTGATTGAAACCCAATTTCTCAGGAGGATGTTCAGGAGCTGCGACGGAGGCTCTCCATCATTGATTGCCAGCTGCGCAAATCTGAGCTTGATCGAAAACATCTGGAGATTTCCAACAAGAGACTACTGTCGTTTGCCGAAGTAAGGGTTTTGTTTAATGTCTGCAGTAATTGGTTGTTTGTCAGGAATAAAGTGCTGACCTCAGGGCACTTCTTGTTTGTGTTGCTCTTATTGCCAAACAACCGAAGGTTAAACCTCTAACATCTGTTGACACTGCCTGTACTGTAACACACAGAGCACGGGGAACAAACTGGGAAAACTGGAAGCCATGATTAACAGTGAGGAATTGGATGTGATTGCATTAATAAAAACATGGTTACAACCTGGGCATGATTGGCAATTAAATATTGCAGGATACAATATATTTAGAAAGGAGAGGCGATGGGGCGGTGGGGGTCAGCAGTCCACAAGGTTAAAGAGTTCAAGGCACCTGCCCACATGGACTGCACCCACGGAATTCAGAATATGCTTTCCTTACTCCACACGCCTCTGTATCCTTAGCAGTAAGTAGGAACACAGTCGTTAATCAATTGGCACATGGCTTTTCCGGGGGTACTAATTCCTTTCAAAATATAAATAATAATTTGGTCACTTCAATCCATGACTGTTTGTGGGGCACTGCTGTGTGCAATTGGCTGCCGAGTTTCGCCCGCAAAATGTACAGTTACTACACTTTACAGTATATTCTGTGAAGCGCTTTGAGACGTCTAGAAGACGCGATATGGTGCTATATCAAATGCAAAGATTACTATTATATTGTAATAATGGCGTCTTTTAAAGTTAAAGCGTGTTCATGTACTTGATTGATAACATGTACAAAAACTGAAAATCTATTCCATCATTCCCCAGCATTAATATCCCTCACCAGCATGAAAACAATCATCTTCTATCCTTCCCCCACCACCCCCGCCTGCCCCCAAATAAAGATGGTTTGATTTTCATCGTTAACTCTACTTCTTCTACAGAATGTGCACAAGGTTCTAACATCTGCCAATCTAGTGGGCGTCGGTAAGGGGTAAGTGAACTGGAATATATTGCCATGGTATCTAATTATTCGTATCATACCAGCAGAAAGTACATTGTGCAATATAGCTGTGGAGAGTTCCATATTAGAAGCACAATCTTTTCATATCTTCCTGTCTGTGATATTCATGAAAATGTTTTGCAAACCTGTATTTGTATAGAAAATACACTAAGTGTCAGCAGGCTAAGGGAATCACTGCGGAGGGTATCACAGCTGAGCTGACTCCTGTTCTCACCTGGCCATTCTCGGGGTCCTGTAGCTCAGTGGTTAGAGCACTCGCCTCACAAGCGAGAGACCTGGGTTCGATTCCCAGCAAGGCGAAATGTTGAGCAGCTTTCCTTACTCCACCCCCCTCCATTTACCTCGCAGTAAGTAATAATAAAAATAGTAGGAACCCGGTTGTTAATCGATTGTTAATTGATTGGCAGGTCGCGTTTTTGGGGGTGATATTTCCTTAAAAAAATTGGTCACTTCAATCCACGACTGTTTGTGGGACGCTGCTGTGTGCGATTGGCTGCCACGATTCGCCCACAAAATATACAGTCAATTCACTTTACATCACGTCCTGTGAAGCCCCTTGAGATGTCTCGAAGATGTGATCAGGCGCTATACCGAATACAAGGATTATTGTTATTATTATTCTATCCTGGATCACTAGCTAGTGATTAGTGAGCAGGAACTATGATACACAGTACAAATGGAACTGTATCCATGAACTCCATGCTGCCTCCATATACTCAGTCCTGGTTCTGTATAAATGTGTAGTATAACTGATATATTTGAGACACATTGCTGTTTCAGGTCAAACACCACATGTACTCCAATGAATACCAAGCAGTTGATTACCTTATGTGCCTTTTTGCAGAGTGAACCAGTTGATGGGCAGCACAACTGAAGACGGTCTGGCCTTGCCCCCACCTCCTGAAGGACCTGCCAGGCTACTTGCAGCAGAAGCCAAACAGTTAGTTGAGGGTGTCTTCTCTTTTAGATGTGGAAATGGTAAGCTGAATACAAAGGGGTGGGGTAAGACATGGGTGGGTGGGAGAGGGAGCCCTATATCCACTGCAGTGTAATGTGTATATGTCATGAAATATTACTGTATATTTAAAAATTATAAATGTTGGGGCATAGTTGCTTTGCAATATTTGGCCACACAGTGGTGTCATCGCTCAATTTCCATTCCCACTTGGAAAGAAATTTACATGTAAGAAAGATGTGCATTTTGCAGTAAACATTCAAATTGACACAAATTCTGGTTAATACTTTAATGAGCAGAACTTGAGTGGATACCAGGAATAAGATCCCCAGTATGGCAATTCATTTTGATGGTTAAACACATCCCTTTGTGGTTAAACTAAGTGGGAGGATTAGCTTTTAAACAGACTTGGTTGTTCTAGTTAACCCATGACTTCAATGTAATCTTGTCTACGTGGAATACAGTATGTAAAAATCAATATGTGTACAAAATGAAGTACCGGGTGAGGAAGGATGTACCCTGTTCTGCACTGGTACTTTACTTGCTATCCTCTAAAGGAAAGTTTCAGGGTACAGAACAATTGAGCATGAGACACATTTTAAAAGATGCCGATTTCTAATTTGTTGACTACAGTGGTCCAGTTGGCAAATCCTGATATGATTTTGTTCAAAATATATTAAAACCTGATCTCAATAGAGGTTGCTTCTGGCAGAGACCCCCTGGATGTTCAGCCAAGCACTGTTGTGATTTATTTAGTCTTCAAACATTGTGTGTGTTGTCATAGATCCAATTTGTCTTGCAGCATTGCCATATGGGTGGGAAGAGTGCTGTACACCAGATGGGGCCAAATACTACATTGAGTAAGTAGCACAGTATTCCTCACAACTCTTCTAATGGATCTAATCCCTCCCTCAACCCCTTTGCCGCGCCCCTTCCTTCCTTTTCGACCGCGCCTACGGTCACCTTCCCCCTGGCTCGGCCTTGAGCTCCACCATTGTTAAGTGCTCTGAGACAACTTGCTATGTAAGTGCAAGTTGTCGTTGTTGGATCATTGAGTGTGGTGGTATTTAACAGTAAGGGGAGGTTTGAAGACTTGTTTACAATCCCATCCAAGAATCCTACAGCAGAACTTTTTTTTAAAGCTAAATATGTGGTAGCGTAAAGACAAGTATCACCATTCATCATATTTCATTCATAGAACTCATTGTATATTTACTATTAGCGTCATTCACAGAATTCGATCCTTATTGTAACTGCTAACAGTTCACAGTATTTACCTCCTGAATCCTCAGAACCACAGTATGAAGACATGTAGCTCAGTGGTTAGAGCACTCGCCTTGCAAGCAAGTGACCTGGGTTTGATTCCCGGCAGGACGAAACCTTGGGCAAGTTTCCTTACTCCACACGCCTGATAACCCCTTGAGAAAAAAATTTAAATTGGTCACTTCGATCCACTACTGTTTGTGGGTCACTGCTGTGTGCAGCGTTTCGCCCATATACAGTCAATTCACTTTACAGTATATTCTGTGAAGCGCTTTGAGATGTCTAGAAGATGTGAAAAGCGCTATATCAAATTTTTCATGACACAAATAGTATTAAACATGTGACTGTTTTAGGCGAATCAATTTTCTTGATGGAATCTAACATTTGAAGAATAAACTGATAAAGTGGTGCAGGGGAAAGCAAGGAGGGATTATAGGATTAAAGTAGGTAGAACAGTATGATGTGTTGGTCGGCCTCCAATCTTGGAATGTCTGTGTGTTTAATTCAGAGGGTGTTTTAACAATATTTCAGCAATATTAAAAAGTAGAGAATGTAAAAGATAGAAACTGTGTGTGCTTTGAAAAGGTGCTCAAGTTGTGAATGGTTTTATCCTCTCAGTCACGTCCACCAGAAAACAACCTGGTCACCTCCACCAGGAACCAGCACCAAAGAACAGAACAACCAGCCGGAAGCCGACTGCTCTCACAGATCCACATAAAACCAGCTGATTACAGGCAATTTTATTTAAAATGTAAAAATGGATTGCACCGTTATTCCAAATCTACTGTCCATACACATTATGTATGTATACACATATTACAAAACAGCCACATGATGTGGTGTGAGGTACTGGTCCTCTGGTGCCTGCTATCTGGTTGAATTTTAAACGAATGAACTTGGGAGCTGGACCTCCGTCAGGTAGATCATTGGAAAGCAGTTTCATTGCTTTAGATGCTATTCTTTTGATTTGACTAAAAAATCAAGGTGTTTTCATGCAGCTGCTCGCAAACAACTTGCTCCACAGATCTGAAAGGGTGAAACAATCCACTCATCTGAATTTTGGGCTCAAGAATTCTGCCTTCCGTTTGAGGCTCTGGTTCCAGTGTTTTTTCTAGACTGTTCTGGTGTCAAATCTCTTACTGGGCATAAAGAACACAAATTTTGTCTGGCAGAAGCTAGAGCATAAACTTCAAAAATGCACAATGCTGGAGAGCATGTTTAGAGAACCTACACCTCACCAGAAATAGCAGGAAGCTTCCTGTTGCTTGTGCACCCAAAACTAGCCAACTTCCCATTAGGTCTTTGCTTGTGGGGTTATAAAAAATTGAGTGAGATAAATCCCACTTCTCGATTACATGTCTACACCTCCCAGTCCCAATGGCAATCATAATCACAGCCAGTCAATCATAAACAGTCGTTCATAAACAGGTTACAGCATCCCTCGGGTGTTGAATCACTAAGTCCATATTTAATTTTTGACTTTCAGCCAGTGGCAAACTATACTGTTCAGGCATCAATTGGGTAAATGCCTTTTAACAGAAAGAGCAATGGAATGGCTTCCCACGTCTATTATTACCCAGGAAACAAAAAGGATCCAACCCCTCTCATGCTGAGATAGCTAAAAGGGTCTATTTTGCTGTTGTGATAAGCTTTCCTATCTTTGTGTTGATAATGATGCTGAAATACGCGATAGGTGCATTTGTTTAAAATTAAGTATGAGATTGTTTCTCACGTACTCACTGTTTTTGTAAGAAATCAGGTTTTGTTCAGGATGCTGGAAAATGTAGTTTTCTTTCTAAAATAGGCTATTTAAAAATCTAACAAACTGTTTAAAACACCTAGGTATTGAATAACCTTAAGACTTCATTCTGTGTGTTTGATACTTGTTTTATATGCGAGAACTGTGGGTGCTTTCAGGTTTAAAGCAACCAAACATCAACCAGTGGATGATGAAGAAAAATCTCCCAGGTTTAAGATCAATTTTGTCAAGACGTAGAAAATCTATTCATTATACTGGAGAATCCATCACGCCCTGGGATCCTCTGGTGGTGGAAACCATCATGGCACCAATATAGTAAGTCTGGAATGTTTTCAAGAACCTGAATGTTAAGATGTAGCTTCATCAGGAACACGTGGACTATTTTCTGAACATTTCAGTGCTACACAATTGACCCAGTTTCATTCCCTTAATTTAAATGTTTCTCCAGAAATATGTTGGTGTTTTTATATAAAAGATCCGCTGAAATAGGCAGGTTATGCTTAGTAACAGTGCTCGGAACTGTTTGGAATCACAATGCTTTCTGTGGGGGAGCTTTATCTCCATAAGTCATCAACTGCCCAGTTTGAGCTGTAACATAAGAGGGCATCACCCTCCCTGTGGGAGGAAGGTAAAATCAGAGCAAGCCAGCCAGCCACCCAGTCAATCCAGGAGCGATGGGAGGCTTGAGAGCAGTCATTTGTGAAACCACACTATGGGGAAAACTGAATTTTTTTTGTCCCTCATCCTCCTCAAAATTGCTTACTCATGCTGCGATACATTTGGGTAGTACATTCTAACACCTCTCAAAATGGCCATTCTTTAAGTAAATCCTAGACACTTATGGTGAGGGGGGGGGGGGGGAAGAATTCAGGATTTGCAACTCACAATGTCACTCCAAAGTAGATTCTATAGAATGCAAGCCAAAGCCCTAACAGGTAGGGTTGTTCTAGCTGGACAAGGGCTAGGAAAGTTTGACAGACACGATATCAATAGCAAGCTATGCGGTTTTAGCTGGTTAAGACTCCAGCAGTTACCTCAACCCGCACTCTGGGGTCCCCAAGCCTTGGATTTTGCCAGTTAGTGTCTAATACTCTCTTGAATTAGGTGAACAGAATGTATTTTTCCAAAGAGAATGTGCATTCCATTCCAATAGATGAGTATTGTCATGGGTTGGTTGGAATCATGGAACTGTTTGGTTTGTATATTCGTAACCATGATGAGTTTCCACATATGTCAGCCTGATCCCCCCAAAAATCAGTCCATTTCCAATGCTCATAAATTAGCACTTGTTTTTTTTTCCCCCCCTCTCCCCCCAAAAAAAAGCACTCCTTAGTTCTGGGTGAAATCGCTAAGACCAAGTACAGAATTTGGGATTTTCTGTTGTCAGTGGGTATAGGCTTCCAGCAAGCAATGTTGGAGTCGAAGGCAATCATAGCTTGTTTCTGTCAACAATTAGCCAAGTAAATTTTTTTAAAAAAAAAGCGTTTGACAATCTATAACATTTACTTTGAGTCCGGCTCGCAGCTACTTGCCCCAAACCCAGGCCCCTGCTTTAAAATTCCAACTAATAAAATGGAAGTATCGAGAGGATAGATTAATTACAGGCCATACATTTTTCCGGCAATTAATTGGTACGTAAAACTGTAATTTAATATTCAGCACAAAAAATTGCCAAGTGCAAAATATGCAAACCAAGATCAATCCATCTTGAAAAGTAGGAAAAAGTGGAGTTAGGAGCAATTTTGCTTTTCTAAAAGTTTATAAAGGAAACATGGGGGCCTTGAGCTCTGAGATTTGTTTTGGGGTGGGGGGTAGGAAAACAAATGTACCTGCACTCTTGTCTGAGCTGATATCTGGCTCTGTAACAGACTGTATCCTAGTTAAAAACTTTAAAAACTAAACTGGTCACATTACGGAAACATTTACCACGACCCAGATAGTTCACAGGAACAAATCCAGGCCACCTGGCCAGCTTAATTTGAGATGGTTTTCAAATTACAAGATGAATTCCCTCCCCCTTCAAAAAAAATCAAACCAATAACTTTCAAACTGCAGTTGATATTGCCAGCCTCGGTTTTATAAAGGTGGGGGATAATGGTATGTATACCTGCAGATATTGAAGGGCTGATAGTATTATATTAAAACAGTAGATTGTTCTGATCATATTCTCATTGATGGCTGCACTCCTTTTGGATGTCACATGGTGCCTAGTATTAATTGCATTGCTATGTTAGTGTTCAAAAGGAACATCAGCCCAACCCTCAGCAGCTGCTGTGTCTAGACATAGGTAACAGTGTGTAAATAAAATGACTTCACAATTCCATAGTGTGACTGTTCTTTCTTTGAAACATTAAGGAAGAGATATTATATCGAAACCAAAATTTCACAGCTCCGCAAACATTTTTAGGAACTGATTTAAACTCATTATGAAAATGGAGTCGGAATTTTTGTGGCTGTCGCGACGCAAACAAGCTAAGGAAACTGTGTTTTTAAAACTAATTTCCCCATTTTAAGATTCTGTTTCTCCATTGTTGGATTGCTACCTTTCCCAACACTCTGCAAATTCATCCAGTCCAACTGCAAAGTCTGAATGCTTTTAATGCCATTCTTTAAATGAGCTGCTCTGAGTGAATAAGATTGGATCATGTCACTCACCCACCCTCACTGTGTGGAAAAACTGTGGGTGTTATTCTCTCTACACTCATTTCCTATTTGTTGATAAATTTACTGCCAATGACCATGTTACTAATTAGTAATTGGCACAAAACTCATTGCTTTCTCATCATACCACATTCCACAGGTTTTTAAAAACTTAAGCTTGGCATCCTTCCACCAAATAGTTTCTCCCACTCTTTTCAAATATCGTTATAATTTGCACCAGACACTTTAGCCCTTCACCTAGATTGTTTGAAAAGAATGCACACCTCTCACTCTCAGCCCTGAAATAAACAACTGCATTAGCCTCCCAGCAAAGGCACAGCCACCATCAGCAGTCAGACATTGCAGGCTTGACAGCCCCATCAGAGAAACTCCGCGCACAGAAATTCACGCTTGTTTGGAATACATGAAAAATCATTCCATTTTCTAGATGTCAGATCTTCAGCAGTATTCAAGAGATGGACGTTGCACATTCCATTCCCACGGGAAATTTCCATACAGAGTATCTTGGTTCGATTTGTTTACTCAAGCAAGTCAATAGGTTGCTGTCGAAAAAAAGCAATCTAATAGTTAAGGAACATCCAACTGTACAGGCTGGAAATGCAAAAAAAAAGGCCCCTCTCCCCCCAAAAATGGCAGATATTTATGCCAGAATCGCATTGCCAATGGAAACCCATTACTTGAGAATTACAAATACTGCTGCAGAGTAAGTGAACCAGTTCTTTTCTGTACTTTGTTCAATCACAAGATAATCCAGTGGATGAGATCCTAGGAAAAAGAGAATGGAAATTACAGTGCAGTCTGAAGATGTCAAGATTTTTCAGCACCAGATTTCAACAAGGAGCTTTGAATTTACATTGCATTTATTTTAATTGGTTTCAAAAAATGGCAGCATACAATGAAAGGAACAGTTAAGAGCAGCAAAATATTTTGAACTCAACAACCCTCCTTCAGGGATGTTTAAAATAAACACTAAGAGTGTTTGCGTGTTTAAATCATTTCAGACTATTTTAAATATAATGAAATATAAATCTCCAGTGGTCTTGCAGCTGCAATGTTCCACAAAAAACGCCATTTTCAAAGTCTAGTTGTTAAATCATACAATAAAAATGTCATTACGTTGTTTCACATTGTATTAAAAAATAATGGGCAACATATGAACTAAATCAAATTAAATGTGGACTGGATTCCTGCAGGGCTCAGGCATAAAGCCAAGTTGCAGGAGTCAGAAAAAAAAGTATATAACGCCCATCATTCATTACTAATTTATTAACTAAGGAGCGGCCACTTTTCACATATTAAACATATCCAAAGCAAACTGCTTAGATTGCCTGTCACCACTGTAGCTTTGTATCTTGACGAGCACAACTATAGATACAGAACGGAAGTAACTCGACAATACCGCAGTGGGGATGTGTTCAGCGAAAATCTTTAGATGAGATAAATTAGAGAAACAGTTAGCATCTCTTGTTCCACTGTTGCCACAGTAACACACATCATCAGCCTAACTATTTCTTTTGGTCAGGAAATGTGGAAACTAACACGTTTCCATCAACTACTCAAACCAGAGGTCCACATACGCATGCCAGATGTGTGTCGAGATTTCCTTGTGTTTGGAATAGAATGCATCCTGCTTACCTAATTCCACAAAGCAATAAGTGCAAGTTGAGAGGCAAGGCTTGGGAAGCTCAGAGTGTGCCTTAGGTTACTGCTGGAGTTCACCCAGCTTAAACTGCATTATTTGCCATTTTACCATTAAGTCATGAGCCAGTGCTGCTGACATAGGAAGTCTTACAGTGCAAGTAGACTTAAGGGTGGGAAACTAAAAGTGAATGCAGTAATATCACTCAAGACTTACATTAAAACTGTGTTTCAATATACCTAATAAATAAAATATATTGGACACAATCAATAAGCTATTCCAGATCATTTCTCCGTAAATCTGTGGTACCAACACCACAAGCATTAATTTATAATCACTCAGCAAGAATAGTTATTCAGTCAGTTGTTACTCATGTCAAAAAGAACTCAATCCTCACAAAACAAATATATATTACAAACAGAGAAAGGAAAATATCCATGTAGAAGCATATATTGAACTCTCTGGTATGGATACTCAAAAATTGTGATGGTTTCCACACCTGGCTGACCAAAAAACAATGTTCAAAGCAGGTTTGTGTACTACAGAGTAGGATTTCAGTACAAATACATGTCCATAATTCTAACATACTCCAAATCTACTCCCTTGCTCTTCAGAAGTGATTCCAAGGTCATACATCAAAACTAGGAGCCACATTAAATGCGTGAGCTTTGCTTTTGCGATTTACAATGTAAAATAAACCCTTAGTTCAACCATGCTTCCAATCCCATCCCTTGTTCTTTGGGAGCATTTTAATAACGATAATCCACCTACTTACTCTAATTTCAAACAGGCATATCAAACATCCTTTATGGTTCAGGTTGATAGGAAGTAGGCAGGCAGGATGGTGTTTAATTTATGGAATGTTCTGTTGCAGATCCTCAACTTCAAGCCTCCAAGTGCTCTTGTGCAGGGCATCATCAGATAGATCGGTCACCTTCACTGCACGCAGTAATGGCTCTGGACTGCATGAAACGAGTATTCCCATCACCATTACATAGTTTCCTGAAACAATATCCATTATTGGTAGTTTCCCACACTGAGCATTCAAAGACTAATAAATTAAAATGGCCATTATAATGTGTGCTCAATGAGTAAGAAACAGTACACGTTCCAAAGCTATTTAGTTTCAGCCAGGCTCTGAGCTCTGTGGCATGTCCCAATACACATGCTGTAAAATTGAATGAGAAACAATCATTATAATAAAAAGTACTAATTCTCAATTCAATCCTCACAAAATAACGTATTTTTAACCATGCATGCTAATTTATTATATTAATTGTAGCTATCTTACCAGAGAAAAGAAACAAGCAATGGACATTCCAGGTTTATATTTCTTCCCCCATCCTCAAAAGATGCAATTTTAGGTCAGACTACCAACCTAAAATAGCTAAGATAACAGTTAAGAATTGATGGTCTTTGAATCTGTGCTGAAAATAAAGCTGACAATTTTTTTAACTAAGGATATATTAAAGTAAGATAATGTCATCACTCTTTCCAGAAGCACAGCTCTGAGAAAGTGAATGGCTTTCTTGTGACATACAACATACAAGACCATCAATCGATGATGGACATAATGAGAATTCCCTTGTGAGATTCCCAATGAGTGGCAGAGTTCAGCATTTATATCATAAATTGTTCACATGTATAACAAAATAACCCTTGTATTTGATATAGAGGCTTATTACATTAACAAGTCAAAGTATTTCAGTTTTCTGTAAAGTCTAGTGACTGTATTTTGTTGGTAAACAAAGTGACCAATTTAAGCACAGCAATGTCCACGAACATGTTGGCCAAGACTCCCCTTATCATTTGAAGCAAATAAAATGGAATTGAATGGTTCTACAGAGTAAATTGCTATTCTGTTCCCTCCAGAAAAGCAATAATTGCTATATCAAACCTTTTCTCCAGAAAAAATGGCAATAAAATCCATGGATCACAATTAAAACTAACAGAAATAACGCAGACAAGAGAACTTTTACAAACATCTACGGGAAAAGGAAGCTAAATATAGTCAAACCTATCTTCAACTACCCCTCAGGGGTCTGGGTCAAAGTGGCCTTTATATAAGGATGGCCTCTGAGAAAGGGTTTATTTCGACGCCATACCCAAAGCATTGGAACTCTCTCCACCAATCCCTCCACCTTGCCCCTTCCTTCCCCTTTTTTAAATCTTTTTTAAATCTTACTCTTCGACCATGTTTACAGTCCCCGGCTCCCCATGTGAAGGACACTATATAAATGCAAGTTGTTGGTGCGTTTTTTATCCCTATCCATACTGTTCCAGGGTGGGTGTTTACAGGGACTGGTTGCTGGATGGAGGTGTTACTTGAACAGGTCTGATTGTGCCTGAAATTGTTTTCCACTTGCCCAAATAACCCCAAAATATATAGTCAATTCACTTTTTAGTACATTCTGTGAAGCGCTTTGAGACGTTTTGAAGACGTAATAAGGTGCTATATCAAATGCAAGGATTATTATTTATTAATACCTGTAGTTAATGTCATCCCCACACTTATTATAAGAATAAGTTACAATTTATTGTACCTTTCACACAAAGAGGATTTCTCAAAGCACTTCACACAAAGGACTGGCAGCCTGAACTGAAGACGAAATAGGTCAAAAAAAAGGTTTTAATGCAGATGTTAAAGGTGGAGAGGGAGTGGGTAAGGCAGAGGGACTATGGGATGGACTTCCAGAGTATAGGAGCAGAATGTCTGAAGGCTCTCACCTAAAGTGGGGAGAAGGGAATGTGAAACGGGCTGGTATTTGCTGGTGGAGGGAGTGGCTAGGGTAGGAGGGTCACAGGAGATCAGAGGTAAGGTGGGGCAAGGCCATGAAGACATTTGAAAGCGATGACAAGAATGTCAAACTTCATCCACTGGGAGATGGGTGGCCATCACTCCCATCCTCATTCGGCTCCACTGCATCCTCATCTCCAGGAGGATGAAATTCATGATTCTTGAATTTGGTCGAGAAGAGGACATGAGCTACAGTTTGGGATGATCTCCCACAATGACTGTCACTACACTTCAGAGTAAATAGTTTTGAGACATCCTCATAATATGAAATGTTAGGGTTATTACTAGGGAGAAAGTGAAGTCAGGTTAGCAGGAGATAATTGAGCCTGGATAGTGAATATAGTAATACATAATAATAATAATCCTTGCATTTGACACAGCACCTTCTCACGTCTTCGAGACATCTCAAAGCACTTCACAGAATATACTGTACAGTGAATTCCCTGTATTTTTTGTGGGCAAAACGCAGCAGTCAATTGCACACTGCAGCGTCTCACAAACAGTCATGGATTGAAGTGACCAATTCATTATTTTTTTTAAAGCAATTATTATCCCCAGAAAAGCAATCAGCCAACTGGGTTCATACTTAATGCTAGGTAAACAGAGGGGGGTGGAGTAAGGAAACCTGCCCAACATTTCGCCCTGCCCGGGAAATGAACCCAGGTCTCTCGCTGGTGCGAGGCGAGTGCTCTAACCACTGAGCTACAAGATTCCACGGATTGGTGTCTTGGCACCCTGTGGGGGTGAGGAAGCAGTAGAGGCGGACTATGTTTCAGAGGTGAAGGAAAGCAGGGCGAATGAGAGCCTGGTTGTAAATTTTGAAAGATAATTGAGGGTCGAAGAAAACACTGAAGTCTGCACCAGCTCCGTGATGTGGTGTGAGCACCTGGGCAGATTGATGCAGTCAGTGCCTCGGGAGTTAATTCCACCGAGCTGGCCAACAGACCCTCAGTGTGGTACGGCAAGGTGAAAGGACAGGACAGGACGCAAAATACAGCAGATGCTGGAAATCTGAAACAAAAACAGAAGTCGCTGGGAACACTCAGCAGGGCAGGCAGCATCTATGGAGAAAGGAAAGTGAGTCAATGTTTTGGGTCCACGATCCTTTGGCAGAACTGGGGCACGTTGGGACAGGCTGGGGTGTGAAGCGATTTATAGGTGGGAGCAAAGACCGTGACACTGATTCTCTTTTGAGTCAGGGAAACAGTGGAGCCTGGCAACAACAACAACTTGGATTTATGTAGCACCCTTCATATGGGTAGCTTCTCGGAGTACTTGAATGCAAGGACTGGGGTGATAGGCATGTGGAGCTCGGTGCAGGTGAGGGTGCAGCTGGTTGAGTGTTGTATGAACTTGTGCTTGTAGATGGGGTAGAGACAGGCAATGTGACAAAGATGAAGAAAAGCAAGTGCGGATAAATATTAAATGCAGGAAGAAACCTCACAGAACCTACACAAACGTAATACAAATACAAAAGTCAATGGAAAAGAAAATGCATTTGATCAGACTTCAAATAAGTGCTCTGTACCTTTAAAACCCTTCCTAAAACGTACCTTTGCCTGTGCCTTTTGTCAACTTCCTCAACCACCCGTCCAACCCGCACCCCCCCACCCCGCTCAGTAATCCACATCAGGTGGATGTATAATAATAATAATAATAATAATAATCCTTGCATTTGATATAGCGCTTTTCACGTCGGGAGGACGTCCCAAAGCGCTTCACAGAACACACTGTAAAGTGAATTGACTGTATATTTGTGGGCGAACGCGGCAGCCAATTGCGCAATTGCATATTGCAAGACATTTGTTACATGTAACATGATACATAAATACAAGTTGCGGGTCTCTTCTGTTTAAAGAACTATGGGATGAAGTTCCAGAGTGCAGGAGCGGTGTATCTGTGCGCAGAAGGGAACGTGAAACGGGCTTCGTGTTTTGTAAAGCCCTTTGAGATGTCCATTCTGAAGGGGGTAGGTTCCTGGAAGAGTCGGGAAAACCAAGGGGAAGGTGGAGGGATTGTGGATGCGAGACTGGCAGTATTCCAGAATTGGAGAAGAGGCATCTCAGTCAAACCAGACAAACAATAACAATTAGAAATTGTTACGTAGAGAGAAGCGTTGGTAGGGATGGACCGGCGGCGGGTGATGGTAATAATAATCCTTGTATTTGATATTGCGCCTTATAACATCTTCCGAGAAGTCTCAAAGCGCTTCACAGAATATAATTTAAAGTGAATTGACTGTATATTATCAGGGGGAAGGTGGCCAAAGAGGTGGATTTAAACGTGAGCTGAGGGTCAACACAAAGTCAAGGATGTGCACCGGCTCCGCGACCAAAAGAGGACGACCTCCTAATAATAATAGTAAAAATGAATAATCTCAGGACGACAACCTTTTAATAATAATAATAGAGATTAATAATTCAGGGCAGGACAACCTTTTAATAATAATAGATAATAATAATTCAGGACAGGACAACCTTTTAATAATAATAATAGTAATAGAGATTAATAATTTAGAACAGGACAACCTTTTAATAATAGTAATAATAGATTAATAATTCAGGACAGGTCAATCTTTTAATAATAATAATAGATTAATAATTCAGGACAGGACAACCTTTTAATAATATTAGTAATAGAGATGAAAAATTCAGGGCAGGACAACCTTTTAATAATAATATTAGTAATAGAGATTAATAATTTAGAACAGGACAACCTTTTAATAGTAGTAATAATAGAGATTAATAATTCAGGGCAGGACAACCTTTTAATAATAATAATAGTAATAATAGATTAATAATTCAGGACAGGACAACCTTTTAATAATAATAATAGTAATATAGATTAATAATTCAGGACAGGACAACCTTTTAATAATAATAATAGTAATATAGATTAATAATTCAGGACAGGACAACCTTTTAATAATAATAATAATAATAGTAATAATAGATTAATAATTCAGGGCAGGACAACCTTTTAATAATAATAATAATAATAGTAATAATAGATTGATAATTCAGGACAGGACCAGCTGTTCACAGGCCTTGTTCACATGACCCATCGTGCCCGGGGCCGGTGAGGGGAGGGCTGCCGCCAGCCTCGGTACCTTTGCTGATGCAGGGCCTTCCCCTGGGCACGGCGCCGGCCCCGGTCACGGTGAACGTGCCCGTCTCATCCCGCAGCTGCACGGTGGTGTTGTCCTGGGCCCGGCTGTCCAGCACCCGGCCCTGCATCCACACCACGCTCACGTCCAGCGGCGCCCGGCCGCTGCCCTCCCGCTCCAGCAGCCACGCCTCCTGGCCCGAGGCCCGCACCTGCCGCGAGGCGCTGTGGCGGAGTTGACCGGACAGCACTTTGCACGGCGGTGACTGCAGCTTCCCACAGCCGCGGGGCTGCGGCTCCATCCGCGGCCGGAGCTGCCGCCCAGGGCCCCCGCGCGCCACAAACACCACCTCAGGCCCCACCGCCAACTGCTGCCCTCGCGCCCACCTGCCGCCTCCCCGCGCCGCGCCGCGCGCATCATCCTCCACCAATCACAGGGCCCTGAGCCTCTCCGCCAACCACACTGCCCTGAGCCTCTCCGCCAATCACAGGGCCCTGAGCCTCTCCGCCAATCACAGGGCCCTGAGCCTCTCCACCAATCACAGGGCCCTGAGCCTCTTCACCAATCACAGTGCCCTGAGCCTCTCCGCCAATCACACTGCCCTGAGCCTCTCCACCAATCACAGTGCCCTGAGCCTCTCCACCAACCACACTGCCCTGAGCCTCTCCGCCAATCACAGGGCCCTGAGCCTCTCCACCAACCACACTGCCCTGAGCCTCTCCGCCAATCACAGGGCCTTGAGCCTCTCCACCAATCACAGTGCCCTGAGCCTCTCCGCCAACCACACTGCCCGGAGCCTCTCCACCAATCACAATGCCCTGAGCCTCTCCACCAACCACAGGGCCCTGAGCCTCTCCGTCAATCACACTCCATCACCACTGGGTAGGGTACCAATGCAAAGGTTTGTTGTCAGCCACGGTTGGTGGTGCAAACCTTGACCCCTGTGGAGGCTTTGCCCCAAGAACTGTGCTGTGCTGCCATCAACAACAAACAACGAATTACATTTGGGAGGACGTCCCCAAGGAGCTGAACAGTCAGGGGTGTGGACCCAAGTACCTCAGAGTGCCGCGGACCCGTCGGGCTGAGGAAGCGGACTAGAGACCGCCATGCAGGATGGGTTTGACTCTAATGAGCACAAAACTAACTGAATTCCAAAGCAGTTTCTAGGACCTCCCTGCGAGCTTCCTGGTGAACAACACAGATCAGCATGAAATGAATGACATTGGCATCTCCACCATCTTCTTCATTGAGCGATGGTCCACCAGCTGGAGGTGTGGAGCTTGAGCAGCAGCTTCTTACTTCTCTGCAAGACAATCAAGGTGGCCTTCAAAAGGGAACTAGACAGATTCCTTAAAAAGAGTCAGCTTCAGGGATATGGGGAAAGGGCGGGTAAATGAGACTGAAAGGTTTGCTTTCGAGAGACCAGGCACAGACACAAGGGCTGAATGGCCTTCAGTGCCATAAATTTCTATGGTTCTAAGGTATGGGCTGAAGAAACCCTCTCTGCTGCACGCCCAAGAACTATACAAGAGAACATATATATGCCACAAGCTTAACATACATTAGGACTTTGTTGCCATTGAAGAGAGGTCAACAATAACTTCACGCAGGCCAGTGTCTCAGAAGACGGTGCCCAAGCTAATATTTGTGGCCACCACAACCCCCAGATACCAATCCAAATCAATTGGGAAGGATTCCCCTTGTACCTTCCAAAGCCCCCTCTCCAGCCATGCAGAACATTAATACCACGCTTGGGGTACCATCATCATGGTGCCCTGGTGTTCAAGATGGTGAGTGCAGCACACAAGATGTCCAGGTAAGTCCCCATCCACAGTACAAAATCGTCTCCAATGGGAACAGCAGAAAATCAACCCCTTAATTCATAAGAAGACAAGTTGACATTTAGTTATTATGGTTATCATGCACTACATGGGCTGATGAAGTGGGGTCTCCTTGGAGCTGAACTGGCTCTAAGGTGACATGCTTGGCAATGAAATTTCAGAATCAAGTCAACCCTCTGAGGCAGTGTCGGTAGTACAGTTCCCGAGCCAGGCGGGGTGACAGACCAGCCAGCCTGTCTCTTCAGCCAGACTTGAAGGGGCAGACCCTGGGCAATAGGGGCAGGGATTCTTCCCACTCAGCTCTCGCTAACCTAATGGTAGGGTAGTCTTAGCTGGACAAACAGCAGGCAGCATGCCAGACAGTACTCTCAATGGCAAGCCGAACGGTTTTAGTTGGTTATAATAATAATCCTTGTGCCTTATCACATCTTCAATACGTCTCCAGTGCCCACTCCACCCCTCTCCCCCCATGTGCGTGGGTTGACCATGCCCCCCTGACTCATCGCTCGCTCTCAGTCTTGGTGTGCACATCTGTCTGCTGCCCCCGACCCATACTACCATCCCCCAACATGTCCCCCTCCTTTCCCCTATCCTTCTGTCCCCTATCCTTCACTAATCCTGCTCGATCCTCCTCTCCTACTTCAACTCCGCCACTCACATCCATGGCCACCTGCTAGACCTGGTGATCACTCGGGGCCTTACCGTCTCTGATGTCACCATCACTGACAAAGACATTTCAGATCATTATTTCATCACCCTTAACTCCTTCATCCCCCTCCCTGCCACCCTATCGTCTGAATACCGTATGAATCTCCTATAGTCCCTGGAGAAAAATTGTCCTCCACGCCCTCTCCACTGCCCTAGGGACATCTGAACTTCTACCCCTCTGGCCCTCCTCCTGCAATGACCTACCCTCCTCACCCTTCTAAATAACTTCCTCTCAGCTATCCTCGATACTCTTGCCCCCATCATCTCCCGCACCGCCTCCTACTCGCACAAATCCCACTGGTACACCAGCCACCTTCGCTCCCTCAAATCTCAGGTGCACTCCACCGAATGCACCTGGCACAAATCCAAATTAACGGATGACTGTCAGATCTGGCAGGACTGCAACAAGACCTACCGCTCTGGCCTCGCCTCAGCTAAGTCATCATTTTATTCCAAAATCATCTTGGAAGCTAAGGACAACCCCAGACTCCTCCCTTCTGCCATAAACCAACTCCTCCATGCACTCTCCCATGCCTTTGCCATCCTCTCCTCCACACCAAATACGAGGAGATGATGGATTTTCTCGAGTCCAAAGTCGAAGGGATCTGCTCTGCCGCCTCTAGCTCCTCTACCGTCCCCCCCGTCCCAACCCCCTTCCAACCCCCCCCCATCCCTCCCTCCACACTTTTGACTCTGCCTTCCCCTCTTCGCTCACCTCCATCATTTCCCATATGAAACCCACCACCTGCTCCCTTGATTCCATCTCTATCCCTCTCCTCACTGCTCCACCTCCTTGCCCCTCTACTAACAGACCTTGTTAACCTCTCCAAACCCACTGGCACCGTACCGATCCCTTAAAGACAACTGTCATTGCCGCTAACCTCAAAAAACCTTCCTTTGACCCATCTCTGCTCTCCAACTACTGCCCCATTTCAAACCTTCCTATTCTATCAAAGGTCATGAAACAAGTCGTCACCTCCCAGCTTCGCTCTTTCCTCTCCTAGCATTCCCTCCATGAACCCCTCCAATCTGGGTTTCGTGCTGCTCACAGCACAGAGGCAGCCCTGGTCAAAGTGAGAAATGACACTCTGTCCACCTGCAATCAGGGCTCTCTCTTTCTCCTCGTTCTTCTCGACCACTCTATTCTTCGCCACCGCTTCTCCTCTCACCTCTAACTCAATGGTTTTGTCCTTGCCTGGTTCCAATCCTACCTTTCCCACCGTCTGCACTTTGTGGCCACTAACGGCTTGCTAGCCCCTGCACTGTCACTTGTGGCGTCCTCAGGGCTCTGTCCTTGATCCCCTCCTCTTCAATCTATACATGCTCACGCTCTGTGATGTCAACCGCAGGCATGGGGTCAATTTTCACATGTATTCGGATGCTGCCCAACTCTATCTCGCTGCCTCCACCCTCGACTCCAGGACCATTGATAGCCTGGTCAATTGTCTGTCTGACATAAAATCTCAGACAAGAGCCAACTTCCTCCAGCTCAATGTTGGCAAGACAGACGCCCTCCTGCTTGGCTCCGGCAGCGCCTCCTCACTTCAACCGCTGACATTATCACTATTCATGGCTGCACTCGTCACCTCACCGAGCCAATCCGAAACCTCGGTGTCCTATTCGACCCTCAGCTATCCTTCAATCACCTCATTCGTGCCCTGACCCATTCCGCCTTTCCACACCTCCGCAACATTGCCCGTCTCCACCACTGCCTCTCACCGCAGGCCTCCGAGACCCTGATCCACGCTTTCATTACATCCCAGCTTGACTATGCCAACTGCCTGCTCACTTGACTTCTCAACTCTTCTCTCCACAAACTGCAGATTATTCAGAACTCTGCAGCTTGCGTCCTCTCTCGCACCAGGCTTCAGGAACCTATCATCCCCTTTCTGGCCCAGCTTCACTGGCTCCCCATTCCTCAGAGAATCAAGTATAAAACCCTCGTTCTTACCTTCAAGGTCCTCCACGGTCGTGTCCCCCCTACCTCTCTGACCTCATAACCCTATCTCAGACTGTCTGCTCCCTCCGCTCGGCAGACACTGACCTGCTTCAGGTCCCCTGCACTTCCCTCACCACCAGTGGTGGGCAGGCATTCTCTGCCCCCACACTTTGAAACTCTATCCCACAATCCCTACGACTCAACCCCTCTCTCGCCTACTTCAAGTCCCGCCTGAAGACCTTCCTCTTCGACCGTGCCTTCGGTCATCCTCACAACCCACCACCCCCATGCCCTCCTACCCTTCGGACCCCCAACTCCCAGCTCGCGTCCAAAAGCCGTGATTATCCAGTGCCCAGGGATGGCTTTCCACATGAAGGGCGCTATACAAGTGTAATTTATTGTTGTCTCAAAGAGCTTCATGCCATATACTGTAAAGTGTGGGTTGTGGGCGAATTCGGCAGCCATTTGCGCACAGCAGTGTCCCACAAACAGTCGTGGATTGAGTGACCAAATTCTTCTTCTTAGTACTATTATTTTGAATGCTTATTCCCAGAAAAGCGATCTGTCAATCGACTAACATCCGAGTTCCTACTCTTTGCTAGGTGAACAGAGACGTGTGGAGTAAGAAAACTTGCCCAACGTTTCACCCTGTCCGGGAATCAAACTCAGGCCCTTTCACTTGCAAGGAGAGAGCTCTAACCACTAAGCTACCGGACTCCACAATTAAACTCCAGCAGTTACCCCCAACAACTGCTCTGGGGTCTCCAACCTTTGGCTCTTACCAACTTGTGCGTAGCTATTCTCTGAAATTAAGGAATGCCATGCCAGACAAAAGAAAAAAATCCCCATGTAGGTCGCAAATATATGTGGAAATCTGTCTAGTTTGCATACTCTTAACTAAGGGTTAATGGGTTAATGGGTTTCGTCATGCATCAGACACCTGGCTGACCAAACAAAATGTTTCCAGTCCTTGGAAAGAGGCAGTTCTCAATCTTGTTCTAAGAACTGAAGTGGGATAAGTGAGTAATGTGAGGAACTTGCAAATACAAGATGAATGGGCCACAGATTATAATAATAATAATCCTTGCATTTGATATAGCGCTTTTCATGCCTTCTAGACACATCAAAGTGCTTCACAAAATACACTGTAAAGTGAATTGACTGTAATATCTGTGGGTGAAACCGGCAGCCAATTGCACACAGCAGTGTCCCACAAACAGTTGCGGATTCAGTGACCAAATCCCTTATTGTTTTTTTTTGAAGAATTATTATCCCCGGAAAAGCGATCAGCTAATTGACTAACAACCGGGTTCCTACTGACTGTAGGTAAACAGAGGCATGTGAAATAAAGAATCTTGCCAACATTTCGCCCTGCTGGGAATCGAACCCAGGTCGCTCGCTTCTGAGGCGAGTGCTCTAACCACTGAGCTACAGGACCCCGAGAATGGCCACATGCATGGATATCAGGTGAGAACAGGGGTCAGCTCAGCTGTGATACCCTCAAAAACAGCTGTGAAAGGAATGACCAATTTTATTCAGGGGATTTTGGGAGATTACACATATTCTCTACACAAGGTGAAGCTAAAACTAACGTTCTTTAGATTCGCAGAAAAAATGAAAATAGTTCTTAAAAGGGGGCTGTAGAGTGAATCAAATGTAATGCAAAGGAAAATCAACAGGAGTATAGAGATTATAGAAGAGAAGCAAAAAGAGAAATTAGAAAGGGAATATGAGAAAAGATTGGCAGGCAGCATAAAGAAAAAGTACTGAAGGTTTTTTTTACACATATAAAAAGCAAAAGAATAGTTAAAGGCAAAGGTTGACCCAACAAGAAAGGAAAAGGGAAATCTTCTCATGGAAAAGGTTGGTCTGGTACTTTCCTACAGAATGGAGATTTCACCTCAAGTTTTACAGAAGAGGATGATCATGAGAAACTGAGTATACAGGAAAAGGGCTTGCAGCAATTAGAAGGGAGACCTATAGAATAGGAAGTGAGACGCAAACAATTAATGGAACCCAAAGTGGACGAGTTACCATGGCAGAATCTGCGAATACTGGGAACTCAGCGTAGAAACAGGCGATGCTCTGACACTGATCTTTCAAACATCCTTGGTTACGAGAGTTGTGTCAGAGACTGGAGGGTTGCTAATGTAACCCCGCTATTCAAAAAGAGATTGTGTGATCTGCCAACTAACTATAGACCAACAGCCATTGTGGGCAACATTTAGAGACCACAGTACAGGAAATTATTAATAATTACCTCGAAAGACGTGGGTTGATTTAAGGCAGTCAGCGTGGGTTTGTGAAAGGCAGGTCTTCCTTGATAAAACTAATAGTTTTTTTTAATGAAATAACCCCAAAATAGATAAAAGCAAGGCTGAGGATGTGGTGTGTTGGATTTTCAGAGGCTTTTGATAAGGTGCCAACATAAGAGGCTTGTTAAAAAAAAAATGAGGGTGCAAGGTGGAAAACAGCATGGTCCAATAGGCGACCCGTGGGCCTCATCCAGCCCGGTGGATGATTTCATCCGACCCGAGACCATTCCCAACTGCAGGTAGCCTGCCTCCTCCCTCCCTGGCAAAAGTCCTCTCGCAGCGAGTGGCAGGAGCCAACGGTTGGGAGGACACAGTGCGGGGAGTGGGAATACTACTGGCCATTACTGCAGTGTGTCAGGAAGCACGCAGGTCTTCTTATCCATCGCATTGCTACCAACCGCCGGCTCCTGCCTCTGCAGTTAGTGACTCACGCAGCTTATTGAGAGAAAGAGAGGGCGAGAGAGGGGGAGAGAAAGAAACCAAGAGGGAGGGGATAGGGGGAGAACACAGAGAGAGTGAGATCGAGAGAGAGTGAGGGAAAGTGTTAGAGGGGAGAGAGAGAGTGTGTGTGGGGGATAGAGAGTGTAAATGAGAGAGGAAGAGAGAGTGTGTGAGAGATAGAAGAAGGACAGAGTGATTGAGAGAGGGTGAAAGAGTGAGAGGGGAGAGAGAGATAGAGCGGGAGAGGAGAGCAGAGAGAATGTGGGGGAAGAGGGGCAGTGAGAGAGTAGTTGAGAGAAGGAGAGACAGTGTGCGAGAGAGAGGGTGGGGCAGAATCGATATTGGAAGGGACTAGACAGATAACCAACAATAATAAATTACATTTGTACAGCGCCTTTCACATTGGGAGGACGTCCCAAGGCGCTGGATAGTCAGGGATGTGAACCCGAGCAGGGGTTTGGAATCAGGAATGGTGGAGGGCAGGAGGCTACGGGTGGGAGGATGACCGAAGATCTGGTTGAAGAAGAGGATCTCGAGACATGCCTTGAAGGAGGCAAAGGAGGGAGCGAGGCAAAGGGACTATGGGATGGAGTTCCGAAAGGTGGGGCAGAGAGAGAGGCTGATGGGCCGACCGCCAATGGTGGTATATGGAGCCGGAAGACACAAGAACCCGAACAAATGAAATGACCATTGGAGCTCTCAGCAGAAATTTGCTATTTTGTTTTTTCACAGGAAAATGAGATCAGAGTTTCATCTTCCCACAGGCCATGATACAAATCAGATGACAGTAACCACATTAAAGGATTTGACCCTGTGCGCTCCACCGTTGGGTCTAGACACTTGGCTGCTGAATCACGATTTACAAGTCATAGCCCACAGATTCTGCACATTGCAATGCCATATTATTATGAGAAAAGAGGTACAGAAACAACAACCCCCCGTAATCATAACAGTACTTTTACGTAGTGGTACTTTCCAGTTTTGATAGTGTCACCCAGAATTTCCCGGTAGAATTCTATTAAAGATACAGTAAAAGTCAGTCTAATTGATCCTTACCCCATTCAATAAGCAAATGTTCCATTCAGGAGCGCATTTCACCCACAAAATACACAGTCAATCCACTTGACAGGATATCCTGTGAAGCGCTTTGAGACATCACAACTGCTCTAGAGTACGTGCAAGCATTATTAGTTTTTTTGATGTGGAAATCATGTTTTTAATAGTTGGCCCATCTTACAAATAAGATGCAAACGGTGAAGAAATGTTTTAAGGGTAACGTTTGAGTTTTTTTTGCTTAGAGAGGGGGTTCTTTTGGGAAAATATCTGGGAGCAGTTTATGAACCGAGGCTATGACAGAACGAAATTAATCTCGGAACAAAGTCCTTCTTGTATTGCATAACAGATACACAAAAATCATATTATTAATCCAGAATGCCCAACACCAGGTTCAAAGCACAATTCAGTTATATGTCTCCATGGATTCACATAATTCCTTCCGTCAGAAACTAAAACGATAACAATAACTTGTATTCAACGACAACAACTTGCATTTATACAGCGCCCTTTACTTGGGGTAGCGTCTTGGAGCACTTATTCATACAGCGACCTTCGTGTAGGATTAGTGACTCGGACCACTGTACATTGGCAGGGTCGTACACTGTACAGCAAGGGGGAAGAGAGTAGAGAGGGGATAGGGTTAGGGAGTTCCAGAGGTTATGGGAATAGTAACAACAACAATTAAACCAGCATCATAGTGACTGACTGCTCAGCTACCGATGGTGGTGGGGAGGGGGTGTGGATAAAGCAGCCTGTGCTCGCTGAGGGGAAATCTAAAAATTAGTTGTTTTTTTAATGAAAGCTGTTGCTGTGCGCAATTGGCTGCCGTGTTTCGCCCACAAAATATACAGCCAACTCACTTTACAATATCATCCGAGAAGCTCTTTGAGACGTCCAAGAAGACGTGAAAAGTGCTATAACAAATGCGAGGATTATTATTATTATTATTATTAGCAGAAGAGGAAGTAAGCCAAGAGCAGCAGTGGTTAGGTAATGCTTTTCAGAGAATATTGCCCCATATTCCACAGGAAGTTATTGGGTTGGTAGACATGGTCTGTCCAGTTGGTGTATTCGGCTGGATATTTTCATTTTGATTTTCCAAGAATCCAGTGGAGATCAATCAGTAACAGTAAGATACGAACAAAACACAAAATACTGCAGATCCTGGAATCTGAAACAAAAACAGAGAGAGCTGACAAAACTCAGCAGGTCAGGCAGCATCTATAGAGAAAGGAAAGTGACAAAGTTCTGACGAAGGGTCATGGACCCGAAACATTGACTCATTTTCCTTTCTCTATAGATGCTGCCTGACCTGCTGAGTTTTGCCAGCTCTCTCTGTTTTTGTTACAGTAAGATACGAACTGGATGAACGATTGGAATTTCCTGTCTAAATCACTCGTGTAATCTTTCCATTGCAGCACAGGGTGTCACTGAGGCCAGTCTTATGCTGCTCATAGCGGCTCTGCTCCATCCTATACCCTGCTAATAATAATAATAATCCTTGCCTTTGATGTAGCACCTTATCATGTCTTTGAGACATCTCAAAGCGCTTCACAGAATATACGGTAAAGTAAATTGACTGTATATTTTGTGGGCGAAACGCGGCAGCCAATTGCAATACAGCAGTGTCTGTCCCACAAACAGTCGTGGATTGAGTATCCAATTTTTTTTTGAGGAATTATTACCTTCGGAAAAGTGTTCCGCCAATTGACTAACAACCGTGTTCCAACTTACTGCTAGGTAAAACAGAGGCGTGTTTACACCTGATCTTTCCCCGCAACCTGGTGCAATGTTAATTATTGTCGTGATCACTGGTACAAAGTGTTCATTGGATGGTGGATGAGCACAGAATTGGGATGGGCTGTGATGCCTCCTGTGGTCAAATAACCTTGGAATCCTTAAATCCTTTTTACATTGCTGGAAATAGGGCACGGAAGAGAAGCCTGCCTTCTGACTGGATTCTGCCTTCCCTGGATAAGGCCTCAGCAAACAGGAAGGCTCAATAATGCAGGACACTCATTCTCTGCCTCAGTTAATAGGTCGCCAAGAGTCAGCCTTCTGTGTGCTAGCTTTACCTTCAGGACTCCGAGCAAATCTGAGTGTGAATTGGGTCTTACCAGACCTGGAGTAGAGAAAAACAGCCATTTTTCAGGGCCACTAAAGTCGGCATTTATGGATTTTCACTCATAAATACTCATAAATGCCCGATCCCAGCAAAACAGATTGTGAGTTGTGCGTAGTTTTGTTGCTTTGAGACACCAATTGAACTCTAAATACCTCTGCATAATTGTACACATGCTCATAATTTGATTATTTTTGGTTAGGATCGGACCTCAGGCCAGCGTCAAAGGTACACATTTAATATTTATCTTATTTTACCTTCACGCAGCATAGAAATGGAGAAACATAGGCAAAAATATAGCGAGAGACTAAGAGAGAGAGGGTTGGCAGAGTCCGGGACTATAATGACAGTTTGACATCTGATGGATCAACACGTAGTTGGCAACATAGCCAATTTATATTTTGTGGGATGGCAGTTATCCACATTACTCACAGACATCATAAACCTCTCCCTGTTCACTGGCACTGTTCCTAACCCTTTAAAAACGGATGCCATCATTCCTATAACTTAAAAAACCCTCCCTGGATCCATCCCTGCTCTCAAACTAGTGCCCCGTCTACAACCTCCCTTTCCCTTACAAAGTCTTGGAATGAATCATTGCTTCCCAGGTTCACTCCTTCCTCTCCTGCCATTCCCTTCATGAACCCCTCCACTCAGGTCTCCATGCCGCCCACAGCACAGAAACAGCTTTGGTCAAAGTGACAAATGACGTTTTGTCCACCTGCACACGCCACCTCACTGAGCCAGTCCAGTACCTTGGAGTCTTGCTTGACCCTCAACTATCCTTTCTAACCCACATCTGTGGCATGACCCGCTCTGCCTTCCCCCACCTCCGCAACATCACCCAGCTTCGCCTCTATCTCACGCTGCAGACCACCGAGACCCTCATATACGCATTCATAACATCCAGACTTGACTACGGAAACTCCCTGCTTGTCTGTCTCCCCAACTCCTCCCTCCATAGGCTACAGATCATCCAGAATTCTGCAGCCCGTGTCCTCTCCCGCACCAGGCTCCATGACCCTATCACCCCCATCCTCGCCCGACTCCACTGGCTTCCCATCACGCAGAGGATACAGTTCAAGATCCTGGTCCTCAACTGCAAAGCCCTCCATGGCCTTGCTCCCCCCGACCTCTGCGACCTTCTAACCCCCTGTCAACCTGCTCGTTGCCTCCGCTCAATAGGCTCCCTCCTCACTTGCCGCACCACCGGCGACCAGGCTTCTGTCACTCTGCCCCCACCTCCTGGAACTCTATCCCGCAGTCCCTCCGCCTCACCCCTCCCTTGCCTCCTTCAAGATCCGTCTCAAGACTCTCCTCTTCGACCATGCCTTTGGTAACCCTCTTTCCCCCTCTGCCCTCCACCCTCCCCAATTCCGATCCCCAGCTCGGGTTTGAAACACTGATCGTCCAGCACCTTGGGACGTCCTCCTGACGTGAAAGGCGCTCTAAAAATGTAATTTTGTTGTTGTTGGCTTGCTACTATATTTACTGTAATGGAACTTGTCAAAGAATTTGAAATTCATGCCTTTTATCAAATATCTAAGAAATGTTCAGTTCAATGGTTCAGTCAGCAATTTTTAATGATGTGGAATGCAGACTGTTGTTGATATCTACCAACATTCATACAGAAGATGAACATATCGTCCTTCGGATGAGACATTAATCCGAGGTCCCATCTGCCTGTTCAGCTGGACATAAGAGATCCCATGGTACTGTTTGAAAAGAGAAGGGAGTTTCTCCCTACCCGTGTCCTGGCCAACAAATTCCCCCAAATAAAATTGGCCGCTCACTCCATAATCGTTTGTGGGACATGCTTGTGCACAATTGACGGCTGCATTTCACCCACAAAATACAGTCAAACCATCTTACAATATATCCTGTGAAGTGCTTTGAGTCGTTGTGACAACGTGAAAAGTCACTATATCAAATGCAAGAATTATTTATTATTATTAATTATTGTTGTTTATAATTATTTTTATGTTATTACAGTTTAAATCATTCTGTTGAGGTAGTTTCTAAGTGTTTTTCAGTGATGGTCAGCAAGACAAGCAACACTTCCACTTTACACATAATAATAATCCTTGCATTTGATATAGCTCTTTCAAGGCTTCTCGACGTCTCAAAGCGCTTCACAGAATATACTGTAAAGTGAATTGACTGTATATTTGTGGGCGAAACGCAGCAGTCAACTGCACACAGTAGTGTCTCACAAACAGTCGTGGATTGAGTGACCAAATTATTATTGTTTTTTTTTAGGGATTATTAGCCCCAGAATAGCGATTGCCAATCGACTAACAACCGGGTTCCTGCTTACTGCTAGATAAACAGAGGTGTGTGGAGTAAGGAAATTTGCCCAACATTACGCCCTGCCGGGAATAGAACCAAGGTCTCTCGCTTGCGAGGCGAGTGCTCTAACCACTGAGCTACAGGACTTCACGAATGAATGGAAGTTACTTTTCATAATATATTTGAGCTTCTTAAAATGGCTACCTTTTGCAGAAGGTTGATATTTTGTTCAGCAGGTAATTTTTCAAGCCATTTCTGAATAGTTTTATTGACAGTCCCAGTTGCACCGATGACTATAGGAGCTATGATTGTTTTATATGCCACAGACTTTGCATTCAATTTGTAGACCAATATTGTTCCTGATTTTCACTAGTTTCTTATTTTTCACATTGCAATCACTTGGGATAATAGCCACGTCAACAGTACTACGTGCACAATCCATTTGATTCTTTATGATAATATAATAATAGTAATAATCCTTGCATTTGATATAGCGCCTTATCACATCTTCAAGACGTCTCAAAGCGCTTCACAGAATATACAGTAAAGTGAATTGACTGAATATTTTGTAGGTGAAACGTGATTGCGCACAGCTGATTGCGCACAGAATCTGGTCTATTATAGCTCATTGTCCTGTCTGTTATATAAAGTACTTGTGAATCCCAGATTACTGTGATGTTGTTTCTCGAAGTCACTTTTGTAAGTTGCTCTTTACATCAATACCAAAGTGTTTACAAATTGTCCACTGAATATCTTTAACTACTTTATTATGTCTCATCTACGTTATTATGGAGTCCTGTAGCTCAGGGGTTAGAGCACTCGCCTCGCAAGCGAGAGACCTGAGTTCTATTCCCGGCAGAGGGCGAAAACTTGGGCAAGTTTCTTTACTCCACACGCCTCTGTTTATCTAGCAGTAAGTAGGAACCTGGTTGTTAATAGATTGGCGGATCGCTTTTCCGAGCGTACTAATCTCTCTCAAAAAAAAATTTGGTCACTTAATCCATGACTGTTTGTGGGAAACTGCTGTGCGCAATTGGCTGCCACGTTTCACCCACAAATATATAGTCAATGCACTTTACAGCATATTCTGTGAAGCGCTTGGGACGTCTAGAAGACGTGAAAAGTGCTATATCAATGCAAAGATTATTATGATTTATTATTATAACCAGAAATTCTGTTTGTGCTAAGGGCTGGACATGACAACAACACCGATTCTGGTACTTGATGACATATGCTGCATTTTGGATAAATTTTTCTCTTTAAAATTTTATTTTCATAATATCAGGGTGAAATAGATTGGTCTTGTGTTGATATTATTAGAGCTTCTGTTTCATCCTTCAGACGCATTTTTCTATCAATATTTTTCAGATCTTTGATCATCCTATTGATTATATGAAAGTTATTTTTACTATTATTATTGTTATATCCTGACCCAACTGTGCAGCGCCTTGGGACGTCCTCCTGACGTGAAAGGCGCTTTATAAATGGAATCTTGTTGTTGTTGTTGTTGTTATATGTCCATAATAAATGAACCTTACGTTTGATATAACACCTTTCACATCGGAAGGATTTCATGAAGCACTTCACAGAATTTAATGTGAAGTGAATTTACTGTTTTACTGTTAAGGGTTCTGATGCTATCCATGTGAAAGGTGCTATATAAATGCAGGTTGTTTACTATACAGTCCAGTGACTTTATTTGGTGGGACAATCAGGCAGCCAGTTTGCACACAGCAAAATCCCACAAACAATCTTGAAATAAATGATCATTTTTTGTTGGTCAGCCAGGTGTCTGACACACAAAGAAACGCCTCACCCATGATTAAGAGTATCCAAACCAAACTTAGAGCTCCGTGCCTCCCACTCAGAATTGCCAGAAATTAATATACATTTGTAGCCCAAAGTCAACTGAATGACAAGACTAAAATTAGCCCAATATTATTCATTGCCTACCATGGATAGCAGTTGGCCAATTTAGGTGCGTGCTTTCGAAACTGTGTAAGAAAAGATCTGCAAAGGCGGGGAAAAACACATGTTGCAGGCTTAAGTTTATTTTTTTTATTACACACACACACCCAAAAACGTTTTTTTACACATAGCCAAAGAAAACGCCCAACTGGGCCGAACACATCCAATTTGGCAACATTGATCCCACCTATACAGGAATTGGAACGGAATTTACATTTGCTGCCTGTAGGGATACATGGAGAGTATTAAGCATTCCAGAGCATGCTTTGGGGTAACTGCTGGGGTCTATCCAGCTAAAACTGCATAATAATAAATAATAATCCTTGCAATTGATACAGCGCCTGATCACATCTTCGACACGCCCCAAAGGGCTTCACAGAATATACTGTAAAGTGCAGCAACTGTATATTTTGTGGGCAAAACACGGCAGCCAATTATGCACAGCAGTGTCCCACAAATAGTCATGGATTGAGTGACCAAATTATTATTATTATTTTTTATTTTAAATGGATTATTACCCCCTGGAAAAGTGATCCGCCAATCGACTAACAGCTGGCTAACTTACTGCTAAGGTAAACAGAGGCATGTGGAGTAAAGAAACTTGCCTAAAGTTTTGCCCTGCCCAGGAATCGAACCCAGGTCCTCTTGCTTGAGAGTTGAGTGCTCTAACCACTAAGCTGCAGGACTCCATAGCTTGCCATTGAGAGCACTGTCCGGTAAGCTTTCCCGCTACATGTCCAGCTAGGACCATCCATTAGGGCTTTGGCTCGTAGGGATAATGGGAGCTGAATGGGAAAAATCACCGTCCTCAGTTACTGGTCTGCCTTTCCAAGTCCGGTCGATGAGCCAGACCGACTATGCTGTCAGCAGCAGTGCCCTGGAATACTGTGGTTCAGCTCCAAGGAGACCCACTTACTCCTCCCATACCCCAAAGGAGGATAGTGACAAATTAGTCATCTATAATATTAATAATAATAATAATCCTTGCATTTGATATAGCGCTTTTCACGTCTTCTCGACGTCTCAAAGCGCTTCACAGAATATACTGTAAAGTGTAGTGACTGTGTATTTTGTGGGCGTAACGCGGCAGCCAATTGCGCACAGCAGTGTCCCACAAACAGCCGTGGATTGAGTGACCAACTTAGTATTATTTATTTATTATTATTGGGGTTTTTTGAAGGGATTATTACCCCCGGAAAAATGATGTGCCAATCGACTAAGAACCCGGTTCCTATTTACTGCTAGGTAAACAGAGGCGTGTGGAGTAAGGAAACTTGCCCAATGTTTCACCCTGACTGGAAATCGAAACCCAGATTCTCTTGCTTGCCAGGGCAAGTGCTCTAATCACTAAGCTCCAGGACTCCACTCAGATGACTAATTTGTTTTATTTGAGGAATTATTGGCTAGAACAGCAGGAGTAAAGCCTTTTCTCTTTTCACCCTCAAAGCACAGAGCAAGAATACTTTGTAATTGAACCTCAAAGCAGAGGTCTGATGGTGAGGAGATTATTAGCAGAATTATCATAGGAACCCAAACAGGAAACCCAAAATATATTGTGTTTATAATATATTTCACGGGAAGCGTGAAAAAAAGACCCTCCAAAAAAAGCCATTGACGTTCATCTTTGAAGACAGTTTGGGGCAAAATGTAGCTGTTTCTGTTGCAACATGCAAATCACACGGTTTATGTCTATATTTAAACTGCTCATTCGCCTGACAAATGCCAACAGCCTTAAAACACATGTTCAGCAGATGCATAACGCTGTTTTTTTTTGCACAGGCTTGTGGAACCCACAGTCTAAATATACACATAATTGGAGCGAACTGAATTAACAGGCATTGAGGAGCCATCGCTTCAAACTACCACATTAACCCTCTCTGTCTATGCAGATATAAAGAAAGCAAACTGTTCCTGTTTTGCTTGAAGCTGGGCTGGTGGTTATGTGACTGTGTGGCTCTGGCTGGACACCAAGTCCTAGGTCAATATCTACCCTTAAACACTTTTGTTTTTACATATTGATAATATCCCTCCAAATAATAATCCCTCCAAAACAAAAAAAAACAATAATAAATTGGTCATTTTCAATCTACGACTGTTTGTGGGACATTGCTGTGCGCAATTGGCTGCCGCGTTTGCCCACAAATATACAGTCAATTCACTTTACAGTCTATTCTGTGAAGCGCTTTGGGATGTCCTCCCGACGTGAAAAGCGCTATATCAAATGCAAGGATTATTATTATTATTATTATTATCGTAAAACAGCCGTTTTTTGAAGGCGAAAGAGCCAATTCAAAACGCCCTTTTTTTTGTGTCAGTCACTCTGACTTGTCAGGGTCAGGGTGGAAAATAGACCTTTTTCTCTGTCTTCTCCTGTTAAACAGGAAAGCAGCTTCCAATGACACCCCCACTTGCTATCCTTTAAATAACCCCCTCCCCCCACCCCATGAGGTTGACCTCATGCACCTTTGCTAACCAAACCAGGAGGGTTACAGACAGCAGATCTTATCCACCTGAACTGGAAAAAGTTGAGTCTGGTTGATCACAGTGTGCGTCTGTGTGTGTTACATGCTAACCATGAATTGTGTTCGTTCTCTACACTCTTTCACTGGTACAATGTGTTAATCCTGGAGCTATTAGCTTTCAGTTCCGGTTTGAAATATCCAGTCCTGGCTTCTGCTTTACCAGTAACGTCTGACTGTGTCTGTGTCTTACTAATAAATCTGATAACTTTGGCTCCCGGCTAGAAATACAATCGTAATCAGTTTCACTTTCTGACTGTCGTTTCCCCGCAACCAATGGTTTCTCTTTCCAGTGAAACAGTGCAGGAGTTTTGTTCAGGAGTCTGGTGTAGACCTGCCAGCTCATAACAACCACTTATCCCAGGCTGGCAGCCCCACCTTGGCAACACATCCTAAAGAAAACCAACAGGAAACAACCAAAAGGAAAAACGTGTCAGAACTCACCCAGAAACTCTTAGTATTTATCAACATTGAAATAAGAGATCAAAATCAACAGATCAGGTGTTGGGTGCTCAGTAATAATAATAATAATAATCCTTGCATTTGATATAGCGCTTTTCACATCTTCTCGACGTCTCAAAGCGCTTCACAGAATATACTGTAAAGTGAATTGACTGTAAGTTTTGTGGGCGAAACGCGGCAGCCAATTGCGCACAGCAGCGTCCCACAAACAGTCGTGGATTGAGAGACCAAATTATTACTGTTGTTTTTTTTGAAGGGGTAACAATACTCCCCCCGGAAAAAAACAACAACAACAACACGATTCCATTTATAGACGGCCTTTCACGTCGGGAGGACGTCCCAAGGAGCTGAAACTAACAACTAACAACCGGGTTCCTGCTTACTGCTAGGTAAGCAGAGGCGTGTGGAGTAAGGAAACTTGCCCAACGTTTCACCCTGTCGAGAATCGAACCCAGGTATCTCACTTGCGAGGGCGAGTGCTCTAACCACTGAGCTACAGGACTCTACCAATTAAAGTGAATTGACTGTATATATCTTGTGGATGAAGCAGTGCCTCCTGCTCTGACCTCTGGGTCACAAGGTTGCGTGCTCACCCCACGTTAAGACTTTGAGCTCATAGTCTAACAACAACAAAATTACATTTGTAAAGCGCCTTTGACTTCAGGAGGACATACCAAGGCGCTGGACAATCAGTGTTTAGGACCTGAGCTGGGGATTGGGGTCGGGGAGAGTGGAGGGCAACAACAATAACAACAACAACAACAAGATTCCATTTATAAAGCGCCTTTCACGTCAGGAGGACGTCCCAAGGCGCTGCACAGTTGGGTCATGACCCGAGCAGGGGGGAAATGGTCAGGGTGAGGGGGGGGGAGGGAGCGAGGAGGGGGGAATGGTCAGGGTGAGGGAAGGGAGGGAGCAAGGAGGGGGAAATGGTCAGGGTGAGGGGAGGGAAGGGAGGGAGCGAGGAGGGGAAGAGAGTCGAGAGGGGAGCTGAAGGCACGGTCAAAGAGAAAGGTTTTGAGACCGGCCTTGAAGGAGGAAAGGGAGGAAGCAAGGCGAAGGCACTGGGGGATGGAGTTCCAGAGCCTGGGGCTGAGAGGCTGAAGGCCCGACCACCGATGGTAGGGCGGTTGGGGCGGGGGACGTGGAGCAGACCGGAGCCAGAGGAACGGAGGGTACGGGCAGGTAGGTAGGGGGATAGTAGGTTGGAGAGGTAGGAGGGAGCAAGGCCGTGAATGGCCTTGTAGGTGAGGATGAGGATCTTGAAATCAATCCTCTGGGGGATGGGGAGCCAGTGGAGGCGAGCGAGGGTGGGAGTGATGTGGTCCCGAAGCCTGGTGCGGGACAGTACACGAGCTGCAGAGTTCTGAATGACCTGCAGCTTGTGGAGGGAGGTGGCGGGAAGGCCGGCGAGGAGAGAGTTCCCATAGTCCAGCCTTGAGGTGACAAAGGCGTGAACCAGGGTTTCAGCAGCGTGAGGGGTGAGGTAGTGCCGTAATCTGGCGATATTCCGGAGGTGATGGAAGGCGGTGCCAGTTGTGGTGCGGATGTGAGGGAGAAAGGACAGCTCAGGGTCGAACAAAACGCCGAGGTTCCTGACTGGCTTTGAGAGGTGGAGAGTGCAGCCTTGGATGCTGATGGTGTCAGCGCCTGAGGTGCGGAGGCGCTGACGTGAGCCAATCAGGAGGGCCTCGGTTTTTCGCACGTTGAGCTGAAGAAAGTTGTCTCTCGTCCAGGACTCGATGTCGGACAGGCAGCTGTCAGGACATCGGTGGTCGTGGAGTTGAGAGTAGAGGAGGAAAGGTAGAGTTGGGTGTCATCCGCATACATGTGGAAGTTAACTCCATGTCTGCGGATGATGTCACCGAGGGGGAGCATATAGAGGGTGAAGAGGAGGGGACCGAGGACAGAGCCCTGAGGGACACCACATGAGACAGTACGGGGGGTGGAGGAGAAGCCATTCGTTGAGACAAAGTGAAGACGGTGAGAAAGGTACGACCTAAACCATTCAAGGACAGTGCCTTGAAGGTTGAGGTGGGAGGACAAGCGGTGGAGTAGGATAGCGTGGTCGACCGTATCGAATGCTGCCGATAGGTCGAGGAGGACGAGGAGACAGAGGGAGCCCTGGTCACAGATGGTCAGGATATCATTGGTGACCTTGACCAGGGCAGTTTCTGTGCTATGGCAGCACGGAAACCTGACTGAAGGGGTTCAAAAAGAGAATGGGTGGAAAGGAAAGAGCGCAGTTGGGAGGCGACAACTCTTTCCAAGACCTTGGAGAGAAAGGGGAGGTTGGAGATGGGCCGGTAGCTTGATAGCTGCGACGCATCAAGGGAGGGTTTTTTCAGGGTGGGCGTGATGATGGCAGTTTTTAATGGAATGGGGACAGAGCCAGAGGAGAGGGACAGGTTGATGATGTCAGTGATATGTGGGGCAAGAAAGTGGAGCTGGGAGATAAGGAGTGGAGTGGGGATGGGGTCAAGGGAGCAGGTGGGGGAAGGAGGGTGACCAAAGACACCGTCGAAGAGGAGGGTCTTGAGACGGGTCTTGAAGGAGGCAAGGGAGGGGGCGAGGCGGAGGGACTGCGGGATGGCATTTCAGAGGGTGGGGGCAGAGTGGCTGAAGGCCCGACCGCCAATGGTGGGGCAGGCGAGGTGGGGGACATGAAGCAGGCCGGAGCCCACTGAGCAGAGGGAGCGGGCTGGTTAGTAAGGGGTTAGGAGGTCGCAGATGTTAGGGGGGAATAAGGCCATGGAGGACTTTGAAGGTGAGGTGCAGAATCTTGAACAGTATCCTCTGTGTGAGGATCCCTTGGGTCACAGTGAGCCACAGACTCCATCTGACTCCTTGTGACTCAGATCATTAACCCAGTAGGAACTGATATTCGTCCATCTCATTCCTCCCACTGTCTCCACAACCTCTGAATCTAATCCCAATCAGACACATCCCAATTTCCTAATAGAATAGGGCCATTTGCTTTGGTTCAGAGTATGTTCCACGTGTCTCCTATTCTTTAAGGAAAAACATCCTTCTAATTTCTCATGTACTATATACGGAACCTTGTTGATTTTATACCTACAGCTTATCCATGCTCACAATGTGGGTCCGATAATTTCCTTGCAGTTTTCACCGTCTCGGCATTATAAAGACCTCAAACTCTACCTTTGTTTCTCCAGTGAAAACAAGGTCAACTCTGAGCTACAGCCCCAATAGAGAAGTATTTGGTGTCATGAAATTGACACACTGATGTCCTGGATGAATATGCTCCTCTGGGTATCTGGAGAATGGCTGGACAAGACTGATTTTCTTCAGAGTGGAGTGAATCACTGTGAAGAACAGTGACACTCATCACATTATATTACGTTTCATGCTGCATAATAAGTGGATGTATTTGCCATTAAATATAGTTATAATGATAACCAAAGTGTGCTTCGATATTATGATTTTTTTGCTTCATAAGCCTGTGAACAGGAAATTGCATGTTTTCTCTCTTTCTTTAGCCAATGCTTGCACGAAACCAACTCAGGTGTAGTTCGGGTCACGCCCACTAGCCAGACGTTTGACATTTTCACTATCACACCATCTTTGCCTGCAGTTTCTGTGTAACTGTGAATTGTGCTAGCTGTGCGCTGTAAACCCACACACACTGAGAACTGGGTTGAGATGGTCCAAACTCAGAAGACAGCCTGGATCAAGTAGACGTCCTTAATTTTCCATGCGTTGAATTGAGGGTGAGTTTGCTTGTTCCCTCATCGGCTCACTGTGGTTATGGGTGGGCATGTAACAATGGGACTACTCACAATAGTTACCAAGATTCAAATTATTTTACTTATTATTTTAATAATTCGGTCACTCAATCCTCGACTGTTTGTGAGACGCTGCTGTGTGCAATTGGCTGCCGTGTTTCGCCCACAAAATACACCGTCAATTCACTTTACAATATATTCTGTGAAGTGCTTTGAGACGTCTCAATGCCGTGATAAGGCGCTATGTCAAATGCAAGGATTATTATTATTACTATTACAATCATGTTCCTCGGCTAATTCTTCATTAAATTGTTTGAGTATTTTATGTTGGATGTGCATTGAACTTGTGCTCTTACATTAAGGACAATATTAGTAATAAGTCCATCTACAAATATGCAGCTTTCTCTTTTTATTTCTAAAGCGTGGCAATAAAAGCACAGGAGTAGTATGGGGTAAGGACCAGAACAAAACCATTTTCCCACTTCATATGATGCAACTCATCCTTTGGATAGACGTGAAACCGAGCTCCCATCTGTGCCTGCCTAGGTGGACACCTGTGACACTATTCGAAAAGAGAAAGGAATTTCTCCAAGTGTCTTGGCCAAAAATTCACCAAATAAAATTGGTTGCTCACTTTCTGGCTGTTTGTGGGGCATTTCTGAGTGTAAATTGCACAAAATTGGCTGCCGCAGTTACCCACAAAACACAAAGTCACACTACACTTTACAGCATGTCCTGTGAAGTGCTTCGGGTGTCCTCTTGACATAAAAGGTGCCATAACAAATGTAATAATAATAATGATAATCCTTGCATTTGATATAGAGCCCTATCACATCTTTGAGAGGTGTCAAAGTGCTTCACAGAATATATTGTAAAGTGAATTGCTGTAAAGTCCTGTTGCTCAGTGGTTAAAGCACTTGCCTCGCAAATGAGAGACCTGGGATTGATTCCCCGGCAGGGCAAAATGTTGGGTAAGTTTCCTTACTCCACACGCCGCTGCTTACCTAGCGGTAAGTAGGAACCCGGTTTATAGTCGATTGTCGGATCGCTTTTCCGGGGATAATAATCCCTCCAAAAAAAAAAGGTAATAATTTGGTCAATCAATCCACGATTGTTTGTGGGACGCTGCTGTGTGCAATTGGCTGCCGTGTTTCTCCCACAAATATACAGTCAATTCACTTTGCAGCATATTCTGTGAAGCGCTTTGATAGGTCCAGAAGGCGTGAAAAGCGCCATATCAAATACAAGGATTATTATTATAATTGACTGTGTATTGTGTGGGCAAAACAAAATGTGAAGATTATTGTTATTAAATGATGGTCCATTAGATTTCTTAAAACCCAGAGTTTTTAAAACTCCAAAATCATAATTTGTCTGTTATTCTTAGAAAATTAGGAAAGAAACATCCATTTTACTCTAGAGACTATACAACTCTTGTGTGTTTTTTAAATTGGCAAGGTTGTGTCTCCAAACTTCTGCCTCCATCAGTTTCTTGTAGTATGGCTGTTTGCCGAATGAAAAGCTTTGTGTCTCGACTAAATGGATATTCAGACGAAACAACTGATAGTTTACCTGGAACATGTGCGCTCTTCCAGCTCAAAATGAATCAGAAACACACAATCTCAGTCTGTCTGTGCAGTTCTTTAGAGCTCCCGGAAGATGGATCAATTCCAGCTACCGCCAAATTCCTTGTTAATCAGTGTGAATGATTCATCTTGTTTGCTCTACAAAGAACTCTGCTGAATAGAAAGCACTGTGTAATAACACTGAACACAGCCTGCTGTAAATGGGCTGTGGTTTATTCAGACCTCCAGTTTAAGTATTTATTCTGTTTATTTATTGAAAACACTGAACATAGTTTACACCGACTAATAAGTTTATCGGTATTCCGTCAGCCACCATTAACCCATTCTTACCAATTATTAGTGTGAGTTGCTGTTACTAGTGTGCTTAATCTTACCATCAGGAGTTCTTGCTGCAAATGAAACAATTACACTGAATTCAGCTTTAAACATCCTTCTGGTTTAGATCTTATGAATTGTGATCACTGATGACGTCTCTGCCCCTCCTCGACCTATCTGCTGCACCATTGTCACTGTTGAGCTCTCTTTTCTCCTCAATCACATCACCTCCCCCCCACCCCCCCACACACACACATTCCCTGTGGGTCTGCACTTCTCTGGTTCCAATTGACTCATCACCTTCACGTTGTCTCCTCCAATTACTTCGCCTCTCGCTCTCACCTGTGGTGTAACCCAAGGCTCCTTGCTCGGTCCCCTCCTTTACCTTATCTACGTGCTCCCCATTTGGAACGTCATTCACAAGCATATTGTAAATTTTGACCCCAAAGTGGGGTAAACAAAACACCCTGAAAGACATCAGGATTAGATCCATCAATGTTATCAAAGAAATCTTCGTCCTCCTTCAGGGAACTTCTGTGAATTTGAAGACTTGTGTGGCAACGCTGTAAAACTTCAAATAGTGGTGCAGCTAATATTTCCAGTCTAAATAAAAACAGCTATATTTGCAAATAGAAAGTATGTGCTCACCAGCCCCACAAATATTCAGAGCCTAACCGTAAGCGGGGAGCACATTCCAATTCGCCAATGGTATGAAGAATTTTAGAGGCTAGTGCATTTAATTTATCAGTAGGTTAGGCTGGTAAACACTTACGCAGTTCTGACTAAACTGGAAAATTACTGGAAAATTAAGAAATTACTACATCCTCCATTGGATTTTAGCAAGTTACTGAAAAGACCTGAACTCAAAATGCACTTATGACTGGCAGTCCCACTGGGCTTTCCCAGTGGCTGGGTAAACCAGCCTGGATCATCGGAGGAGAATGAAGGACTGGTCTTGTGGTGATGGGTGTGGGCAGAGCCTTGTCCAGACTTATGCAAACATATTTCTTGGCAGAAGTAATATTAATGATACCCTTAAAGCTGCTTATCAGTTGAATATTAGAGCATGCATGGAGGAAGCATCCATGGAGGAAGAAACGAAAATAGAAATATGTTTCTTCAAGAAATAGTTTTGTGTAATTTACTTTAAGAGGGTTTTAATGATGGCTTATTGTAGCCTGTGAATCAGAAGGTTGTGGGTTCAAACACCACTTTGGGACTTTGAGCTCACAGACTAGGCTGACGCTCCAATGCAGTGTTGGGAGTCAGCATTGCATTGTCAGATGTGCAGTCCTTTGGATGAGATGCTAAAACAAGGACCTATCTGCCTGTTCTGGTGGACCCTAAAGCTCCCATGGAACAGAAAAGGGAACTGAGTTTCTCCTGGTGTCCTGGCCAACAATCCCCAACAATAAAATTGATTGTTCACTTCACGACTGTTTATGGGACAGCTATTTGTGAAGATTGGATTCCCTGGGGCATAACTATGCACAGAGCACATCCCACAAAATAGGTTGCTGAGGAGATTCCGGTGTCAGACAGCTCTGGGCTTTAATTCCATTCAGATTTTACCAGGATGTTCAGTGGTGCAATATACCCATTGTACTGTAGTGTTATACATAGGCTGTGTTATTCTGGTTTAAGGTGGGTCATACACTAGGTTGTATTATTCTGGTTTGTGCAGTAGTGTTATATATTGGGGTGTGTTATTCTCGTCCACGGTTTAATGCTGGAACAATGGCTAAATCCAGTGAATAGTTAGGTTTCTCATACTGTATCAATGGTTACATATTCGTAAGTCCCTGAGTGACCAATGACCTAGTTATTGAACCTGTGTCTGCCTGCAAATACCAAAATTTACCAGAATGCTTCCCATATCCTGGGTTATTGAGTGCTGACTAACTATTGCAAGCTAAGGTTTTATCTGCTTGTCTGGTGCTTATTTTGTTCCTGAGTGGTGCAAATATCACACCGCCCCCAGACTAAACAGAAATAACCATCATCTAAATATAAGTCACCAACATGCTTTTTATTCATCTCTGTAAAAATATCCCACGCACGAATATAGCCCCCTCCCTCGCGGTCACTGACTCTTACATTGGTTGCACTGGGATGTTCCAGACAATCTAGCATCTTCCATGCACCTGAGCTTCATTGTAGAGCTCCGTGTTCCTCTACACAGTTTGCCTATTCACTTGCGCAGAGACATTCACCTGGTAACTAACAGTTATGATTAAACCTTATACCAAAAACTGACCCTTGAACCTTACCACAAATGTCATCCTCGCTGAATCACACACACACACACACACACATATATACGCTATGCTCGTAACATCCCATTGCTTTGCATTAGATACTCACATCGTAAAACAAGCTAAACAAAAGTCAGCCGGTCAGCTCACCTTCAGATCACTCCGCACTGGATCGCACGTGTTCCTCTGGTGCGGTTCTGAGAACCATTTAATATTTTCATTCAAAATAGAATTTCGGAACAATTTGTTGATGAGCAAATGAGGACCAAAAATGGTACCATATTTGCCCTGTAGTTTTGCCCCGTGTGGAAAATCACAGTTCTGTAGGTGGCAAAATATTTTATGTTTTATAAATACTAAATATTTCATAGGGACATCCAAGGTGGATTAATGTGTGTGCTTGTATCTCCGCTATCTTGCGCTAAGAGTAATTTGACATTACGTTGAGGAAGTGCTTTGTCTTAACTGCTTTTGTGTGCCGATAGTCAGCAGGCTTTGAATGAGTGGTGAATTCTCCCACTTCAGTCACTGTCTCACTTTACCGTATCGCACATGACACACTTACAGAAAACCAGACAGGGTTTACACTCTGGTGACCCATCCATCGATGCACTAATTATAGCTCGCACCTCAGTGTGCGTGTGTAAAAAAATTACAACGGAGAGGGTCTGTCTCACTATGGTTCTGACAGTAAGTTAACTCATTCAAATGACTGATTGCCAATTAGCCTCCACTCTCCCCCCACCCCACCCCTCCCCATAACAACTCTGGAGCGTTTTACTCAACTTGCCTTTTGCAGTGGGGAACGAGGGATTTGGTTGGATTCAAGGAAATGGTGGTGGTGGGGGGGGGAGATGAATAAAAAAAAATCATTGGTGACATTGCTGGTAATGTCATCTGTGGAGCTTTGAGCAGCTTTTGATAGTTTACACTTTCAGTGACACTTCCCCGAAATCCAGTCAGTCTAAGGAGGTCAGAAAACGATTCCGGGAAAGAGTCAAACACCTTCCTGAACTTTATAGTAAAACTCTGCGGTGCAACTGCGCTTCCTCTTGTAGCGTGTAGTGAGGAGACCATATCTGGCTCTGAACGTAAGGCACCCACCGCAGTCCCAGGCTGGTTTACCATAAAGCACGTGTGCTCAGAGCTGGGGTGAGAGAGACACACACACACACACACGCATGCACACATATACACACACACAGCAAACACTGCACACAGTCCTCAGTACAGGCACAGAGCACACTAGGGTGAGCGAGTGAGAGAGAGATAAACACACACACACCCACAGAGCAAACACTACACACAGCCTCAGCCCAGCACAGGCACAGGGCACACTAGGGTGAGTGAGACAGACACACAGACACACACCCACAGAGCAAACACTACACACAGCCTCAGCCCAGCACAGGCACAGGGCACACTAGGGTGAGTGAGACAGACACACAGACACACACCCACAGAGCAAACACTACACACAGCCCTCAGCCCAGCACAGGCACAGGGCACACTAGGGTGAGTGAGACAGACACACAGACACACACCCACAGAGCAAACACTACACACAGCCCCCAGCCCAGCCAGGAGCAGACTCTCTCACTGTCCCTTTCTCTCCCCCCACGTTTTTTTCTCCACCAGGCAGAGAGGCGCTGGATATTTTCGGCTGCATACATAGATCTATTTTCATCTGAAAACACAACATTTCTTTGCGATCGCAGCAGCAAACGGGGACCAAACCCATCACATCTCTTGTGAAACGGTTCGTGCTGCAACAGAGTTAGATGATTAGCCAAAGGATTAGAGCCAAAGTTTATTATTTTTTTTATAAATAAAAAAAAATTAGATTAATTAAAAACATACAGGTTTGTTTGAAAAGACTTTTTTTTAAGACGTAAACTGATTGTTGTAACAGCAAAAGTAAAGGCTCGCAAGGTGCCACCTCGCTCTGAACTCTCATAATAATAATCCTCGCGTTTGATACAGCGCCTTATCACGTCGTTGAGACGTCTCAAAGCGCTTCACGGGATACACTGTAAAGCGAAGTGACTGTGTAGTTGGTGGGCGAAAGATGCCAGCCAATTGCACGCAGCAGCGTTCCACAAACAGTCGCGGATTGAGTGACTAAATTATTATTTCTCCCCCCACTCAAAAAAAAACCCTCTCTCCTGGGCTTTCTCTGAACTGGAAGCTGCCCCCTCATCCCTGAGATGACGCCCTCAAACTCCCCCCACCACCCTCCCTACCCCCCGCCCCGCCCCGTCCCCCCCCCCCCCCCGCCCGACCCAACCGGGCGCGCTGCCAGTCTCGTTCTAAACCTGCTGTCATTTCGGGTAAAACTCCGGGCGCTGCGGGGAAACCAGCCCGCGTGGCTTCCGCGCCCGAGCCTCGCCGGCACTCAGGACGCTGCCCACGAAGAGACCGGCGGCAAGTCTCGCCTCCTTATGAGCGGGAGAGTCTCTTTAAGTTTCCTTTAACGCCGAGTCTCTTTACAGAGCCGGGTCGGAGTCGCCGTGAGGCTCGAGCGTGAAAGACGCCAACGGCTGAGTAACGCTCGCAGGAAATACAGCCTTGTGCTTAACCTCCCGCAAACCTTCTCCCCCCCCCACCCCCACCCCCACCCTCTCCCCCCTTTCTTCTTCCCCTCCCCCCTCCCCACCCTTCCCCCCCCCCCCTTTCTCCCCCCCTTCAAAGGACACACACAGACAGACACACAGTCACACACCAAAAAAAAAACCAACAACGTAAACACATTTTGTAGAAGCGACGAGAAGTGAAACTGAAAGTGAAATGGGAGGATTTCTCGAGAAGAGACACCTCGTTTGAAACCAGAGCCCCAATCATTTCTTGGAAGTGCTCCTCCATCACCTCCTCCCCCCCCTCCCCCCCCCCCCCAGAGCATCGCCTCCCCCCACTGACCCCCTCCCTCTGTAACTCTAAGGGGAGGAGTTGGGATAAAAACCTTTTACAGGAGAGAGAGAGAGAGAGACTCACACACACACTCACACAGAGAGAGAGAGAGAGAGGCATTGCCACTCACACACACTCACACACTCACTCTCTCTCTCTCCCCCTACAATAGCCTCTAAACCCACACCCACACCGACACTGACACCGACACCGGGACCGGGACCGGGGGAGAGGTTGTGGTATAACTACTAAAGGAGCCGAAGGGGTATTTTTGTTAAACAAAGTCCTTCCCCGGTGTGTGTGTGTGTGTGTGTGTGTGTTTGCACAGTGCAGTGCCCGGAGCGGCGCTGAGCGGCAGTTGTTCCGATCACAGCGATCGTTTTTGATGCAGAAGAGGTAAGAATCCGCTTTCAGCCCCAATTCATACATCAGAGCCCTCAGTGGGTACTGTGGGTTGTACGTATTGTGTATAGTGTATAGTGTGTAGTGTATAGTGTGTAGTGTATAGTGTGTGTAGTGGGCAGTGTGTGTGTGCAGTGTGTGTGTAGTGGGCAGTGTGTGTGTGTAGTGTGTGTGTAGTGGGCAGTGTGTGTGTGCAGTGTGTAGTATATAGTGTGTGCAGTGTGTAGTGTGTGCAGTGTGTGTATAGTGTGTACAGTGTGTGTATAGTGTGTGCAGTGTGTGTAGTGTACAGTGTGTGTGCAGTGTGTGTGTGTAGAGTGTATAGTGTGTGTGTGTATAGTGTGTGTGTGTATAGTGTGTGCAGTGTGTGTATAGTGTGTGTATAGTGTGTGCAGTGTGTGTATAGTGTGTGCAGTGTGTGTATAGTGTGTGCAGTGTGTGTATAGTGTGTGCAGTGTGTGTATAGTGTGTGCAGTGTGTGTATAGTGTGTGCAGTGTGTGTATAGTGTGTGCAGTGTGTGTATAGTGTGTGCAGTGTGTGTATAGTGTGTGCAGTGTGTGTATAGTGTGTGCAGTGTGTGTATAGTGTGTGCAGTGTGTGTATAGTGTGTGCAGTGTGTGTATAGTGTGTGCAGTGTGTGTATAGTGTGTGTATAGTGCGTGCAGTGTGTGTATAGTGTGTACAGTGTGTGTATAGTGCGTGCAGTGTGTGTATAGTGTGTGCAGTGTGTGTATAGTGTGTACAGTGTGTGTATAGTGTGTACAGTGTGTGTATAGTGTGTACAGTGTGTGTAGTGTACAGTGTGGAGTCCTGTAGCTCAGTGGTTAGAGCACTCACTTTGCAAGTGAGAGACCTGATTTCAATTCCCGGCACAGGGTGAAACCTCAGGCAGTTTCCTTACTCCACACAGAGCCCTAATAATAATAATAATCCTCCAAAACAATAATAAATTGGTCATTTTCAATCCACGACCGTTTGTGGGACATTGCTGTGCGCAATTGGCTGCCGCGTTCGCCCACAAATATACAGTCAATTCACTTTACAGAGTGTTCTGTGAAGCGCTTTGGGACGTGAAAAGCACTATATCGAATGCAAGGATTATTATTATTATTATTAATGTGTGTAGTGTACAGTGTTTGTGCAGTGTGTGCAGTGTGTGTGTGTGTATGCAGTGTGTGTAGTGTGCAGTGTGTGTGTAGTGTGCAGTGTGTGCAGCGTTTGTATGCAGTGTGTGTAGTGTGTATAGTGTGCAGTGTGTGTGTGTGTAGTGTGTGTGTGTAGTGTGCAGTGTGTGTATGCAGTGTGTGTAGTGTGTATAGTGTGCAGTGTGTGTGTGTGTGTGCAGTGTGTGTGTAGTGTGTGTATGCAGTGTGTGTAGTGTGTATAGTGTGCAGTGTGTGTGTGTGTGTGTGTGCAGTGTGTGTGTAGCCGGTGTGAGCAGTCAGGTTTGCAGTGACTGAGTTGCGGGACATGTTGGAGGGCCAGTGGCCGGTGCTGTATGTTGCGCTGAGGATCGCTGTGGCTGAGAGTGTGAGTGAGTGAGAGAGACCCGGTGGCTGATGGTGATGGCTGATGGTGATGGCTGATGGCTGATGGTGATGGCTGGGCAGCGGCCAGACTGACTGACATGGCTTTAGACTTGTGTGCGGAGCTGAAGTTGCTGTTGAAATGTTTTGTTGGAGCTGAGGAAAGTGGGGGAGAGGGGGGGGGGGGTCGTGCCCCACCCTCACCACCATGGGTGTAAAGAGGCAGTGAACATTGAGGCTGAAGCTCTCAGCCCCTCTCAGGCACTACAGGACAGGACAGGGAGAGAAATGCTCTACATTACAACATATAATGGCTCTCAGTTACACCTGCAAAAAACAAAAAGTGTGTGTGTGGGGGTATTGGAAGGGTTTGGGGGGGAGAGGGTATTGAGTGTGTGTGGGGGTGAGAGGGTATTGCGTGTGTATGAGTGTGTAGGGGGGTGGGTATTGAGTGCGCGTGTGGGGGTTAGGGGGGGTGGGGTGGGAGGATAATGAGAGTGGGTGAAGGTATTGAGTGTGTTTAAACCTGACCTGCTTTCATTACATGTCAGCCCGGGGATTGGGCGTGGGGCTGAGCAGTGGGGGGGGGGTGTGGGGGGAGGGGGGGAACCTTACAGAATTGTGAGCGTGTCTGTGGCACAGGTCACTAAAGCAGAAGTTGGTGACACATTACACTCACAGCGCTCGCCTATCCTAACCTGTGGCTGTCTTAAACCTGCCCATGTCACAGCGACAGGTCCGCCTTCTGATAACCCATCTCTCAACCACAATAAGAGCTCGAGGAAACGATGGGAAGACAACCCCTTATTATTGTTACTGTGCTGACTTTGAAGTCTTCCAGGAGCTCACAGTCTGACTGTCTCTCTCTCTCTCTCTCTCTCTCTCACAGGACTGCTGTTCTGCACTGCAAAGAGGCTGCTAGCGATGGGAGCCCACCCCAGCTGGTGGTTGCTGTAGGATGGTGGCGGACAGTGATCTGACTGACAGAGCCGCCAATGCCAGAGAGCGACTGCAGCCTCAGATAGTGGAGGTCGCGGAGGCCGGAGCCCAGCCTGGACAGCCTGGAGAGCCGCGGGACGGGGCCAGACACCAGCCGCAAACTCACTTCTCGACGTTCAGGTCTATGGATGATTACCTCATTGTCAACAGGGCATCCAGGTACCTGGAGGCCAGTGGGTTTTACTGGGGGCCGATGACAGTGGAAGTTGCTCACAGCAAGCTAAAGAGTGAGCCTCCGGGCACCTTCTTGATCAGGGACAGCAGTCAGAACAATTGCTTTTTCTCGCTCAGTGTGAGTACCCACGGCGAGGCCATCAGCACCAGGATACGGTTGCGGGACGGACTCTTCAGGCTGGATTGCCACAACGAGTCGTTCGACTGTGTTATGAAGTTAATCGAACACTTTACAGTCTCGCCCCAGAAGTTTCTCGGCAAGCCTCTTCGGAAGGTCAGGTTGCAGTCTCTGCAGGAGATCTGCAGGAAAAGGATTATTGAATCATTTGGGAAGGAGAACACTGCTCGGCTCCCGTTAAATCCATTTTTCAGAGAGTATCTTGACGTCTTTCCATTTCGGATTTAAAAGCAGCATTATCCCCACCAGGACACGTGAAGAGGAGCTAATGGAACCTGGGCATTTTGGAGGGATGGCCGCAAATACCTGTCGTGTCCACACCTGGATTACTGCCTTTTGTAGCATCCTGTTTTACTTGAACATTCTAACTGTTTACATTGAAACGATATGTTTACACTATGTGGGACTAAAACTCCCATTGATACTCTCTGCTATGCAGAGTTTTGACAAACAAGATATTTTTTTAAATAAAATAAAATTTATGATGAACATTCTACAAGTTAATTTTGTGCATGTTTTGGGTTATTGTAAAACGGACCCTGCCTCGTGCTCCTTAACCACTGAGAGACACGTCCATTAGGAATCCTCGGATCTGCAGGTGGGAAGTTCGTCAACAGGTCCCCAACACACCAGCCTTACAGTAACAAGTCCACTCTGCGATTGGCAGATCGCGAGAAGTAGCCCATAGCAATTTCTTTTTTCAATTTAAATATTTCTCTCCGCTATTTTTTTTTTCTCCTTCAGTTTTCTCTTCTCCTGAAACCACAGCCTGGCCTATAGTTAGGGCCGCACAGCTGGATGCGACACGATAGCTCCCGAGCTGGTGAGTGCGCTGGAGCCGCTGTGTACTATAGGGCTCCATAGGGATAAATAATGTCAATGATGTGCCAACATCGCATGGAGTGTGTAACGTTGGCTGAGGCAGGACGCCCCACTAATTTCTCTGCCCCTTTTATGGGTGAAAATGTTTGGCTTCCAGATGTTGGAATGGTGGGAATTCACTGAGATGAGGATCCAATGGGAAGTTTGATATTCTCACTGCGTAACGAGGTTCAAATCCTTTTGTTGCCCTTTGAACCCAGTCACTGTTAAGCTTTGCTGCTGCCTCCATGAAGCATCTGACTCCTGGGGTGCGGCAGAATTTGATGGCGGGCAAGGTATTTGGTGGTTGTAGGGTGTATTGTGGATGGTTGGGGCAGGAGTATGAAGCAAGAACCAGGGTGTGTTTGCACAGTAAGAAACAGAAAACTGCACAGAGAGAAACAGAAGTGACAAAGCAAATGGAAAGGAATAGAGGGAAGCAGGAATAATTGATGGTCTGTAAATCCGTCAATTGGCTCTTTGTGGTTTAGACATGATGAGATGGCATCCTCTGCAAACCCCAAATACAAAAACAAGTGATTCCACAGAAACTACAGTAACTCCTGATAACTCATCATTCCAAGGATAAAGGGCTCAGTGACTAGTTATCCGCGAGTTTGGCATATGTATAAATACTGTACATAAACAGATGCGGCTGGGAGATTGACAGCATGACGACTTAAGTGGTAGTGACAACTTGAGCCAGAGTCGAGTTATTAAGAACTTAATGTCCTGAATAGAACGGTATGGAAACCCGATGGTCCAGAAATACTAATAAACAAATAAAGAAGGGCATTTGGGTCGAAAACAAACAATATCCTGTTCCCAGCAATAAACCGCTTCCTGTGGCCAGGACTGTTACATTGTGTGACTTTGCAGGATTATTTCAAGGGATATAAAAAGCGCTGGTCAGGGAGTGTGTTGTTTCATTTCACAAAATAATCCCTGTCGTGCAATTCAAAATAATCTCTATTGTGTAGCTTGTTTGCGAAGGTGTCATTACAATGATAAGCATCGAGCACCTGAACGACAGAAAGACACTCACACACATAGAATTATCCAAGTGAAAAAACAGACAGCAAAGCGAGCGAGAGAAAGAGAGAGAAGCAAACAGACACAGGAAAGAGAATCGAGTTTAGGCTGAATCACAGAGCTGTTGGGTCCAGTAATGCTCACAGCCTCAGCGCACAAAGTGCTCAAGAACTGACTTAAAGTGGCGTCCGACACGCTGTGTACCAGGAAGGTACACCCCCCCCCCCGACTGAGTACAGTAACAGTCTCGTATTCCTGTACCTGCAGCGCTTGAGAGCATCGATGGCAGAAAGGCCGTCAGAGAGTTTCACTTTCGTGACATTCGGTGTTTGAAAACTTTGATCTGAGTCAAATTATCAACCAGTAAAAAAAAAGAAAAAGCACCAGTGAGGAAGGGAACTTTTTTGAAATTTTTCCTTTGAATCATTACTTCAGATTCATTCTCATAAAAAGACCTTGTTTGTCTTGTTACACATTTGCCAGCGCGAGCGGTTTTAGTTGGTGTTTGTTCAGAGATAGTATTATTTTACTCTTCAATGCTAAAGCTACTGGAGACATCACAAAACCTTCACACTGATGTTGCTTGCTCTGGCTGGACATGCAGCGGAAAGCTTGCCAGGTCTGTGATTCAGTCTAAACTAGATTCTCTCAATGGCAAATTATATTCTTTTAGCTGGTTAAACTCCAGCAGTTACGCCCAACACATACTCTAGCGTCTCCAAGCCTTGGCTTGTGTCTGTTCTCACCTAATGCAAATTAGCTAAGCCACATTTTATATAGAAAAACAAACAGAAAGGATCAATTGCAATATCCCCTTTGAGTGTTGACCTGCTTGTTCACAAGAGATTTATTTCGTAAGTTATCACAATTAAAAGGATTAAAATTAATATTGCCCGTAACAAAGAGCCAACAAGTCAGAAAGTTAACTCTGAGTTAAATAATATTCATTAGCACAGAACCACTAACACCATTTAACCTGACACATGTGATAAGTTAACCACAAGAGTTTCTGACATTACCAGACTTACTGGAAAAGCTCATTGATGCTGCTTCCCCGAACACAGATACTCAGGGTTTGAATTAAATCATCGGTCAGGGTCATGGTTTTTAAAGCCTGTCTTCTCCTTTTTACATATCCCGTAAAAGCTGCCGGAACAAAGTCCAGGATCATCAGCGCATATTGCGGGAGACTGACTACTTCAAGCGATGCTCTCAATGCAGATCATAAACCAGACATTAGTCTAATCCTTTATCGAAAGAGGAAAACTCCAGAGTCAGATTGGTCTGAAATAGTCCTCCTGCTTTACGGCAAATTCAATTCAAATGATTTCTTGTGGATTTTATTTCCCCCTAATTTGTACAGCCACTGTTCCACTCACAGCTCCAATCAGATGCTTTTAGCAGGATTATAAAGAGAGAGAGAGAGAGAGAGAGAGAGGGGGTGTAATAATAATAATAATACTGAAAGAACATCCCTTGTTGCTCTGAATATCACAAATGATTAAATATGTTTCCTGCTTATTCCTGTATACAGTGCAATGCGAGAAATGTTTCAGAGATCGAGACTCACAGCCTCCAGTCTTGCTCATCCATTAAAAAAATGTCTTTTCAAGTATGTGTTTCAAATGGAATAAAGGATGGAGGAAATAAAGGTCTACCAGTCTTGGTGGACGTTAAAGATTCCTATGGCACTACTTGAAAAGAGAAGGGAGTTTCTCTCTCCCAGTGTCCTGGCCAACAATCCCCAAGATAACAACAACAACAACAAGATTCCATTTATAAAGCGCCTTTCACGTCAGGAGGACGTCCCAAGGCGCTGCACAGTTGGGTCATGACCCGAGCAGGGGGAAAATGGTCAGGGTGAGGGGAGGGAAGGGAGGGAGCGAGGAGGGGGGAAATGGTCAGGGTGAGGGGAGGGAAGGGAGGGAGCGAGGAGGGGGGAAATGGTCAGGGTGAGGGGAGGGAAAGGAGGGAGCAAGGAGGGGGGAAATGGTCAGGGTGAGGGGAGGGAAAGGAGGGAGCAAGGAGGGGGGAAATGGTCAGGGTGAGGGGAGGGAAGGGAGGGAGCGAGGAGGGGGAAGAGAGTCGAGAGGGGAGCTGAAGGCTCGGTCAAAGAGAATTGGTCACTAACGCCATGGCTGTTTGTGGGACACTGGTGGTGTGCAAATTGGCTGCCTGCATCTTCTGCAAAGATCTTCTGTGTCGTGATTGCGCAGTAACTAAATTTCACAGAGTCTTTAATCACAGTCACAAAGTGTCATCTCACAGTAAGTAAAGTCGGGTGAAGTACAGAATGTTCACAATGTCCGATTTCTTCCCTGCTTTTGTTTCTACAGTGCACTGACCAACAACTGAAACATGTGCAAGAATGATGGTAGGTATTTAGAAGTACCTACATTGTGTTCAGTTACAAGTGTTTAACTGTATTTAGACAGGGCGAAACCTTGGGCAAGTTTCCTTACTCCACACGCCTAATAATAATCCCTCCAAAAACCAAAAACAATAATTAAATTGGTCATTTTCAATCTACGACTGTTTGTGGGACATTGCTGTGCGCAATTGGCTGCCGCGTTCGCCCACAAATGTACAGTCAATTCACTTTACAGTGTGTTCTGTGAAGCGCTTTGGGACGTCCTCCCGACGTGAAAAGCGCTATATCAAATACAAGGATTATTATTATTATTATTATAGACTTCTAGAGGATCAATCGGTGTGAATGTGTGAACTCCATCATTTTCTTGGCAGATAATGATCTGTCGCCATGTTTGGTGCCACATCTTCTGTAACATGGATGGAGTGACGAGACGAAAAGCATCTCTGACAACTTGTTTCAGTTCCTCCGTAGTCTCATATCATATCATGTCACTGTTTATAACAGGGGGTGTAACAGGACTTTGTGGACACCCTGTACTTGAACATATTTCAATGATAAGAGGTGATATCAAATGCAAGGAGTATTTTGAAAGATATTAATAATAATAATCAGCTGGCGCTTGATCCTATTTACAGAGGTCAAGAGTCCCTGTTTGGATTTGTCTCGATTTATTGTCTTGTATCTCACTCGCAGACACTTGTGATCTCATATTAACATAGGATTTACCATTGGTCTCTATGGAGCTCGATGTGCACAGAACCTTGTATAAACTTCCAGCCCAAGTGATGTTCTGTTTCCAAAACAACCAATTTCATTTTGGAAATGATTAAAATGCAGACACACGCTAACTCTGAGAACACATAACCTGCCATACAGTGACTGACTATCAGAGTGGCAATTCCAGCCAGAAGGTTAGTTTAGAAATGTTTGTATTGTATTATAATACAGAATTTTTTATTGCTTACTGTTGCCCACAAAATACACAGTCGCACCACATTACAGTATATCCTGTAAAGCACTGTGAGTCACCTTGGCGATGTGTTCATAAAAATAATCCTTGCATTTGATACAACGCTTTATCATGTTGTTGAGACATCTCCAAGTGCTTTACCAGCTAGATTGTAAAGTGGAGTCACTATATTTTGTGAGTGAGACATGGCAGCTAGTTGCGCACAGCAATGTCCCACAAACAACCATGGAGTCAGTGACCAATTTTATCCGGGGGATTGTTGGCCAGGATACCAGGAGAGAGAAACTCCCTTCTCTTTTCAAATAGTGCCGTGGGATCTTTAACATCCACCTGAACGGACAGATGGGAACTTGCTTTAACATCTCATCCGAAGGCCGGCACCTCCGATAATGAATACCCCCCCAATATGGCAATGGAGTGTCAGCCTAAACTATGCAATTCCAAGTTCCGATGTGGGACTTGAACCCACAACCTTGTGACTCAGAGGTGAGAGTGCTACCACTGAGTCAGGCTGATATAAGTTGAATCAAATGTAAGGATGATCATCATCATTATTATTATTATTATAGCTTTTTGTTAAGGGAAACATTCCCTCTTTTAAGATATTCCTTTCCCTATCCTGTCTGAGCATCGGAAGCCCCCAGAGTGCAGAGGAACACACAACCTCCTGAGCCAGAGGCCAGAGTTCTACCAACTGAGTCAGGCTGATACCCATCTGTTTGGGTTTATTTTGCATCATCCATCATTTCCCCACTTAGGGGCGTGCACAGGAAACCAAGCCGTATGAATGTCCAGCCCTTCTACCGGGAAATGAAACCTCCCTTTCTGAAAGAAAGAATGACTGTGCAGATACTCACGTTCCTGACAAATCTATGGGAAGTCATAGACATGGATATCTGATGGACACAGGAGATGTTAAACCACAGATGTTGTTCACACAAAGCACCATTCACACAGACACCATCTTGGATCATTGTATAGTTGGATGCCAAGCAAGGGAGAAAGGGTTGGGGAGGTGACCATAGGCCATAAACCTATGTATATTTGCCAATAAGCCTTGCATTTGATATAGCGCCTTATCACATCATTGAGACGTCTGAAAGAGCTTCCCAGAATATATTGTAAAGTGGATTGACTGTGTAATTTGTGGGTGAAACACACCAGCCACTTGCACACAGCAGTGTCCAATAAACAGTCATGAATTGAGTGACCAAATTCTTCTTATTTTTTTTGAAGGGCTTATTACACCCAGAAAATGATCCACCAATCGACCAACACTGAACAAACAGACATTTTTTTTAGCCTCTCTCTCCTCAGGCCCCAACTCCTCCCCCCCCCACCCAGTATACCACCAAATGCAAAATAAATCAGTTATAACCACACTGGGAAGCATTATTATAAATAATACCATATTTACAGTAAACTGTGCATGTTGTAGGTGAACACGGCAGCCAATTTGACACAGCAACTGGCCACAAACTGCCGGGCAATAAATGTTGGCCAGGACTCTGCGAGAAACCAGTGCGTCATTCCATTGAAAAGTCTCCTAGGGTTTTATAGTTGAGTGTAGGGACTGTTTAAGGCAAGCACAGTGAGATCCCACCATGAGGTGAATGCCTAGTTTCCAGTAACCAGAGGATGTTGGCCGGGACACACACAGAGTTGATTTGGCCACGTTCCTTCTCAACCAGAAATACTTTACCAACAGACGTTGTTCCCCAAGCTACTTTGCAGGAAGAGGCACCAGTGTTTTTTTTAAAAGAAAGATTGCGGCCTCAGAATGTAAAGCAATCTCTAGTTTCATTTTCATTTAACTGTTCACATGGTTTCACTTTTGACGACAGAATCCCTGAGAGCTATAAAAACATTCACAACATCTGCTCAGCATGTCTCGAGTTCACAGCTGAGACTTGCCTCTTGGCAGTTCAGTGATATTGATATGTGTTGGGAGGCAGGTCAGGGGCTAATTTCTAACATCAGTTACGTTCATCATAATAATAATCCTTGCGTCTTATCACGTCTTCCAGACGTCTCAAAGCGCTTCACGGGATATACTGTAAAGTGAATTGCCTATATTTTGTGGGCGAAACACGGCAGCCAATTGCGCACAGTAGTGACCCACAAACATTCATGGATTGAGTGACCAAATTATTATTTTATTTATTATTAAGTGCTATTCAGCGACACCTCTTCTTTATTCTGCTATGCCATATTTTGTGTTCAGCTGAAAATTTCTCCCTTACTCCAATCAACATTTTATTTTTTTTTAAAAACAAAGATTCAATTTGCGAGACGGGGTGAGAGAGGAAAGGGCAAAGGAAGCTCGGAGTTCCAGTACACAAACAAAACCACAGGAACTAACCACCGTGCATCCAGTCAGGAAAGCAAAACAAAAAGGAAAACAGTCAGTTACAGGAAATGTCCAGGCTGGCGTATGGAAAGCAAAGAAAAAATAAATAAAACAGCCCCAAAGTGCAGAGAAACAGGAAGGGTTTATATCACCAAACAACCCTCTCTAACTTCATTCTGGTGCTGCACAGTTTGCTGATTGTTAAAGCCGCCTGGCACTGTACCAGCTGCTGTGTTAGATCTCTATCATTGCCAGTGCTGAGTGATGCCAAGGACCCAGTAAGCCACTGTGCGGCCCTGGCAGGAGGACACCACCAACCCGAAGAGGAGAAATCAGCTCAGCAACCCAAGTCCCTTAGCATAGCGGTCAGCGCGCTCACCTCACAAGCGAGAGGACCCGGGTTTGATTCCTGGGGCAGGGCAAAACTTTCGGCAAGTTTCCTTACCCCGCACACCTCTGTTTACCTAGTGATCAGTAGGAAGCTGGCTTTTAGTCCTGTTTTAGGAACCTGATTGGCTGATCAATTTCTGGGGGTAATAATCCCTCCAAAATCGTTTTAAATAAATAAAATAATAATTTGATCACTCAATCCCTGACGGTTTGTGGGACGTTGATGTGTGCAATCGGCTGCCGCGTTTCGCCCACAAAACACACAGTGAATTCACTTTACAGTGTATACTGTGAAGCGCTTTGAGACATCTAGAAGATGTGATAAGGCGCTGTATCAAAATGCAGGGATTATTATTACTAAGCATCAGAATGGTGCGTGCTGATCTGCACATCCTCACCCACCTGAGAGTTGTTTTCAGGCTGTAGCTTAAAGAGGCTGGTAGCGTCCTTGGGTACATTACCCATCAGCTGATCCTAATATAAACAAAGTAGAACCTTTACATCAACAGCTGGTGGGAGAGCTGCAGCTTTATTAAACACATTCTTACTTCTGAACCAATTGAACTCTTCAAGGCACGAAATACTGTCATTTTCCCATAACATTTTATCTAAAGTTAAAGTAACTACCCCGTAGCATACCTCACACTTAGACATAAACTCTTACAACAACAAGCTGACTCTGATTAGGCTGATGGTATCCACAAATCATTCCAATACGGACTAACGACTCCATAAGCATTTGTAACTGAACAACAATAATATTTTAAGCAGAAAATTCTTTCTGATTCCAACAGTTTGGATTCCCATAAGAACGATGATGGGTTCCTGCGTGTGTCAGACACTCGGCTGGCTAAAAAAAAATGAGCTTCCGAATCTTAAGATAACATGGGCTTATGGTGGTGTAATCAGGCCCCGGGGCTCCCTTTGATTACCTGATACCTTGGGAATCTGTTTTAATCCGATTACAGAAAGCAGTGAGCACAAAGCATTGGTGACGAGCTTTAGGGTGCGTTTTACTTCAAATTCTATATGCAAGGATTTCTTCATCTCAAATGAGTCAGTGGCAAAGTGTTAAACAAGAAATAAAGCTTATCGCACAGGGAGGGCAAGAAACTCAAGGTATTTAGACGTCTTCCTCTCTCTGGCCTCCCAAACCCATGACCAAGCTCAAGAGTATCCAAATCAGACTCGGAGTTCCACATATGTATACCACCAACACACAGAAATTGCTCTGTTTGGAATCAAATGCGCACTCTCTCCCTGGAGGGACGCACCCTGATTACCTAAACGCAGAGCATTAGGCGTTGGTTGGCAAAAGCTTGGGGACCCAAAAGTGTGCATTGCGGGTAACTGTTGAAATTGCTAAAACTATAGAGTTTGGCCATTGAGAGCACTGTTTGGCAAGCTTTCCTGCAGCTTGTCCAGCTCGGCTGGCTGATGACAGGCTGGGCTGGGCTGCCATCAGCAGTGTCCTGGAGTACTGCAGACCTGCTCAGGAACCAGAATACTGAGAGTGATTGCCGCAGAGGGTTGACTCCCCTGTACTTTGAGACACAGAAGGTGCAACATAAATGCAAATTGTTCACTGGAAGAAACTCCCTTCTCTATTCGAAAAGTGCCCTTGGGATCTTTAACATCCACATGAACAGGCAAACAGGACCTCGGTTTAACGTCTAATCCGAAGGACGGCACCTCCGACAATGGAGTGCTCCCCCAGCACTGTGTTGGAGAGTCAGTTCAGACCATGAATTCAAAGTCCCCGACATGATACATGCATGAGAATGCAAGACGTTTGGATCCGCAGGCAATGAGTGGTACCAGGCGAGCGAGACCGGCACCTTGGGTTGAGAAAACAAAAGCAACAATTGCATTCCCTTATGTTTGTGCGTAGATTCCATAATAGTAACATCACTTCCTCTCACGCACCCTGTTCACTATTGTTTACAGAGGGAAATCTCACTACTGGTTTCCTTTGAAAAATCAAAATGTTACAAAGAATTGTGAGTCAACACTCTGCCTGAAAGGTTGGATTATTATCACTGGTCTTGAGTTACCATTAGTTGATCCCACTACATAACCTGTATCTTGAACAATTGAATTTCACAATATTCATTCATCTCATTCTTAGATTGTGTTGTCCGTTGGGTTACTTACTATTCGTCCAGGCTCCTTTAATGACAAAACCAATACTATCATTCCTTGTTTCCTTATCTAGTTATTACCTTCATAACCTCAGGACAAACTTTACTATTTTCTCATTTCTTAGCCAATTCTAGTTGTGAACTTCCAACGAAAGCTGTAATTATTGGACTGGTAGTGCGATCTGGTTGAACTGAAACACCCCTCCAATCTGCATTCCGGTGACAGCCATTCTAAGAACAGCTATTTAAATATTTGGAACGGATCCATTTGGCAATACTTTGTTCAATGTAATCTGCCTCAAAAAAGGGAGACTGAGGAAAGGCCTAAGGTGCACTTGTGTATTGTGGCAGTGGATAGAGAATACAATGCTTATGTAACAGCGTGTGGGGACATGGAAATTCAATGCTTAGAAGTTGCTGCACAATTTGACAAGTGATTTTCACTCTCCAGGATTCCCTCAGGCTTCCCCATCAATTCAATCTTTTTCTTACGAAATTAGCACACACAATTATTTTTCTTATTTTCTCCCCGTTGCCCTCCGTCTCTCTGCTCCCGGTCTGCACTCTCACTGCGGGGCGCTTCCACGGGTGCTGTCCGGCAAGCTTCCCCACTGCTTGTCCAGCTAGGACCACCCTACCCGTTAAGAGCTTTGGCTTACAAGGTTAACAGGAGCTGAGTGGGTTGACTCCCTACGCCCAGTGACTGGTCTGCCCATCCAGGTCCTGCCGATGAGCCAGGCTGGCTGTGTGGTCATCAGCATTGCCCTGGAATACTGCGGACCCGCCTTACCTTACTCCACATGCCCTTGTTTACCTAGCAGTGAGTAGGAACCTGGTTGTTAGTCGATTCGTGGATCGCTTTCCAGGGGTAATACCCCCTCTCCCACCAAAAAAAAATTGGTCACTCAATCCATGACTGTTTGTGGGACATTGCTGTGCACATTTAGCTGCCATGTTTCTCCCACAAAATATACATTCACTTTACAATCTATTGTGTGAAGCGCTTTGAGTTGTCTCAACGACATGATAAGGCACGATGTCAAATGCAAGGATTATTATTATTATACTCATTTTCCATTTGGCACAGAGCAACAAGGCTGATCCAGATGCTGCTGTGATCCTGAAAGAGTTAAAATATTTTCTTCCCAGTAAATCATAAGACCTTGAGTATTGTTTCCTCTTGTTCTTTCATTTGCCAAGAAAATCCTCTTAATGGGAGGTTACGCTCTCAGCTACGAAATAACCACATGTTCCTGATTTCCTTTAATGGTTCCTTTCAAAGAAAATCAGTGAGCTTCAAAGAAATGTTAGACTATCAGACAGCTGCCTGCAGTCGGCTCACATTTAACTGTATCGTCACTGGTGTGAGCTGCTGAGAGAAAGCAAGAGAGTGAATGAACACACACCCTTTTCTTTTTATATAGTGCCACAGAATCTTAAACGTCAAGGAAAACAACACATTGCATTTATCAGCCTAAGGTTTTTGATGTTCCTTTAATTAATGCTGGTTAATAGTTGCTTTAGGCTGACTATGAATATATCGTGCATAAAGCAGCATATTTCTGAGCTAAACTATTGAAGCAAATGTAGGTCTGAAGACTCAAGTCACAGCACTGCTGGAGAGCAGCTGATTCAGTGTGTCACCGGGTAGTGTTTTGGGCATTTGATAGAGCACTTTTATCAAATCTTCACGTCTCAAAGTGCCTGGTTTATGGAGTTATGTTACTGATTGTGTAAATTGATACATAATCCTCACATTGATTTCTCTTTGTTTATTGTTTTCAAAGAAATACAGAATCAGCAAGTAACCTAATACAAGGTCCGTAAAGTCGTATCAAACTGGGCATATGGAGGCTTGGCCTCGTGAGTTTTTTTGGCTGGTGTCTGACACATGCAGAAACCCATGGCCATGATATATCCAGAGCATCCAAACCGAACTGAGAATTCCATCCCACATACATATGAAAATCCCAGCGATAAATTGCTGGAATGGAATGAGTGCTCTCTCCCTGGAGGGACGCTTTCTGCTTGCCTAATTCCGGAAAATTATTGTGCAGCTTGGCAAGAGCCAAGACTTGGGGGACCCCAGAGTGTGGGTACTGTTGGAGTCCAACCAACTGAAACCGTGTAGCTTGCCTTGATAAGGCGCTATATGACAGCATATCATTAGAACAGGTCAACATCTTGCAGTCGGGCAATAGGTCTATAGAGAGGCAAGTCTTAAGCCTGCCTGCGTATCAGTGATCATTACTGTATATAATGTTGGGTAATGGAACCCTCCACTATGTGACTGACTTGGAAGGTTTAAGAGAAGGGGAGTTGGCTCAAAGAGATAACGTAATAATAATAATAACCTATTATATATAACTTAGAAAGTCTTATAGAAATCCCTGTGGAGTTCCCCAGATTGTAAACTTTTAATGACCGTGTGAATTGCAGCCAATGTTAACGTCACTCCACCTTCTGGGAGGGAGGGAGCGAGGGAGGGAGAGGTGAGGGGATTTGGTGGGGGAGATACGTGGTGTCAGTTTCATTATAAATACTGTACAGTTGAGGGAAAAGTAACAATTTGCAAATTGCTGCAATATTTACCAGGCCACACAGATTCCTGTGTTTGCTGTACTGCCAAAGCCAACCCACACATTTCCATAATTGTCCCGGCAGGTCGTGTCCCAGAACCTTTGACAGTTTTGGAGCACGACCCCGAGCCGGGGAGAGGTGACCCTAGGCACCAACCCCATGGTGAGAGGGTACAGTTAAAGTCTCTCCCCCACCCCACCGAAACTGGATCCCTCCACACTAGTGACAACACGGTCACTGAGGGCGATGATGCTTTAAATAATAATGTTTAAATTCTAATAAAATTAATATTCTAATAAAATTATATTAGAATAGTTAGATTCAACTTAATGTAAATAAGAGAAGATATTCATTATAAATCGGAGCGAGCTCTGGAAGGATGATAGGCCATTCTAGTGAAAAAGAAGCATTCGCAAAGCACTCTTGGTCCAGACTTTCTGCAAATATTTACATTTAGATTTTGATCGATTTGGTTGTGGGAAATTTGTTCGACGACCCAACATGACTTCACAACGTAGGAAATTTTCATGGGGAACTTCAATTGGGAGGAGGGTGGGAGTGGGAAACTCCTGAGAGAAAATAAGAGTAATGTCCTAACTGGAACTAACAAGGTGTCAGCCTGACTCCAAGCCGGAGGTGGGGGTGAGGTGGCCCTAAGCACAGTTGCACAGGAAAGTCTTCAGGTGGGACTTGAAAGAGGGGAGAGATGGGGTAAGGCGGAGAGATCAACCGAGAGCATTCCAGAGATTAAGTTAGCTAATCACCACGCTTGTGTTTTTCTTTCATTTCCAATGTACCTTTCTTTCCTGGTATGTGTTTTACTTGAAATTCTTTGTTTAATCCACTTTCCTTTGTGGAAGTCTTTCAACACAAGAGAATGTACAGCTCATTTCAGGGAAATGCAAGCACACAATGGCCTTGTGTGTCCTGGGCTCATTCATACTTCCACAAACATCACTTCAAATGTTCTGCTTCAGTTTTCTGGTAAATATCATTTCTCAGTTTGATTTCCCACATTGCTGCTAACAGGTGGCTCAGTTGCTTCCTGAAAACAAGCCCCCGAGGCCTTGATAGGAGGGGAATGATACTCCATTATGTCATGATGACTGTCTAGGTGCTAAGGCCTGACCTCACTATACGGCTTAAATATAACATCTGGGGATCAGAAGCCAACTGATTTGGTAATGTAGCCTACCATCCTGTTTGCTTTGAGTTTCAAACAAAATAATTTAATTGCATTTGCTCAGTCATGTAAAAATAAAACAAATCAGTTCTGCTAAACCCACTGAACAGAAAGCTAACTCCACCATTAGTATGAAAAAAAATCTTCCATACATTGGTCTTGTAAACTCCAATAATGAAACGATTTGTGTCAGTACTTATCAATGCTTCTCATCCGGGAATCATCTCCCACCTTATAGAGCTTTCACCTATAATAATAATCCTTGCATTTGACATAGCGCTTTTCATGTCTTCTCGACGTCTCAAAGCAACGTTGGAAAAGATAAGAATAGACTGTAAAGTGAATTGACTGTATATTTGTGGGCGAAATGCGGCAGCCAATCACGCACAGCAGTGTCCCACAAACTGTCATGGATTGAAATGACCAATTTATTATTGTTTTTTCTTGAGGGATTATTATCAGACGTGCGGAGTAAGGAAACTTGCCCAAGGTTTTGCCCTGCCGGGAATCGAACCCAGGTCTCTCGCTTGCAAAGCGAGCGCTCTAACCACTGAGCTGCAGGACTCCACCTATGTTTGAGCTTGGGTGAGTAGAATCACCATTTTAACCAGAGTAGCACACTGGATTGGGAGTGAAGTTAGTTTCACTGTCGGGCTGGCTCAGTTGCTAGCATTCTCTCCTGAGTCAGAAGGTCGAAGATTCAAGCTCCACATCAGAACTTGGAGCTTGTACAGTCGAGGCTGATGTGCCAAGGCAGTGCTGGGAGTGTGCTGCATTGTTGTATGTGCCGTCCTTTTGAATGAGACATTAAACCGTGGTCCTGTCTGCCTGTTCGGGTAGAACCCATATTAGAGAAAGGGGTTTCTCCTGGATGCCATGTTAACAAGAAGTTACATAGCGCCTTTCACACGGCTCTTCTATAGTGACTGCACTGTAACAGACGCAAGGATTATCATTTTTAGGTGAACGCCTTGGCCCACAGTGCTAAGAGATCTATCTGCCTTGGTGGTCCACCAACAGATTTATTCTTTTATAGACCCCCATCTTCTTGCTTTTGAACTGGAATCATTACAGCAGACATCAGCCTGGCTGTATCTAACAACCGTCTGTTCTTCAGGGGCTGCAAAAGTAATTTTCAGATTATAATAAATAATAATCCTTGCATTTGATATAGCGCCTCATCACGTCATCGAGATGTCTCAAATATATTATAATATACTGTAAAGTGAATCGACTTTACACCCCCACAGTACACAGTCATCCTCAAAAATAGATGGTGGCAGAAACAACCAGACTTTGAAGATACAGATTGACGGCCAAAATCGTTGGAAAAGATAAGAAATAATAAAACTGAAGGACGATGGAATAGGGAAGCGAAAAACAGAAACAAAAGTGAAAACAAATGAACGCTAAGGCACAGGTAAAGCTTGTAAAGTAGGAATTACAACAGGGACTTTCTGATTATATGAGGTGTATTTCGGTTACTACTGGAGGAACAAAGCTCTGTCATCCATTCCTCTGATATCAGGGGCTTTCAGTATTACTGCTAAACTACACGTAGAAATAGTGGGGGAAGGGTAAGAGATGAGATGTGTGTTCTGTGGAACTGCAACAGCATATGAGATAACTATTGGTTATTATGTGACACAGACATAAATTCAGCCATAAACAAGTTTATGATGGGAATGTTTGATCACCATTGGAATTTTCCCACATCAAGTGGGTTCAAACTAAAATCATAAATATTCCCCTAAACGCATCCTATTCTGTAACATAACTGGAAGAAAAATCTAACCGAATCGCTGCCAGGCGGTATATTGTCAGGGGATTCTCACAAAGCTATTTCTCTTTTTTTTTAAACTTTAATAAGTCGAGAGTTCATTGGTTTTAACGCCAAAGGGCTTCTATTCAGATCAGGTCCCAACCTGTATTTGGGCAGAGAGATGAAGCATTGGGAAGAACTATAAAAATAATCTTTGTATTTGTTCTGACAGGTTTATTATGTTGAAAGCTCTCAGAGCTTCAAAGAGTTTTCAGGCAAAGTGTCTGTAAAGTATGTAGTGCCTGTGTATTTATAGACGAACGTAGCAGCCAGCCACGTCCCCAAAACAGAATGTAAGTGCTCTGGGCCGCTATCCTGCGTGAGGGGGCTATATAAATGCAAGTTGTTGTTGAATTATTTTACCTGGGGGATTGCTGTCCAGGACATCAGGACTTCCTTCTCTTTTCAAATAGGGCTACGGGATCTTCACCTCCCGCTTGAATGGGCAGACGGTTCCCGGTTTAACCAAATTACATTTACGTGTTGGGAGAACGTCCCAAGGTGCTGGACAAATGGAGGATTTGCACCTGAGCTGGGGGTCGGGGCCAAGAGGGTGGTAAGATGCAAGAGGGGTATTAATGGATTGAATCAAGGGAAGGTTTTTTGAGGATGGGGGTGATGACAGCTGTTTTAAAAGGGATGGGAACTGTGTTGGGGACAAAGAGAGATGGACAGTGTCCGTTAGCATTGGGCGAGGAGGTAGAGTTGTGAAGTCAAGAGACGGGTAAGAATGGAGTGATACGCTTTGATTTGGAAATGATGAAGAGAACATCTCATCTGAAGACCGGCACCTCCGACAATGCAGTTTCCCCAGCAACACTTTGGCCTGTCAGCCTAGACTGTGACCTCAATGTCCCCAACGTGAGGCTTGAACAACAACCCTCTGACTCGGAGGTGACAGTGCTACCCAACTGAGCCAGGCTCATACTTCGAGTTCAGTAAGCAAATACTGCAGAGACAAACAGCATAATATCAATCGGGTTCCCAGCTCCAAATCGCTGCACTTTCGAACATGACGGCAAATCTCTCCAGCTGTATAGAAGTAATAAAGTGATGAGGTTGTTTGTTGCAAGAATGATGTGAAAGAAAAGTCAGGTCACTGCTGTCAGTGTTTCATCCTGACTTATTGCAATTGTAGTGCTGCAAACTTCAGTTTAAAATAAAAACGTGGTTTTCCTTCAGCAGTCTGCTTTACTAGAATGTTTATCTCTAAGAACAAATGTGCAAAATGCACGAACATAAATCCCCTATGTCTCCAACCTGCCATCTTATCCTGCATTTAGGTTGATTTATCTGAACCTGCCCCGTTTCGCTCTCCCAGTAAGCGGACTAGAATGGAATTACGAAGAGTTAAGTGAGTGTAAAACAGTCTGTGGCCACGCACTACACTGGGTTCACAGCCGGAAGCTTTGTTTGCCTCGACAGTTTGCAGGATTGTGGTTCTGCAACCAGTTTGCATGCAGTGTGCAATGTTGTTATAGGAACTTCAGCACTCAAGCACACTCTACTCTGGTTTTAACCTCAACAACAGATGTTCACTGGATGGAAGGCAAATTTGGATGTCCTTGAGGAGATAGAAAGCAAAGGGGAAAAAAAAAGCAATAACTTCAGTGATTTGAATTGCTGGCACAGCCCAGGAATCGTAAACTGCTTTCCAATCCCTCAAAGGAACTGTGCAGACAAGATGATCGCGGTGGGGGTTATAGGCAGTCAGGTCATGGAGTGCGCATTTTGCTCTTATTAATTCATAAGCAAGTCTGTTACCTGATGTAATTCTGCATTGTATTTGTTCTCTTCAGCTGGAGAGTTGCACGTTTCACACGGTTCCTAGCAACAGCAATATTAGAACAATAGAAATTCACGTCATGTCTGCGCTTGGCTCCTTTAAGAACAACCCTTTCAGTTCCTTTTCCAGAGACCAGCAAATAGGTTACCTGCGGCAGACAGAGTGTGATGTGTGACACAAATTCCATGAGATAAACTGAGACAGGTGTTTAAAAGTAGTATCAGATAGCGGAGAGTGTAATTGGGATCCATACGATCACATTGCTTTTTCAGTGGTTTGTTATATTGTTCCACGGTGTGTAGCTATAATATAGAAATCCCATTGGAGGCTGATATTAGCAATGTTCCTGCCTGGACATGGACTGGAATTTCTAACCCTATATTTAAAGGAAACCCAAGAACACAGTTATGTAGTTCACTCCGATCTTGTGAGAAATCTGTAAATGATATTGTTTGGAATTCATGAATGAATAAAAGTGAACTAATTTGGTGATCTGTTCATATAGTATATCCCATTTGTAAAAATGCCCAATAGGAAATAGGTTTCTCCGTAACATCGCCCGACTCCGCCACTACCTCACCCCTCAGGCCGTTGAAACTCTTGTTCATGCCTTCATCACTCCAGGCTCGACTATGCAAACGCCCTGAGTGTCGGCCTTCCCAACTCCTCCCTCCACAGTCTGCAGGTAATCCAGAACTCTGCAGCCCGTGTCCTCTCCTGCACTAAACTCTGTGACCCCATCTCTCCCATTCTCACCCGACTCCATTGGCTCCCTATCCTTCAGAGGATCCAGTTCAAGATCCTGGTCCTCACCTACAAAGCCCTCCATGACCTCACCCCACCCTACCTCTGCGACCTCCTAACCCCCTACCAACCCACCCACTTCCTCCATGGCTGCTCCACGTCCCCCAACTCACCCACCCCACCATTGGCGGGAGAGCCTTCAGCCACTCTGCCCCCAGACCACCTCTGGAATTCCATCCCCAATCACTCCGCCTCGCCCCCTCCTTAGCCTCCTTCAAGACCCTCCTCTTCGACCATGCCATCGGTCACCCCCCTTCCCCTCCTGACACCAACTCGGGTCTGAAATGCTGTACTGTCCAGTGCCTTGGGACGTCCTCCTGACGTGAAAGGCGCTATACACGTGTAATCTTGTTGTTCAGCTTGTCTGAACAGCTAACAAGCAATAAATTCAATAGTACAACTGTCCCCTAGGGTAAAAGTAAGCCACACAATGCAACGCGCAAGTGAATGCAAAATTATCTTACATTTATTGCTGTGGCTTGGATGACAAACGGGTTCCATTTCTGTGTGTTCCTGTTGTTTCCTGGCCACTTACCCTCGTCTGTGCTACCTGAGTGTATAGTCACCACACAGGCCTCAATCATAAAAGGAACCTTGCGTCAAACACAAGTAAGAGAAACACTCTGCATGTATACATACACAACAAATGACTCAAAACGTAACCCATTTTCAATATACATATAATTTACAATTGTTTTACATATTCCGATGGTGATCATGGAGTGAAATCGTTTATCCAGGTTGAAATACTGTAAAGATGTACTTTAACTAAACCACTAAGGAAAATACAACGCATCAGTGTAAATATCTTAGTATTGCTTAATCTGATATAAAGAAATTCTTTTTTTTAAAACAATCTACACACAATGCATATTTACAACAGTCATCTTAATCCATTAATACAAAACCCACTGAGCTCTTGGGAGAAATGTGTCCTGTACATTTTAAGTATATATGCAGTATTAATATAGCCTTCATTGTGCAACTACTGGAGTACATTAGTTTCAACACCTGTGCACAGTTTCTTAAGCAACAGCAAAAGGTCATGTTCATGTTACGGGTCGAATGTCAGTATCAATCAACTCTTCCAAGAAGAGTAACATATACTGTACTTAATAGGCACCTTAATATTTACATCAGCATTCATTAACGCAACTTCCTGGGCAGAAAAATGCAACTCAAACTCAAAGAACTGATGCCTTCTGTGGTCTCTTAATCAGTGGTTCCCATGAGAACAGCAAGTCTCCCTGGATGGCTCTGATCAAACTGCCAAAAGCCTCCAGCTGTTTATTTGACCATTGTCCAAATTCAATATTTCAGATATTGTGGGGTATAATCTCTTCCCCCACTGAGAATGACCTCAACCTTATTGCACCTGGCCTCAAATAATGATAAATTAGCACCAACATTTACACTCTGACAGACTTCATGTTTTTTAATCTCTTCTGTTTGCTATCAATGGCTTACAAACTAATGATGTTAGGGGTAAGGAGATTCACCCCAGGTATGATGCCTTACTCCCTATACAGCCTGTGTAAGTTTAGCCTGAGCACAAACAATACATGCATTGTCAAGACTGAGGGGGAGACTCTGTTTATGCCTAAAAATGTAGGAAGTATTCCATTTATTCTTCCTCCAGTGTCTCTGACATAGCTTTAGAATATATGATGGGAGGATTTCCAAGCTTCGAGTGTAATCTTGAGAGCCCTTTATGCTAAAGAGAGCTGAAAGGCATCAGCCATGCACTTCTTAATGTGTGTGAAAAAACTCACCTTTCCTTGGAATTGGAATTAAGTTCTATGTAAGTGAGGGAGAGAAAAACATGAAAGTGCAAAATGTATTTTTGTTCCCCAATTCTTAACATGCCACCAACTGTACGGCTTCGTTATTAAAAAGCAAACATGCAAACATTGTCAGTTTGTGCTCTTTGATCGATCCTTAGTTTGTAGGTCTGAGATTTCAGATCCATGTTTTGCAATAAGAGACATTCACGTTGGTGTGGATGAGTAGACTCCAAGGTATAGGACTGTTTCTATGCCTTGCTCCTGCTCGTGCAATGACAGGTGGCATATGAAGGTGGCCAGCTAACTGAGAAATGAAAACAGAAACTTTGTTAACTTGAAATTCCTGCTTCCATTTCAACAGAAACCTGGGGTAAGTTTGCCAACTTACGTCTTGAATAAGTACAAGAAATCTCAGCAAGTCATTCCTCAGCAAATTAAGCACAGGCTTCCTTAAGCCATTTTAGTAAAATAGACACTAAACCTACAAATTAACCCGATTGGATTATTGGTGTAACCAGTAATGGAGTGATGGTGTCCTCTACTTATTGAGTAGATTTTGACGTGTCATATCAGTTGAATACGTAGTTATATATTTTTGGATGAACATAACATTGTACGAATGATACGCAGAAACTGCAGCATATTGAAGGTACTTTTTAACAACGGCAAATGCATTCCCATATCTACCTTTAATCTTGAAATACAGAAATTAATTCTACGAGTGGTCATGATATTACGAGCAAACAGTAAGTAGCTTTTTGTGGTGATGCTCACAAACACAGGATAGGTAATCAGCACGACTTATAGAATTTGTTAGGCCAATATTTTTAATCAACAAGTGAACTGATTCTAGTGCTTGGATTCTTGAAGTATTTAAATGCTGCAAACTACAAAGCGAAATTTCACATTGAGACCACAAAACTCTTTAAAATATTCCTGCTAGGCTATTTTTAAGTCTTAAATAAATAAAATGGGGCAGATGTTTACTTGTGTGGTAGTTGCACTAGCTCTGGTGAGGTCACCTAATGTCATCTCAACACTTCAGGAAATGTGGTTTGGGAATTTTTTTCCCCACAATGTACCGTAAGGTGAATGTTTGATTCATCAGGAAGTAAGTGTTGACCTTGGATGTAGCTGTTATGTTGTTTCTTGGGTGGCAATAGTAGTTACCTTATAAAACAATAATCTTCTCGACTGAAGTCAGCCACAATGTTTTTGTTCATGGAACACATTACCCATTTAATTTATTTTACTCCGATAGTTCTGTGAACTTTATTTTAGATTGGAGTTTAGCAGGTTAAAGTTTGGATTGATAACTGACAGAACAAGAGTAAAACTCACATGACATAAAACAATGACTCCAGTGGAAGCAACATCATTGTACAATTAACTGCTACACCTCACCTTGCCCTTGTGACCAGTGCTATCAGTGTGATTCATATCAATGCCAGATTCTCAGAAAGAAGTGTTTCAAATTAGGGTCTATAGTGGCAAATCGGATCAATTTTAACTATGTCAAAAGCTGAACTAATGTATGGTGCAATTTTCAATAAAGAATTCAAAAAGGAACCATTGTTTGCATCAGAACTGGTCAATGTGGTTATTTAATAGAGGAAAAGTCAATCAAGTCTGTTGCATAAATCTTTATCTTAATGAGCTCCTAGAAACTGATAAGCCTACCATTAAAAGCCACTGCTGATTTCCTGAGAATTTACTTATGTACAGTTTACCTCAAGAGACTGGGTCCTGATGTCACTGATGTATAAACATACCACAAACTACTTCTCAGTTACATACTAAACTGCCTTCTAAAATGCCTTTTCTGTTTGCAGAAAATTTCAAACACACCTTCCTTTACTGCTGACCTACCAATGAGGTTTAAATCATTCAACAATTAGTTGCATTTTCCCATTGAATCCCCATCTTCTACTCAGAGTCAATCCTGCCAGCTTTGTAAGCCTTGCTCAGATTTCCCATTAAAAACGGCTTAAAAAAGTGTGACAAATGGATGAAACAAATCATAGGCATGTGGGATAAATTCTATTCATTCCACTCAATATACACAATCTCAAATTTGTTGAATTTTCTTCTGAACCTATTTTTTCTTCTTCATCTCTATCGATAATGGAACACATTTGAAACAGGAGGTGTCAGTGAGAAATTATCTATCCAGTGGTGTGAATTATCCGGTGTTTGGAAAAGGGGGAATGAGACAAATTAAGAGCAACAACTTGCTACAAGAATCACCAAATCGAATGGTGAACCCAAAGTGATCTCAATTTAGCCTTGTGTAAATTGTGTAGCTCATTCTTGTAACCAGTAAAAGTGTAGTTTAAAAATCCGCACTCAGTCCCCAAGTACTAATCAGTACTGTGTTGTCCATACAACATACACGAGTGGCATCTATAGTAATCATCCACTCAAGAATACTCACCCTTGTTAATTCTTTGAACCACCCTCTGGTAACAGGAAAGTATTTTTAAGTTTTGACTTCCCAGCACATCACCGCTCGCTCTTCCCAGTTTATTATACTTAATTAAAGCATCTGTCATTGCCAGAACAACAAACAATATTTTGTGTATGTGTGTATACTTTAAATACAGTAAAACGAGGACTAACACCAAGGTCTATTTAAAATGAGCTGTAGTTTATGAGTGGGGCATTTGGTACCCCTATCTTTACTCTGTTACGATAAGTTAGTGGATTCATTTTCCATTTTCCAATCCTCATCATTAATAAACCACCTACATTTAATGATTTATTTGGGTGGCCTTAAAGCCATAACAAATATTTTTCTACCAACAGTTTCATACAAAACAAATTAGCCTGATAATAGTCAAGTGGGTGAATACAGTAACAGAACGACACAGGAGTTGAAGAAATATAGGCCAGCACTATGCACCTTTCTCTTAAAATCCCTTTGTTGAAAGGGCAGGGTCAATGGAGGTGGTATTTATCCAATCCTAATCAATGGACAGCACTTTATTGATGAATCTGCTTCACTACTGAAACTATACCAATGGGTTTTAACTGAACAGTGAAAACTGCATTTTAACTGCACATCTGTTACCATTTGATCAATCAGGAAACTACATTTACAAGCAGTAAACCTACTTTGTAGGCCTCTGCAGACCTATTACATCTTCTGCTTAGCATTAAGACTAGAGGCTTAGCTCCCTTGTTTTAGAGAAATGCGTCAGTCTATACAAACCCAGGAGGATGAGAAGTTACTCTCCATTCACTCTGTGGGATTGACTGGTGACTCGGTTGTTTCAGTGTCCTCGTTTTCTCGCACAGTATTAGAGACGGAGTTCTGGGATAAAGTGCTCACACTTCGGATATGCTGTGCATCGGCAGGTGGGACAAGAGTCAGTGACTCCACACTTAATGCGTCAGTGTTGTCATCAGAAAGAAGGGATATGGTTGGCTGGTGGGCAGGGGTCAAGCTTGGAGCCAGACTAGTTGCTTCAGATTCAGTGACCCGGGGTACACTGCTCTTGTGGGCACCAGGCTCTGCCATCGTGTTTGAGGAATCGGCTTGGTTCACAAACTCCACATGGTCTGGAAAAGTCAAGTGAGGCTGCTCCTGAATCTGGGGTCCATCTATTGATATTAAAAAAAACACACAAGTTTTGTACTTCATTTTTCATTTGAGCAATCTAAGAATTCAAAAAAAATCGAAATAAATACACACAATATTCACTTTTAAAGATCTTTACACCCATTTTGGATTCCTTCTGATTGCCACAAAGCTTAGGCACGTTTGGGTGGTTAAAAGCACATTAACTCCTTGGTAATCATTATGGTAAGTGTTTTGCCCAAAATACAGTCAATTCACTGTACAGTATATTCTGTGAAGCGCTTTAAGATGTCTCAAAGACCGGATAAGGTGCTATATCAAATGCAAGGATTATTATTATTATTATGAAGCTATGGAGTATGTTAAAACGCCCCTCTTTGAATTCCTAGCCACTTCAGTCTTAGAATTATCTGTTCCCCAAGGAGCAGCACATTTTTACACATGGTTTCATTGACTATGAACAAGGGAATTTAGTGGATTCACCTATTTGATATTGATGATTATCCAATTATAAAATTTGGAGGTAAATGCATGTATCTGTTCTTTTGAAAAACTGAGAATGCACCAAGACGAGGGAATAAAATGGGCATCGCTATGGTGATCATCACACCAGGCAATCACTGAGATGTAGGGTGCAACCACATCAAGTCAAAATAATAATAATAATCCTTGCATTTGTTATAGCACCTCATCACATCATTGAGACATCTCAAAGCGCTTCATAGAATATACTATAAAGTGGATTGACGGTGTATTTTGTAGGCACAGCAGTGGATTCCTAAATAAAGACCAATTTGCAGGGTAAAAGACTACACTATGTTTTCAAATAATCAACTACTTATTTTCATTCATTGCTCTCCTGTTTCTTCTCTTGATCAATTCAATTAACATGTGATTTTATTCAAAGGCAATTTTAAAACGAAACGTTCCTGTAAAATAAACACCCACAAAATTAAAGATAGCAAGGCAGCAGCGGGGAAAAAAAACCTTAGCTGCCAAAACGAAACTGTGAAAGCACAGAAGGTGAGCAGTAAAATGAAGCATGAAGGTGGTATACATACAAGACATGTGGGAATGAGCGTTAAACAGCTATCTATCTGTTAGCATTCTTAATCAAATGAAGTGAAACGTCGAGTTTTTGTTTTGTATTCGAAGTTAATAGAACTTCATATAGAAACAAAAAACTAATCTCTCTCCTTTACTTCATCTCCAGGTCTCAGACCTTCTGCAGCCGAGAGGTTGGGTGGACTTCCTGACAAACTGGCAATAACTTCCTTACGACCTGCTCCTGCCAACTCCTACCCTTCCCTTTTCCTTGTAGCAACACATAGAAATAATTCAATAGAGCAGGGATCAAAGCCACTTCATTGTCTTGCCACTTCGATAAACAATCTCTATCAAAATATGACACTTAAAAATGCAACTGGAAGCGTTTGGTCTGATGATTAAAGTACTGGAGTTGTATGTCTGAATTATTTCCTTAAGGTTAACAACTGAGCTCTCAGATATGGAGTTTCGTCGCCAGCAGATCTTTGCCTGCATACTCAAGTTTCACTTGGAGACAGGATAAGGAAAGGTACATTTTGAACTTAAAAACAAACACGGTCAGGGCAGACATTCTCTGTGCTTTTCAATCCCCTGAATGGTGTGTATAACGTTGGCCTAAATAATGCCAGAACTGGTGTGATTTGCCAGCAATAGTACACAATATACCAAGGAGTAGTTATTGCATGTCCTCATCCCTTATTCAGTCATGAAAAGAAAAGATGGAACTAGTGTTAAACAGCTCTCTATTTGTTAGTATTAAGTAAGTGAAGCGAGATGTCAAGTTTTTGTTTCTATATGAAGGCAATAAACATTCATATAGAAACAAAAAGTAGTCCATCTCTTGTTTACTTCAGTCCAAGTCCTAGAGCTGGTCAGAGAATCACAGAACACTGGCCTCTTGTCTGATCATACTTGTGAATTGACAGAAGAGCTCCATTCAATTCCTAAACTGAATAAAAAAGATGAGGTAAGTCTTGAGTGGTGTGTGGTTCTGCTACTTGGGTTATTGACTTTTTTGGTTGGCAGTCAAGGACTCGCTCAACCATCTTAAGCTACAAATCCCACACAGGTATTGAAGCATCTAAATTGGACACGAGTTAAATTTTGATTTCTAGTCTGAAATCCAGCCAAGCGAAAAGAGGTGATTTTTTTCTCCCATGAGAACTGAACCATGAACATTTCAAAGTGGCTCAACATAGGTAGTAAACTGGAAACTGCTCCATTTTCTCTTGCTGCCCAGTCGTACCTTAATGAGGCAAGAAAAGTTCGACCAAACGTAGGCAGTGCAAGCAATGCGTTGATAGAACTTTGACCAGACACATTGGATTAGATTCAATTGAAGTTGGCATAACAGATCCTCTGTCACTTTAGGAAAAGTACTTCAGGAAGAAATTGAAGAATCTTGTCAAGACTATTTTTGAGGTGGTTTGAGTTGCAGAGCTCAATGACATAAAATGAAGCTTTTCAGAAAATTGAATAAAGCCAATGACAATACTGATTCCCTTGTGGAATTTCTCCTGCCTTCTTTGTGGGCGTATATATAATTAATGCGTCTCAACATACTGTACATAAAAGTTTAACCAAGAAAACATTCCCATATTAGGAGAAATGCTGATACTTTGACCAATATTTCTGAAACTACCACTAAGTTACTTTCACAGGGAAACCACAGAGACCAGAAGTTGAAACAGCACTTAAAAAAAAATCATTGGGTGCACTGGAACAGTTTACGTTATTAAATTACTTAAACTGCATCACTAGACTGCATCTTGTTGACAAGGAACACAAAATATTAATTTAGGTCATTTTCCTATTAAAAATAATTTGAGATTTATATTGACTGAGTGGTTCGTCGGCTTTAACCTTTTCTTTTGGAGTTTTTTTTNGGTCAGCTGCGTGTCCAAGTGATGACAAGGGAATACAGTGCAGAAACAAAACCCCAATTGAAGGAGCACAGAGCAAGGAAAGAAGATGTTTCAAAGTGTATGAAAGTGAGCTGCTTTCATACATTGTTTTGTGACGATTTAAAAGCAGTATTTGCAGATGTCTGGAGTAGGTCACTCTTGACTGAGAAACGTCCTTTTTGACTGAGAAACGGACGTCTATACAGGGACCCAAATGGGTGGAAGAAAAAAATTGTATCTAAAACAAATGGCATAGTCGGCGAGAAATCAACACAATGTATTTTGTGCAATCGTGATTTATGATGCTAATGTTTTGGAGAATACCTAAGTCAACCTCCTCAAATACACGCAAAACAGGGTTTCACAACTGAAGGTATACGGATAGCTTGGGTTTCGTTATTGTAAGACTTGCATTGTATCCCATTTGTTTAACTTGGAAAAGCAAAGTATTTAGACCATGTCAGTCCTGTGGCAAACAACATTGAGCTTAAAAAGGGATTTAAAAAAAAGTCAAGCCATTGCGACTCCCTGATATGTGCTGTGCAGTGTGAAAGACCCTTCTTAAAACAATTGCACAGTGGCACCGCTGTCATTTGTATATAAAATGACCTTAATCCCATTTCTGGAGATTGCTTCAGGTCCTTTTAAATCATTGGCCAAGTTTTGATAAATACAATATATAAAGGCCTTCTTGTAAAAGGATCCTCATTTACCACAATGAGAATCGAAGTTCAACTTGTGGCTTAACTGGGTATCCATAGGGCCAGTACTTCAAATGACTGTGACACAACACCTGTTGTGGTATGTCTTGCGGTTTTATATTAACACTGTAATCATTTGGATGCATTTTAATAAAGTGTCTCAAAAGTGACAGGATGCGGAGTAAGAAAAAATAATGAAGACACATAAGTTGATAGGTCCATGCAAACAAGAATTATCAGAAGGTATCTATCAAAAAAAGGAAAAGAGAAGCTGCAGTTTGGAATCATTGTTCTACAAACCGACTGCGCTCATGCGCCTCAGTCACTTAAAACATTTCACGATCTGAAATCATCTAAAACAGAGAAATTAAATAACAATAATCCTTGCATTTGCCTTATATCTTTGAGATGTCTCGAAGCGCTTCACAGAAAATACTGTAAAGCGAATTGATTTGTGGGCAAAATGCGGCACAGCAGTGTCCCACAAACACTTGTGGATTGAGTGACCAAATTATTATTTCAAAAAAAAATTTCAAGCGATTATTACCCCTGGAAAAGCGATACGTCAATTGACTAACATCCGGGTTCCTGCTTACTGCTAGGTAAACAGAAGTGCGTGGAGTAAGGAAACGTTTCACCCATGCCGGGAATCGAACCCAGGTCCTCTCACTTGCGAGGCGAGTGTTCTAACCACTACACTGCATGAGGCTGAACCAGGATTGGATAATTCCAGTTGTCAACTTGGAGCCCCGTTACTTTCCAACTTGGATTAAGCCGAAGGAACAAAGCAACTTGGCAGTTCACAAGCATCAGTTTGTTTCTCCCATCATTACCAGCCCTCAGCACTGCCTTTCTCTGCTTGCTAACACCGCCTGACGGACTGCAGCTCTCACCTACTCTTAGTGAACAGCCCCTCACCATACCAAAGGCACTTCACTCTCCTTCAGGGTTAGTTTCTTCCAGTTATCCTTCAAGTAAACTTTTTTCAGCAAGTGAAAAATACCATTTCAGTTTTTTTTAAAAAAAAGTTCCACTTAGTGACAAGTAAAACAAAACATTTTTCCTTCACTGGATAAATTCGTATTGTCAAACAACGTACAGCTTTGCACATAAAATCGTCAGCCAGAAACCGTCTAGAACTGCATATAAATGTTCAGTTTGTTATTAAAAAAAACTTCTGATTGCGCAATGAGTGGGCAGCACACACTAATTCATGGTGCACCTACTTTCCATTTGATTTAGGTTTCCTCCACATGAGTCTTGTAATGTTTCCATATTTGAGATAATAAAAAGTTATAAGGTTACTCCTCAGGATCTAATGAACAATTCTGAACAATTAGTAGATACATATGCTGAAGAATATTCTGAACTGTTTAGTTACAATCCAAATTGGTAGAATAATAGTACTTTTCAATAAAGCCTATGTACAATTTACAATAAAGCCTTTACTACAGTGAATTGAATCGTAAAGAGAAACTAATCTACTTTTCGATGTTTTTTTCTTTTCAGTGACTGCCGGTGACATGAGACCGTCAGTACTTAGGCAGACAGTGTGTTATCAGTAGTCTAGTACTTGGAGGCGTGTCTGTTTCAACTATCACACATCATGCTGAGCAACAAAACCACAATCACATTGTTAGCACTGCCCGAAAAGCAGTCAAAAATACTCTAAAAGGAACAGAAAGGTGTTGATATTAATGACACGGTAAGTTTTGAGTTTTTGGAACAGGGCTGTTGATAGTGAACACAAGGGATAACCACCAACTGGTTTAATTCAGTAGAGGCACAGCGCCAATACGTTAAGGCAGTTTTACACCATAATTACAATCACTACTTCTCCACTTAGGGGTGAAATTGAAGCTCAGGATAATGTGACATACTCTTCAACCACAAACGGGGAAAATACATCATAGATATAATATACTTTAGCCCAAAGGTTCATTGATGTACCTTTAATTCCTCTTCCCACCAGACAATGCTACTCTTTGCACTCAGTCTGTGGGACTGAATTGTCTTGGCTACAGTTTTGGTAAAAACACAGTCCAGGTAACTAGTCTGCAATTAGGGCATGACGTGGGAGGGAGAGGCGAAGAGAAGAATTGAAAATAAAATCCGTTCTTTCTCTCTGGCGGCAAAACATTTACCTGTTGTCAGGCAGTCTTTTCTGGTAGTACAGCTAACATGCAACTCAGACGAACAAATACAATACAAAATTACATTTGTAAAGTGCGCTTTCACGTCGGGAGGTCGTCCCAAGGCGCTGATGAGAGTATCAGACTGATGGGTTTTTAATTTGGAATCAGATGATTGTCTGTGACGTACAGAAATGCAAAATTTTGCAGTTTTTTTAAAAAAAATCTTCCCCTTGTTAACAGAGAGCATGGTTCTGAAGTCTTGGCTGATGATTTTATGTGCAATATTTCAGGTTTGTAGTCACACTGTAAGTAATATATATACTGTACATGCCAAACTTTACTTGCTCTGAATTCAAATACACAGACTATGATGGGATGACTAAATTAAATGATGAGGCTGGGGGAATGGAACATAAACCTGCCTGCATTTGTACTGTATGAGTTGTTGCCTGGAGGCCTAAACCCAGTGTCCGCCACGACTCTCAGCCTCTGAAAGACTAAATACTCGCCGTCTTCCTCTCCTGCCAGGCCTGACTAAAAGGAGTAGAACAGAGGGACAGATCATAGCGAAGGTACGACAATGGAATTGAAAGAAGTGGATTTGTTCATGGGTACAACGTTTTGGTAGCTAACAAACAATAACAAAGACTTCAATTTAGTCCACAAACAGAAACATGGCATTTTGACATACATTGAAGCTCCCCAGCACTCTGTCATTCAATCTCAGGACATTTCATGCAGTAAACCAGCCATTTAGAACTCGACAAATTGAGAGCATACAAAAAAAGCAACACACAAAGTAGAAACGTTTCGAAAGAAATATTCCCGTAAATAACAAGAATGAATGAAGAGTTTTGTGTAGTTTAAAACATCTCCAGCAGTAAGCTGAAACAAAAACAAGATTAATATAATATACATTTTACTAAATCCTTAAAGCTTAACCATCAGTAAGTTCATTTTCATCTTAAATAGTTATCCTCTGTTGGATAAAATCAAATCAAAATGATAAGTAATACATTTCCTGTTGATCTAGGAATGTTACAATAGCAATTTCTCCAAAGCTTCACATTTAGCACAGACAACATTAGATGGAATGTCCCTTTTAGCTTGACTTAGGAACATAGAGGACCGAAACAGGCCATAGTGGTGAGTCCTAAATTAACAGAGCTACAAAATAGGTCTCCTCTACACCTTTTGTTTATAGCGTTCCGCCACATATTGTAATCTCCCATCAATATACACCATAAAAACAATAATATTGGGAAATGCTTTTCCGATAAGACAAAAGTTAACAGATTTTTAATTAAAAAAAAACATTGATTTGAATCCAGCATCGTGCATTGAGGAGCCCCAACAGTTTCCATTGCACACAGGCACTGATTTCAGTTCAACTGACGTCAGCTATGAGACATCAGTGAGGAGGGTTGAAAGTAGCAATTTCTGAAGATCGTAACCTGGAAAATTTAGTCCAGAAGTACTTGTAGACGATACTTGATCAGAATTGGTGTACAAACGGCAAATGAGCTATAAACAAACTGCAAAAAAGGGTTGTGAATCTCCCTCTATACTTATATATGCACTTGAAACCTTATTCATAAGCACTATACTTAGATGGGGAATTTTTATAAACCAAGCTCGTTTCTCCACTTATTTTTTCAACTGATTGTGCGGGTGTGTGTGTGTGTGTGTGTGTGTGACAAAGAGAGTGAGAGAGAATACGTGACAGAGTTGGGGACATATTTATGACATCCTTTTATTGCGTGTGTGACCTTGCAGCACACACAGTATCCAGTGCAATTTGTGTTGTAGTGACTGAAACTCATTTGGCAGTAGTCACACCTACACACAGAACACAAATAAGCCAATATGTGTTTGCTGCATTGGCACTAAACTCAGGCCCGAAGCATTGTTTTGTGAGCTGATTTAATACTGTCACCCAGTGACAAACAGAAAGTCCCAAACAGTCAATCACATCAGTCACTCTACCTTCTACTTTGCCCTCTTACGAACTGGAAGCTCGGGACTGTTTTATTTAGCGAGACCAAAGGCCTAAACATGGCAGCATTATTTGCCACAAAATTATACGCATTGCAAATAAATAATCTTTGCATTTGATATATCGCCTTTCACATCAGGAGGATATTTCAAAGTGCTAGTCAGGATTTACTGTAATGTGTAGTGACTATTTATAGACAAGATCCATTCATTCAGTGCGCTAAATCACATCTGTGCTGAAATGTCAGTAACTTCCTTATTTATAGGACTATGAAGTGGTTACTGTATTTATTGGATAGCATCCAAAGCAGCTGCTGTGGCAATCTATGTCTGCACTTTTCTCGTTGAAAACCACACAGTTCCAGTTCTGGAAGCATTAAAACCTAAATCATTCTAAGTGTGGAAATGACTGAAACACAACTTGTTGATATGAAGGGGATGGATGGAGTGTTTGATCATAGCAGCAGTTACATGGATAAGTCTATCTCTGAATAAACATGTGTGTGTAAGAAGGCGCAATAGAGGGAGTACATATAACATGTTTGCTTGATTTTTAATTCAGAAAAATAATGCAGATATGGACAAAAAGTTGCATTCGATTTTGTTCATACATCCCATAAATTTCTGATATCAGGCTTAACAAAACTTATTTCTAGTGAATTTACAGTACAGGACTTCACTCAGCAATAAAATCTGAACATCATCATTCTATGAAGGGGCTTTGGTGGGGAAACAAACATTTGATTTCACAGTTCTGTACATGCAAAAAGCTGGTAGGACCATAGTCACATCAACAGTAATAAAGAGCATTTAGATCAGGCTGTTTAATGCAGGATAACGTCTGAGATGCTGTGTTGGACACTGAGCAAGGGGAGTAGGAGATGGGTGAAGTGACCTCAGGCCCGTTTCGAAGAGGTACATTATTTAAGGTGCTTTAGGTCCAGAATATCTTTTCAATTGATGTAGGGTACGTTAGCTTGGCTCATAACATTGTGTAGAAGAGGCTATGTGTAGGGAAGCGTGTTATAATGCGATGATCTGGATCCAATATCTCAGAGCTCATGTTAAGTTGAAGTTCACAAATAAACATTAGGTCATCCAGTATCACTTCCTTTGTCAAATTACGTCAACAAACTCATTCCGCATGTTATGAAATTAGTAATGCTTCCTGTGGGCAAAGCACAGGATTTGATACAACTTGCATTTATATGGCGCCCTACACGTGGCACAGCATCTCAGAGGGTTTAACAGTGTCGGAGGCTAACACGGAGCGAGGTGGGGCGGGGAGAGAGGGTTATCATAAGCATGGTCAAAGAGGAAGGTCTTCAGTCGTGATCTAAAGGAGAGGAAGGAAGGGGCAAGGAGGAGGGATTGGGGAAGAAAGTTCCAAAGCATGGGGACGTAATGGCTGAAAGCATGGCCGCCGATGATGGAGCAGAGGGGACAAGCAGGAGGCCAGACCAGTCAAGCGATGGGTAATGGAGTGGGGAGAGAGCAGGTCAGAAAGGTAGGGAGGTGCCAGGATGTGAAGGGATTGCTTGCAGCACTCTGATAACATGGAAAAAAGGCGTTTTTTTTTTCAGCACCAGATGTCAGATATACCATGTTTCTGGTAAAAGTCAACCGCAGCTGTGCGTAAGTGAACTTTCTGAAAGATTGAGAGTTCTTTAAGGGCTTAAAATAGGCATGAGGTCTAAAATAGTCTAAATAATAACGTCTTCAAAAAAATATATACATCGAGCAAGTTTTTAGTGATTATTTTTTGGGGGAGGTTGGGGAGTAAACAAGCTGCTTTGAATTTAAAACTATTACACAAAAAAATTTGCATTATTATATTTGAGCAGATGAACAGTTACAAAATTAAAACGAAAGGTGCGTGGATGGATTGCGGGGTTGTAATTCTGTTCTGATCTAAGTCCATGCTGGGAGGTGGGTTGAAAGATTAGAATAGTTGGTTTATTTGCTCGACTGGGACTTTCCTAAAAGAAAAGCACAGATTCTGTGTAACATTATAATTAAAAATATAATCGCACCCTGCTCCAAATACTTAGCAAGGCACCAAGAATAGATAACACAATGCTGTACTAATTTTTTCACTAATTTAATGTAGGAATTTAAAATTCATCTTTATTGACAAACCAGATCACTGTGTTCGGGAAATAAAGAGCTCTAATGTTAGGAAATGAAGTGAATTTCATCCGAACATAACTAGGCAGCGAGTTCAATATTGGGTAGAAAAGATCTCTATTAATTGCCTAGTTTAACAACAACAACTTTCATTTATATAGCGCCCTTCACGCCTGACGGGTCTCAAGAGTGCTTACTCCACATCTGACTTGCCAATCTAACAAGAGCTTCAGGTATCACAAAGGATTAAAATGGTTTTAATGCAACCATTGGTTTGAGGAAGGAGTGGCAAATAGCAAGAGAAATACGAGTGAACAAATACAGGTCTTTACATATAGAATCTTACAGCACAGGAGGAGGCCATTTGGCCCATCGTGCCTTTGCCGGTTGTTTGAAAGAAAAAACAACTGGACCCACTCCCCCGCTCTTACCCCAGAGCCTTGCAAATTTTTCCTTTTAAAGTATATACCCTATTCCCTTTTGAAAGCTACTACTGAATCTTCTTCCACTACCCTTTCAGGCAGTGCATTCCAGATCACAAGAACTCTCTGGGTAAAAAAATATCTCATCTCCCCTTCTGGTTCTTTTGCCAATTATCTTAAAACTGGTTACCCACCCATCCGCCAGAGGAAACAGTTTTGCCCTATCTACTCCATCAAAACCCCTCGTAATTTTGAACACCTCTATTAAATCTGCCTTTAACCTTCTCTGCTCCAAGGAGAATAATCCCAGCTTCTCTCGTCTCTCCACATAATTGAAGACCCCCATCCACGGTATACAGTGGACATTTCATTACTGTAATCAAAACATTCTTACTTTAATCTTAAAGATATCAATGTAACATTGACCAGCTATAAACTGGCATACTTGAGCTCTCAACCAAGGCCAGCTAACAGACAACACTGCACAGAAGACAAAACAGATACAACACAAACATGTTATTATCATCACTTGAGACTCTGGAGGTCAATGTTAACGCAATTCCAAAATTACACTCAAGCTCAAGCTGGGCGCAGGCTGCTTATTGGTCAGAAACAAATCATCGGATTTGTTTCCTGAAACAATGTCTCCTAAAACCTGCTGACTGTTATAAATAATAATAATCCTCACATTTGATGTAGCATTTTATCAAGTGTTCGAGACGTTTCAAAGCGCTTCACAGAATATACTGTGAAGTGAAGTGACTATTTATTTTGTGGGCAAAATCTTAATGGCGACATTCTCCCTGTGCCTGGTCAATTTTGCGTAAAACCAATCCCTTGTCTCCTTCAAGGCCTGTCTCAAGACCCTCCTCTTCGACGTGCCTTTGGCCACTCACCTTCCCCCCTCCACCCCTCCTGATCCCAAACTCTAGCTCGGGTCCAAATCCCTGACTGTCCAGCGCATTGGGATATCTTCCCGATGTGAAAGGTGCTATACACACCTAATTTGTTATTGTTGGCAGTGGTGTAAGATAACACTTTAATAGATACAGCATCTCTGATACAGTGGATAACTTTCAAAACACAGCACAGGCATGATGTGCTGAACGGGACTCTCCTATTGTAAACTTCTTTGGTTCTAAGAATTCCAAATGACCCACTTCTAACAGACAATTCTTCCATGACTTAAATCAAACCCACGTGGACCTTTAGGATACAAAGCATTGGCTATCTTGCAGCAGTGTAAAAGGTCACTTCTACTGAGTCATATTACACTACTTCATCTCTGTTTACTCCATTACGCTTTGGTCAAATTTCCCCTTTAATGTATGCTGAAAGGATAAACCCGAAGCAAAAGTTTGCAATGTTACAAAAACCTCAGGTTCTTATATGAATAATGAAATCAGAAACCATTAACTATATTAAAATGTACAGCCGTGAAGATTTGTTTACTTATAAAAATCAAGTAAAGCTTATTTTTCTTGTAACATTAATGCATTAACTTGCCATCTCTACTTCATCTCCTGACTTCAGAATGATTTCAGGTGCGATGCAACTTAACATCACAATGCCAATGTACAGTGAGAATAGGAAAACCCTATTTATTCTAACAAATCGCACTTTAGTTTATATCACCATCGTCGCATTATTACTGTTGACAGGTGTGGAGAAAAGGCAAGCAAGGCGGAAGCAGTGTGATAGAGCTCCAGCTCACTGTGCCAAAAGAATACAAAATACAGACTCGTGTCTGTACCTCTCTCAATCTCTATTGTGCTCCAGTTAGGGAGATGCCAGTGTTTGCCTCAGGCGAGAGAGTGGAAGAGATGACAATCACTGGCAAATGAAGATGCACCACCTCACGAAAAATTCAACAAAGCTTTCTATACATAGATCACATTACAATAGGATTAAGATACTATAATTATACAAATACCTGAAGCTGAAAGACAGGCAAGTTAAATCTAAAACCTGCAAGAAAGAAGGGAGTCCAGCAAATCTACATCGCCACAACCTTATCACTGAAATACTTGCACTTAGAAACAAAGTCACATTGTAATTCAGAGTCTGGCCTCTCGACTCAAAAACCCCACTAACTATAGGCAAGATTTCTTGGCCTCAAGTTAGTCAAATCTGTAGAAGTAAATGGAACTGCATTAATCAAACCGTACATTAAGTCATTCATGGGAATATTCTAAATTTTTTAAAAGAGAATACTATCTCCATGTTTTTCCTTTGTATCCAGTTAACAAACTACATTTTATAATTATCAAATCTAATAGTGCTGAACACAATGTCCGTCAAAACAAATACTTGCTTCCCTCAACCATTGACCTGACACAATATATAATAAATTGTGTTAAGAACAATAGACATACTAGTGGGGACTGATTAGTCGTTTCCTTTAGTTAAATAACCTTCATGAACTTCAGAAGAATGCATAGATAGACATTTTTATCAAGCGTGTATTGTTCATTGTAAATCTAGTCCACAAAAATCCACAAATACCACACTTTCACGTTCTTAAAAAGGGCAACAGAAATATGAGGGTTTACAACTGGAACGTTAATAATTAGTCAGATTTTCTTAAATATATGAATTAAGTTAAGTTCAACTGGAAAAAAAATGCAAGTTAAGAGAACCCTTAACTTTGTAACTTTTGCTACAAAAATCTCTGGCTGAAGCTAGTGATTATTATTGATGGAGCTAAAGACGGAGAGAATTACCTGCGGGGCTGTTAGCAGCTGAAGGAGTGGAGGCAGCACTGGTCATGGAGCCGCTGCAGCCTGTGCTAGTTGTTATGGTGCCGCTGGAAGGTGGGGAGGGGGACGACGCTGGCGAAGGCGCCTGCTGGTTAATGTGCTGGGCCACAGCAAAGCCTAGAAAGCAGGTAAAACAATCCTTTACTCTCTGCACCTTCTCCATGATTTCCTACCTGAAGAATGCAAAGTAATCTCTAGACCTGCTACACTTCTAATATTGCATCAAACAACAGGATATGTGTCTTGTCCTTTTCTCTATAGTAATAACAATAATAATCCTTGCATTTGATGTAGCGCCTTATCATGTCTTCACAATGTCTCAAAGCGTTTCACAGGATATACTGTGAAGTGAATTGACTGTATATTTTGTGGGCGAAATGCAGCAGCCAATTGTGGACAGCAGTGCCCCACAAACAGTCGTGGATTGAAGTGACCAAATTATTATTATTTTTTGAAGGGATTATTGCCCCCAGAAAAGCAATCCACCAATCGACTAACAACTGGGTTCCTACCTTCTTCTAGGTAAACAGAGTCATGTGGAGAAGGAAATTTGCCCAATGTTTTGTCCAACGTTTCTCCCTGCCCAGGTATCGAACTCTAACCACTAAGCTATAGGATGCCACATAGAAAATTAGAAGCTTTCTAAAAAAAAATTGTAAAATACTTTCCAGAATTAGCTAATTCTCTCTCCAGGGAGAGAGAGCGCATTCCATTCCAACAATCTATCTCTGGAATGTCCATGTGTAGGTGGGATGCAAGGAATCTCAGCTTGGTTTGGATACTCTTAAGCACGGTGATGGGTTTCTGTATGTGTCAGACACCCGGCTGATCCCAAAAAAAGGGAAGTGCCAAAGCCAGAAGCTTCTAACATAGTGAGCAAGCACATGAAGAGTGATTAGGCACAGAAACAGGCCATTTGGCCCAACTAGTCCAGGCCAGTGTTTATATTCTATGCAATTCCTCACAAGATCAGTTTGGATGCAAAGACCTTTCTTTCCCGAATGCCCACACTCCTCCCATCACAGCATCATTAATTACTCTCTGGGCAAAAATGAAAAATTCCTGGTGTCTGTCCTGAAACTGCCTTTGCAACCCTTGGTATATCTGAACACATTATTCTGGGTTCACTTTCTCAATCCTATTTAAAATCTTGTATACTGTACATCTATAAAGTCCCCTCTGTGACAGCTCCTTTAAAGACTGAAAAGCCTGAGTTGTCTAATCATTGCTCATTCCTCCAACACTGGGAATCATCCTCATTTCTCTCCTCTGCCCTACCTTTATGGCTTGGGCAGGCCCTTATGCTATGGAGACCAGAACTGGATCCAGTACTCTTGGTGCAGTCTAACTATTCCTGTGTGACTGACCTAATATTGTGCAACTGCCTGAAGCTACAAATTGATTAAATTTGTAATTTGTGCAAAGAATTATGAAAGGTTCCATTTAGGAAAGAAGGAATTTGCTTTTTTGTATTGTATTACCCATCAAAATGCCAAAGGTGTTTCATAGTAAATACGGTCAAGTACAGCAATTGTTTTAATTCCAAGCATAGGAACAGGAGGACGCCATTCAGTCCATCGAGCCTGTTCCGCCATTTGATTAGATCATGGCTGATCTTTATCTAATCCTTTCAATTCCAATTTCCCACTTTCTCCCCATATCCCTTGATACCCTGACCGACCAAAAATCTATCAACCTTATTCTTGAAGGTGTGGATGGATCCAGCATCCATGGCCTTTTGGGGGAGAGAATTCCAGATTTCTATCGCCCTTGGAGTGAAAAAATGCTTCCTGATTTCACTCTTCAATGGCCTGTTTCTAATTTTAAGACTTTGCCCCTTTGTTTTGGAATCCTCCACCCAGAGGAAATGGCTTCTCTGTATCTACCCTATCAAATCCTTTATTATCTTATATACCTCAATCAGATCACCCCTCAACCTTCTAAACTCAAAGGAATACAATCGAAGTTTATGCAGCCTTTCCTCGTAACTTAACCCTTTTAGGCCTGGTAACATTCTGTGCTGCACCGTCTCCAGGGCCAATATATCTTTTGGTGTGGTACCCAAAACTGAACGCAGTCTCCAGATGGGGTCTGACTAACGCTCTATACAGCTGAGGCATCATTTCTTCCCCTCTGTATTCCAGGCCCTGAGATAAAGATCAACATTTCATTTGGCTTTTTGGTTACACAGCAGCCATTTTGCACACTCCAGATCAGATCAGATAAGTCTCTTGACGACTATGAGATGAATGATACTAATCTGGAGGGTAAATGATCAGGAAACCGGGAGAAACTCATTCCTTTTCAAAGTCTCATGGACCTTTAACATCCACTTAACGACAGGCAGTCAGGATCGTAGTTTTAACGTTAATAATAATCATTTCATTTGATACAGCGCCTTACCACATTGTTGAGACGTCTCAAAGCACTTCACAGAATATATTGTGAAGTAAATTGACTGTGTTTTGTGGGCAAAACACGGCAGCCAATTGTGCATAGAAATGTCCCACGAACAGTCATTGAGTGACCAATCCACGATTTTTTTTTTGAGGCATGTGATTAAGGAAACATGCCCAAGATTTTGTTCTGCCCGGGAATCAAACCCACTATCCTACAGGATTCGTGGAGGAATTGAAATGAAACTGTAATTGTTTCATTTACAGTTTAAAGAGAATGCATTTAAGAGGCACAGACAAAGTATCAGCAGCACTCTGCAGGATGCATTGCTATCAAGGGATTAATTGAAAGTCATCTATACTTAAATTTATTGAGAGCCTGTCCTACTTAAACCACATTGTTATCAAAATCAGAGAAACTGGTACCATTCACTGAGTAACAAGAACCTCCTACTGATTAAAGCTCTTATCACCATAAGTGGTGAGGCTTAAAAATGTTAAACATGTGATGAGAGAGGGGTTCAACATAATTGGAGTCCTGTAGCTCAGTGGTTAGAGCACTCGCTTTGCAAGCGAGAGACCTGCGTTCAATCCCAGGCAGAGGGCGAAACCTTGGGCAAGTTTCCTTACTCCACACAGAGCCTAATAATAATCCCTCCAAAACAAAACGATAATAAAATTGGTTATTTTCAATCCATGACTGTTTGTGGGACATTGCTGTGCGCAATTGGCTGCCGCGTTCGCCCACAAATATACAGTCAATTCACTTTACAGTGTGTTCTGTGAAGCGCTTTGGGACATCCTCCCGATGTGAAAAGCGCTATATCAAATGCAAGGATTATTATTATTAAGTCCGACACCAGTCCCACAATCAATACAGATCTTGCCCAAGGCCTAAAAAATACACCAGATGAATTATACCCTAGCATCCTTTAGTAGCTAGCTTAAATATACAGCTTATAGCTCTGGGCCAAGTAATCAGTAACTAATAACTAGGATATGAAGCAATGCTTGATTAAGCCATAGTGGTTTAAGACCTGCTTGCAACACTGTTGCTCAAATTTCCCCTGAAATTTTGGCTTTGCCTGTACTTGCAGCAAAAGCTCCCGAGAAAACTGAGTGTGCCACTTCCTTCACTTTACAATTATTTGATAACCGGCTATTGACTAATATCGATGTTAAACGGGGTCTTTTTATAGTTCAGCCGGCTTCCAAGTAATGTGTTTGGCAACACAATGCTGGAATCGACTCAAACTTCTGTGGCGGTCTCCAACCCGGTTCCTGAGCTCCTTCGTAGTATTCCAGGGCACTGCTGATGAGAGCTCAGGTCGGCTCACCAGCAGGAATTGGAAGGGCAGAACAGTCACTGGGGGTAGAGATTCTTCTCACTCAGTTCTCACTTTAACCCTGCAAGTCAAAGCCCCAGCAGTCAGGGTGGTTCCGGCTGGTGCCCTGAATGGCAAGCTATGTCAGTTTCGCTGGTTAAACTCCAGCAGTTACCCCAACGCAGATTCTGGTATCCCCAAGCCTTAGCTCTTGAAACTTCTTGTCACAGTACTCTCCGGTATTAGTTTAGTGTCTCTTCAGGGACGAAGGGAAATTTCAAGTGTGTAGGTGGCATTATGTACGTGGAATTCTGTCTGCATTGGATGCTCTTTAAGCGCGGTGATGGGTTTCCGCATGTGTCAACACACCCGGCTGACCGAAACCCCCAACATTTGAACTCCTCCTCCAACAAAATAGCTAACCACACGTTCTCTATTACTGCTCTATATAGAACTTCTACAAGCACCTCAGTGAAGGTCAGGATTGTGAGTTTCAATTAACGACAAGCATGCTAAACTTTTCTCTAACTTTTTTTTTAAAAAATGCAAGTGAATGAACAATGGTATGTTGATGATCTTCTGAAAACATACACATGCTGCCACTCTGCAAGCCCTCTGCATGTCCAGCGAGGGAAATTCATTGCAAGGGCACTGCTGATGACCAATTGTTGGTTTGATATTGACATTTGGGAAATTTCTGCAAGGCCAGAAACTCCCTGAAATCTGCATCTTTCACTACATATTACACTACACATTTGTTCTGTAAGAGCTCAGCAAGCAAACAGATACCACAACACTAGTCTCAAATTGTTTATGGCATCTTAATTCAACACTTAATAAACTGCAGCAGTGCATTGAGTATTCAAAATGATCTGGTTCACTGACAAATTGAACACAAACAACTGCTGCTGAGAGAGTAAGGAATCTCATCTTCAATCATTACAGAAACACGAGGTATGAAGGATATGGAGGTAAGATGGAAAGGAGGGGGGGTGGGAGTAAAGTCCAGGGAGCTGAGCACTGAGCTGGTCGACTTGACTGATACTGGAGACAGCAAGAAAGGGTAGGCAGAAGAGGTGAATCGGAGCCTGATGTTACGTTTGCCCTCCAGGTAGATTCCAGAAGAGTTGGCTGAGGAGAGGAATGTGTCATATGTTTTGTGACCAGAATTGAGCCAATGCAAAGCAATTTGGGATTGAATAGGGGCGAGAGTATTAATGGTAAAGACGAGCAAATCAAATACATATTTGGCCATTTCACCAGTGTAAATCGTGGAGACATCTCCCCTCCCACTAAGTATCCGCGTTTAGGAGTCTGTGTCTCATTATTAATTTGTTCATCATTAAAGAAAATGTCGGGGACCTTTCAAACAACAACGACTTGGATTTATATAGCACCCTCCATGCTGGACGGCGTCTCAGAGCGCTTTACAGTAACGGATCCCGGCGCCGAGCCAAGGGGGGGTTGGGGGGGGGAAGGTGCCGAAAGGCACGGTTGAAAAGGTCTTCAGCAGAGACCTGAAAATAGGAAGAGAGGGAGCGAGGCAAAGGGAGTGAGGAAGGGAGTTCCAGAGCTTAGGGGCATAGTGGCTGAACACGCGGCCGCGCCAAGGGTGGAGCGGAGGACCCGGAGGAATGAAGGCAACGGGTACTGTTTTGAGGAGAGAGGAGGTCAGAGAGGTCGGGGGGTGCAGAGGAGTGCAGGGACTTGAATACAAGGGTGAGGATCTTGAAATCGATCCTTAAGCGATTTTGCTGAAACAAGTTACTCAGTTTGGACTGGTGGGGGATTTTATGGTCTGTAATAAACTAACTTGGCTGTAAGTGTGTAAAGATTTGATTTGATTGTAAAGATTAGACAATTATTCTGCCGTCTGGCTGCATTTTGTCTTTTATCTTAAAAGATGCGACTAAGTAAACCAATGTTTGATGTACAATGTTTGTAAAACAAAGAACTCGCAGTTTGTCCTATGTCAGATGCTCCATTTTCTGAAGTACACACAATCCATTTCAAAATCTTGCCCCGTTTCAGGAATTTGAACATGCTTATAAATTAGCATTTTTCAATAGACCCTTTCAGAATATTTAACAAATACTGCTTAAAAATGATCTAGCTGGGTAACGTCTGACCTTTTTAATAGTGCCTTATATTCACTCTTTCACATTTCTATGAAGCGTAGCACTTTGCAGGATATAAACGACTGTGTGCATTTAATGGCTGATTGTGTTCTTTTGTTTGGACCTCCCCTCAGCTGCATTCCCCACTTCCACTGAAATAATACTCCCACCTGGGCAGACATGAATCATCTTCTAACCATTGTAGTCCTTACATGCAAATTAACTTCCAAGAAGGGAATAGATGTATCCAATTACCACACATGTGGAGTTCTGAAGTATAGTGGTTAGCACACTCGCCTCGCAAGTGAGGACCAGGTTTGATACCATAGGCAAGCTTCCATACTCCACACGCCTCTGTTTACCGAGCAGTAAGTAGGAACCCGGTTGTTAGGCAATTGGTGGATCGTTTTCAAGAGATAATAATCCCTTTAAAAAAGTCAATCAGTGGCTGTTTGTGGGACACTGCTGTGTGCAACTGTCTGCCACTTGTTGCCCACAAATACAGTCAATTTGCTTTACAATATTTTCTGTCAAGCCCTATGAGACATAGGGGTCGACAGACAGACAGACAAACCTTGGGCAAGTTTCCTTACTCCACACGCCTAATAATAATCCCTCCAAAAAAAAATCAAAACAATAATAAATTGGTCATTTCAATCCATATGACTGTTTGTGGGACATTGCTGTGCGCAATTGGCTGCCGCGTTCGCCCAGAAATATAGTCAATTCACTTTACAGTGAAGCGCTTTGGGACGTCCTCCCGACGTGAAAAGCGCTATATCAAATGCAAGGATTATTTATTATTATTATTTATTATCTCAACGACGTGATAAGACGCTATATCAAATGAAAGGATTATTATTTTTTGCATTACCAGTTGGGAGTTTTATACATATTAACCACCTACACATACAAATTTCTCTGGTCTAGAATGGAATACGCACTCTTTCCCTGGAGGGAAACACTCTGTTTACTTCATTCCAGAGAACATTAGGTGTAGCTTGATGAGTGTGTATTGGCACCATACTAAATAAAAGACTTTTCCTTGTGAATGATATCAAACTGACAATGCTTTGACAAATCCTTTCAGCAAAACATTAATCGAAAGATTTCAAATTATGCTTTTTACCATATAAACATATCAAATATTTCTATAACTCAAAGAAATGAGATTCTATTTTTTTATTACACTGAGACACAAGGTGAGAGCTTTGTAAAGAGCACCATACAGTATCTTTGAGATGTCTCAATGATGTGATAAGGCGCTAGGATTATTATTATCTGTAATATAACCCCTACCCACTGCAACCCTCCACTCGATTCTGAAATTAGATAAAGTTACAAGCTTGTTTTTCATGAAAGAGCTCCTGTAGAAAGTATTTGGTACATGTGTAATACATTAGTGAGCTGGAGAGCGATGATTCAAGCACACAAGCAGGTTTGCTGTGCCAAGTTTGAAAGGAATCCAGTGATCATATAATAAATTATTTTATAAAAGCTTGGCTGAAATCTAGTGAAACATTTTATTACAAGGCATACATTAATGTTTCTTCAAACAACATTTTTCTTTTACAATAAGAAAACAGATTTCCCTAATAGTCTGAGTTAGCAAGTGAGATTTTGTTAAGCAAATACACTGCCTGTTTCAATTCGTAAACTTGGCTCTGAGTCAGAGGATATGTTCAAGCCCCAAACCAGAGCTTTGAACTCTCATTCTAGGCTGAGACTTCAACACACCATTGAGGGTAACACTGCATTGTCGGAGGTGTCGTCAATCAGATGGGATGTTAAGCCGAGGTCCTGTCTTCCTGTTGAAGTGGATGTTAAAGATCCCAAAGCACTATTTGAAAAGAAAACGTAGTTTCTTCCAGTGTCCTGGCCAACAATCATTATTGCTATGCTCAAAATGCCTGCAGGGAATACTTACAAAATATACGGTCACTAGACTTAAAACCCAGGGAAGCCCTTTGAGACGTTCTCCTGATGCGAAAGGAGCCATATCAAATGATTATTATTGTTGTTGAAAATTGCACATAGAGAAGAATTACAATACAATACAAAATTACATTTGTATTGCTCCTTTCATGTTGGGAGGACAGGACATGGGGATAACATTACTGGTGAAATATGATGGTCTGAGCCATGATGATATATTAGTGCAAAGTAAGTGATTTAACATATTTAACTGGCCCCATGAGCAGGTTTAAGCTCTGAACACCCTCCACATTTATATAACTTTTCTTTCGGAGTTTGCATCTGGAACCAATTTTCCTTGTGAGCAACAAGAATAAATCATTGCTTTGCTACACTGCTTGCCTTAAATAACAGGGCAAGTTTACTCTCTTACGTCCTGGTCAAGGGTCACGTGAAAAGGTAGTGGAAGCCGATTCAATAACAACTTTTAAGAGAGAAGTAGATGGGTATTTGGGAAGGACAGGATTGCAGGGCTATGGAAAGAAAGCGAGCCAGTGGGATTAAGTTGGATTGCTCTTTTAGGAGCTGGCGCAGACTCGATGGGCCGAATGGCCTCTTTCTGTGCTGTAAGATTCTATGATTCTACATGCTGGAAATCTGAAATAGAATCAGAAGTCGCTAGGAATACTCAGCAAATCAAGCAGCATCTATGGAGAGTTGAAAGTGGGTTAACGTTTCAGGTCGATGTAATACGTACATGTTAGAGCATATAATACATTTAATATGTAATATGCAAGTTGTTGTTAGACCTACGTGGAGAAGATGTCCCAGAGTGTATCTGCTCCAAATGCATACAAGCTGAAAGAGCCAAAATATTTTTTTGTTTTAGTCAGCCATGTGTCTGACACATGTGGAAACCCATCACCGTTGCTTAAGGGTATCCAAACAAAACTGAGAATTCCATGCATCCCGTCTACACATGGAAATCTCAGAGATAGATTGTTGGAATGGAATGCACTCTCTCTCTCTCTCTCCCTGAAGGGACACATCCTGCTTACCTAATTCGAGAAAGCAGGTTGGCAAGAGACAAAGCTTGGGGACCCCAGAGTGTACGTTCGGGTAACTGCTGGACCCTAAACCATGTAAAATCATATAGCTTGTCACTGTTCTTGCTGTCTGTCAAGGTGAAATTATTGCTCAAAGACACATATAAGAAAAACACTTGGAAGAAATGTTGCAGGAAGAAAAGGACACCAGAAGTACAGTATCACTCCAATCTACTGACGTGTTTATTTTAAACCAAGGAGAGGTTATAAACAAAGTTTGTTTGTTTGTGGGATACTGCTGTGCGCAATTGGCTGCCGCGTTTCGCCCACAAATATACAGTCAATTCACTTTACAGTATATTCTGTGAAGCGCTTTGAGACGTCGAGAAGACATGAAAAGCGCTATATCAAATGCAAGGATTATTATTAAAGGCACCGTCACTATTGCTGATTTTCCCCCCTAAGCCTTAGCTTTATGGCAACAACAACAACTTGCATTTATACAGTGCCCTAAACGCCGGGAGGCGATGGGTTTACGGCAGTCAGTTGGCTGTAGTTTGTGTTTAGGTAGAAACTGCCAGATCTGAACGCAAAGAGTAAACCGTGACTAAATCCCAACATGTGATATGACTTGGCATGCAACAGCTCACTGGGACTAGAAGTTGTGAATGGACGAATGTCAAAATAATTCCTTTTTAGGGAATCAGTTAATGGAAAGAAACTTCCAGGAAATGCATCACTGGAGAAAAACACACTCCTAAGTAAATAAACAGCCCTGGAAATGCTCCAGAGGCAAACACAAGAAAACCTACCCAGATGCAGTTATGGGAAATCATATTTCATATGAATTGTTAGAACTGACAAATGCAGCACGTCAGAAGCACAGTGTCACTCCAACCTAGTAACTGCTGTTAAACATAATCTGAATAAACTTGAATAGCTCAAAAAACATGGTAACAAACACGTTAGAATGAAAATGGTGATACCCATACTGTAAGGCTGTAATATAAATATTTTGGGCTCAATCAATCTTTTGCTGAATGTATCGATTTCAGTGTCTTATAGTTCCTCTCAGTGTTTGCATTTCGTTTTTTTTATATGGTAATATATTAGAAACTCTGAACGATTCTGTGTGTTTATACAGGAACGTTGAAAGACATCTGTTCTCCAACCTAGAATTTGTTTCAAACCTTCCTATTGTAAATTTATGATACGACTATCCCTTGCTTTTACAATCCAAAGTGCATATAAATGAGTTGATAATGAATTAATTTATAGACAATAATTTGAACCGAGACACTTCCATGGCTCCAAGTTCTTGAACTACACTGTGGAACCCCATTACAACGTGCTGGTTGGAATCCATAAAATCACAATCTGTCCTACAATAAGGGCAGAATAGCCAGATTTAACGTGTACATGCACAGCCACCTGGCTTGCTTCCTATACAATGGCCGTTTCCTTTACTTCCATTGGAACTCTGCATCTCGTGTCCTCTCCTTCACCAGAGTTCCCCGTACTGTATTTATATCAACTACACGTTAGAAATGTTCCTATGTCTGTAATGGAGCGTGCACTTTCTCTGGAGGGATGCACCCTGCTTACCCTTGCTTATTAGGCACCTAATTAGGGCTGGCAAGAACCAAGGCTTGGGGATCCTACAGTGTACATTGTGATACTGCTTGGTGTTAAACTAGCTTGGACTTTGGAGTGCAGGGTTAACAGGCAGAGTTAACTGTCTGCTCCCAGTGACTGGGCTTCCCCTCCAGATCCCAATGCTGAGCGTGGCTGACAGCCGGGTTGGTCTGTTATCAGCCTTTGAGTACTGTGGACCCGCCTGGATCAGGAACCAGACCACCAACAGTCACGACTTGATTGACATTCTGTCGCCAAGCACGTCACCTCATAAATGTTGTACTGTAATGTATCGTAATACAATCAAAGTAGCTTTCAAAAGCTTTACTAAATGACACACAAATCTGGAGATGTTTTCCAAAGAAGGGTTTAAAATGCCTCTCAGTGGTTAAAAAAGGCAAAAAGTTACTCCTATGGTTTATGAAGTCGTCTGAATTCCTTTCATGGTTCCAAGGTATGGATCAGTTTATATACAATCCAAATGTAACAATACATCTCGTTACACATTCCTGAATTCTGCTCATTGTCCATTCAAAACATGGGAGGCCAGTTCACGGGCTGATAATAGAATGCCCTGCACATTTTGCCTTGGCTTTCAGGTAGCTTAGTGAAATCTGGTTTAAGGACCGGGATCAGGCATACAAGATCGTCAAACAGCACCTACCTCGATGGCCGAACTGGTCCCAACACACAGACCAGAGATATGGGCGCTACACTAACCCATGTATATTTTAACATGTAACTAAATATAAAATATGATTTCAAGAATCATATACCAGAATGAGTATTCATTGAGAGTTTGGGGATCCTTGAGAAGTGTAACTCCTCTAAACCATTTCATTTTCAAATGTAACTGATACAATACAAATTTACATTTATATAGCACCCTTCATATTCGGAGGACGTCCCAAGGTGCTTAACACTGGTCTGGCACCCGAGGCGAGGCCCGGGGGGGAAGAGGGGTTGCGGGGGGAGCAGAGGTGGGCTGGGGAGAGAAAAGACAACTGAAAGCCTGGTCAAAGAGGTAGGTCTTGAGACGGACCTTGAATGAGGTGAAGGAGGGATGGTGTTTCAGAGAATGGGGCAGAAAGGCTAAATGTTGGGGTGGGTAGGGCAGGGCACATGAAGTGGGCCAGTGCCCACTGAGTGAAGCGGGTGGCCGGGTCGTAGGGTTTGAGGTCACGGAGGTAGGGTGGGGACGACAGCATGGAGGGATTCAAGGTTTGAACTCAATCCATTGGAGGTGAGAAGCCAGCAAAGCTGGGTGAGGATGGGGGTGAGGATGGGAAAGGAAAGTTAAAGATGGGACAGTGATTAGGGGAGCATGGATGGTCAAGGGAGTTTTTTTAAAAAAAGTGGGGTGATAACAACGGTTTTGAAGGAGTGGGAACTGTACCCATGAACAGGGAGAAGTTAACAATGTCCATTAGCAAGTGAGCAAGGAGGTGGCGCTGGGAGGTCAAGAGAGGGTGGGGATGAGGGTCAAGGGATCAGGTGGTGGGTTTCAATGCAATGAGGGATGAAAACGTATATAGTATGTAGTTCTCCAAGTGCTAACGTCCATTAATTATTCTTACATTGGATAGCTTAAAAGAAGTGCCCTTACAAGTAGACACATATCAAACATTACCTGGAACTTTATCAACAGAAGCAAACACGGAACGCTGAACGGTGGGATCACTGATTCCACGACGAGACTGGTCATAGAATCGGAAAGGTAGATGGTGGGCTGTAGAAGATGATCCATGTCCAAATCCCATGACATCAGAGGAAGGCTGCACAGGAAGGTCCAAAAGTGCTAGAAAATACAATCAAAATCATTTATTGTTAGCAACCATTACATTTCAAACAAAAGGTATAAATGCCTATTTGAAAAAAATAACATCAAACAAACGGTTATCAATTTGGGATGGAACTTTACCACATATGCTACAAGATTGAAACGTTTCCCGTGCACCTTATTTCATTTTGAATTACTTTGGCTTCACACTGGAAGAAAATACAAGCATGTTAAATTCTGTGTTCGCGTGCAAATGTTTTATCTCATGCAATAAAATATCCATCAAATAACTAAACTGGTCTCTTTTGATTCCATTATTTGAATTGCAAAATAACTCACCACATCAATCTGAAGATAATGCAACCATCACCTAATAATTAGTCAAACAGCGGGTGCATGTTTGCAGTAGCCATTTCCTATGGGAGAATTTGCAACAGTTTCGCCAAAGAAATAAGAAATACAGTCACCCTTAGCAGTACTAACTCAGCTCCAATTGATGAGCATGGCAAATATATTGTGTGAGAGACACTCATGCCATTTTCTCAAAGTGTCAAAGACCTACATTTCAGAAACACGGCAGTTGTAAGCGAGGTAAGAAAGTGATTTACAGTCAAACCTCTTTGACACTTAAACCACTGTTTAAATAACCATAGGTACCATTTGGGATGGGGAGGGGGAGAGAAGAGTTGGAATGGATATTTCAATAACATTTGATTACTAAAGCCTGTTATATGAACAATTAACTAGTTTTGGGTTAAGACTTTGTAAACTTTCTACAGTCCACGGAACTGCCCGAGCTGAAGCACCAAATCCATTATATTTAAATAATTTAGTTGGGTTTCTGGCCTAAATCGCTGTTTCAATGACTCATTGCCACTCGGTGCCACCGTAAACATAAAACTCGATTTGAAAAGAGCAATCTGGGGGGAAAAAAATGCAAGTGTGGAGAGAGCATCACTTTCTCTTTAGCTAGCAGTAAGGCTGCATTCTGGGACAGAGAGAAATGGATTAATATTCTTGTAAAAACTTGAAGTGCCAAAATGTCTGAGCTGGAAATTTAAACTAGCTCAATAATATTTGTCATGATTTTGTATATTTGTCGGGTTTCATCTTATTGAATGCTTTCCGCAGTCTGCCTGCTTTCACAGAGGGCTCCTACTTTGAGCTGTACACAAGGTCGTTCCTCTCGAGCCTGTGCCCTGATTTCCCGTAGATGCAAAGGCAAGCCCAGACTGCCTGGAACGGACAATTCACAAACGGAGTTTCATTTCACAGTCTCGTCCTTACGAGGTGAAATTATCAATAATCTTTCGCAAGCCGAAGGTTTTTCAATTATAATAGCGTACTTAGCAATGTACTCAAACAAAATACTAAAATACACAGCACAAAGTGTAAAGGATTTAAGTAAAAGATGAAAATGAAAATAATAAAAGCTAAACAACGATTATCAATACTTCAAAGAGTTTCAGAAACACAGACTTTCATCATCACTGGCTGCTTCCTCTCTCTCTCTGTACTTCCTCTCTGCTGGTACTTGTTTTTCCCTGCTGTTTTCTCCTCTCACCAATTAAGTGCTTCCTCGACACATCTTTTTCACTCACAATCTATTGTCATTTTCAAATTTTAGTGACCCATTCTATGTCAAGCCCTCAACCTTTGTCACTTGTCACATTTTTGATTAGCATTTTGCTGTAATCAAACACGGACTGTGAATAATTTGCTATGAACAGAGTTTCAGAGAATGACCTGCTGCAGCTCTAGTCATAGCTTCAAGAAAACACTGGATAAGAAGTTTTAAATGTGACAACCTTATTAAAATGTCCTGCTGTTGGGGCAATAACTGATTACAATTTCTAATTAATCACTAAAAGCCTGGGACAAAAATGAGAACTGAAAGCCACTTCACAGAAAGCCAACCTAAGCATTACACTGACATGATAACAACAACAATACTAATCCTTGCATTTAATATAGCGCCTTATCACGTCTTTTAGACGTCTCAAAGCACTTCACAGAATATACTGTAAAGTGGATTGACTGTATCTTTGTGGTAAAATGTGGCAGCCAATTGCTGACAGCAGTGTCCCACAAAAAGTCGTGGACTGAGTGAGCAAATAATTTTTTTTTTGGCAGGATTATACATGTGCATTTATAACATCAGTTAAAATCAAAAATGGATAGTAAATAAAAACATTATAGTAATACAATATTAATGCACAAACCCGTTTGTTACTTTGGCTCTCCAGAAGCACTCAGCTGCTGTCATTCTTGGAAATAAATTGAGCAAAATATGCTGGATATTGTTAAGTGTAATGATATTGTTGATGAGAGCAATGGCCAAAATTCTGCTCTGGTTTGCCCACAATGTCAAAGTCCCTACACGTAACGACCCGGGAATGTCATTACATTTTCATTAATCTTTTTTAATGAATCTGAGAATAAGTGAATTTTGCAAAAAAAAACAGAAGACCATAACTGAGAAAAACACCCCTGAAAAATATGATCTGCTCATAAAAGCGAGCAATTAATCCCGTTTCTCAAGCTTGAAACTTCTTTTTGGAATTAAGTTACTGGCATAATATAACAGTGATATGGTGGCCTTGGGTCCTCAGTTGTGTAGGGTTCACTGAAGAGTCTACTGGAGTCCATGGCTTTCAGCTAAAAACGAAAAACTTTGCAGATGGGATATGATGTAATAATTGCGAATAAATGCAAACTAAACTTCTGCGAAATGGACGTGTATAAATCTGAAGCCTGTGGGTTAAAAAGGTCACTGAGCATTGATCCATTGGTTACAGATAATCAATGCTAACCTGCTATTTTTTGCATCTTCATTCGCCGTGCTTGAATCCGTCCCTTTGCTAATCTCTGTTTTGCGATGATGCAACGGATGTGATCAGCGAAGATAAACGTGGCCTGGAGGATAGGGAAGGGCCTGGCGTGAGGATTGGATGCTGGTTTGTGGATGATGATGTTCAAAGCCCGACTGTCATCCTCTACACCAGTGACCTGCATGTCCTACAAAATCAAAGTAGTTTTAATCAGTCATATGCAACTTTCATCAATTTCTGCAAGTTTTTTTCTTTTCCTAAATTACAAGATGACGAGAATGGCTCAGATGAAGGTTTTCAGACCATCTGATCTCATATTTCCAGACTCCCCACCATCTTCCCATCATAACATCAAGCTGTGCTTTTTTAAAAAAATGAATCCAACAACCTGGCCTCACCCAAACTTCTTGGCAACCTCTTCTGGTCATTAATTGCCTCTGGGTAAAGAAAAATATTCTGGTGTCTGTCCTGAAATTGTTCTTTGCAACTCTAAACCTATGTTTTCTTCTACTGTCTTGGTGATTCCTAAAGTACTGTTCTGAGTTTACCTTTTCAATCCCATTTAAAATTTACGCTTCTGTAAGATCCGCTTCGAGAAGTTTTCTCTCAAGCCTGAAGAGCCCTAGCTTGTTTAATCAATGTTCATAGCCCAACCCATAACACTGGGGATCAGCCTGGTTTCTGCACCGCCTCTATGGCCAACTAATGTTGCATTGCCCAGAACTGGAAGCAATGCTCCAGATGTGATCTAACCAGAACACAATACAGTTTGATTGTGATGTCTCAGGACTTGAACTCAACTGCAGGTGAAGCAGTATTGTGCAACATCCTGCTTGCATTGCTTATTGCTGCCACACAACTACTAGCATTTGTACTGCAAAAAGCACACAAATGCCTGGAACATACCACGGACTACAATCACCTGAACACTTTTCCAAAATGGTACTTACCAAGATGACAAATAGCAAAATGTTCTCAAAACACAGCAACTTAATCGGGATGAACCACTCGATATAACTTATACAGGAACCACTAACCATCAGCAACTTACCTGAAGGAGACCTGCAAACTTCACCACTCCCCATCCAAGCCGTTTACTCTCAGGTTCAACCAAGCTCATCTGATAAATGTCAACGGCGAGGAATCGATGGGCCTGACTGCCCTCCTTGGTAACCACAGTGCAAGCAATTAAATCACTGTTATCTGTAAAGAAAATTAAATGCATCAAATTATTTCCAACTAGAAATTAAACATTAAGAATGAATTAAAACAACTCCTTTAGCTAGTTTATAGATATTATTAAGCTTCAAATATTTTTCTGGACAAACCAGGGACATAAATGCAGATGAGAAAGAAGATCTAAAATTGCCAATCTGGCTTTATTGGCCCCACTCTTGCCTCTGGGTCAGATGATTGTAGGTTTAAACCGCGCTTGACTTTAGCTTATGGTCGAGGCTTACACTGTGGGCACCCATGACCTAAATGGTATTCTGGGAAACACTAATCATTTTAAATCTAAACTGAAATCTGGCGTAGCTCATGTAAAGTTTTCTAAATACCTGCAATAAAGAATCACAATAAGAGATATTGGAAAAGAAAGTCTGCTTTCCGATTAACCACAATTAGACAGACTCTTGGCAGAGAAGAAGTTGGTTCAATTGTACAAATTGTTTATGCAAATTACAGAAGCACTTTTACTGTAAAAGAGAAGTACTGAAAAGAAGTGCCAAATTAATGTCCGTGCTGCAAGTTTACAACAGCTGTCTGTCATCTTTATTACTACAAATAGATGTAGATAAGAAGCAAAATAGGAAGAGTGAAGTCAAACAGAACATGTGGAAACCCCTAACTGGCAATGACAAATAGATCAATCCTCTAATTACTCTGTGCTGATTTACAGGAACAGATACAAAATGAATTTTGACACTTACTAACAAAACAATGTACATTAGCTGCGCTAAGTCCAAATAAAGTCTGACTTCGCCATTCTGCTCATCAGATGTCACACACTGAACGTGAGATCTTAAAAAGATTTTATTTTGGAACTTTTGCATCAGCTAACTGATTATTTTGAGATACACTTAGGACTTGCTGAAGGGTCGGGAATTATTTTTATATGGGTAAACACAAGTAGCAACTCAATACTGTTAAAAGTTTAACAGTTACTTATTAAATTGTGAGAGGTTTGGCTGGGATTCGGATAGTTTTTCTTTGCACATTATGGTTGGCTCTTATTTAAAGAAATCAAGAACAAGTTGTTGGCTGAGGAATTGTATAAGAGGATTGTCAGAAGAATAGCGTTCTTTATTCTATAGTAGGGTGGGACAACTGGCAGCCCGGGGAATGATTTAATCCGACCCGTGAATTATTTCCAACTACATTGTCCAACGAGAAAATATAGGTGACATGCAGGACCCAAGGCAATCACGAGACGGTCACTAAGGACTCGCGCTCCTACCTACAACAGGACTGTCCGATTGGAGACGGTCACCAGGGGCTCAGGCTTATGCGGCCCGTGGATGTTTCCCAGCCCTTAGCAGCCAAAAGGCTGGACCACCTGTTGTACAGCAATCATGGATTTGGCAGCAACTAACATACATTACTGAGGCTCATACACACAAAGCACTTGGAACCCCAACTGCTGTAAGCACCTGGAGGAGGCTATTTCAGGAGCAGTGCAATTCCCACCCGTGCAGTATAAATAAAGTGCAAATCACACATGGGTCATCGTCTGGTGGGCCTTTCAAAGCTCTTAACAATGATCCAATGGACAGCCTTCTCTTATATAATGTTCACATAGAATATCTGAGTTTGAAGGTCTGTACATGGAGAGAGTGACACATCAAACAGCATGGGGATGAGTTGGTAGAGAGATGTTGAATGCTTCAGATAAGAGGAAGATTTGAGTTAGTGTGAGGTCAAGCACTAATATAGAACTTCCAAGACAGCAAATACTAGCAAATGTATCTCCTTGCTTGACCAGCCAGGACCACCCTACCCGTTAAGGCTTAGGCTTGCAGGGTTAACAGGAGCTGAATGGAAGAGTCCCTGCCCCCAGTGACTAGTTTACCCTTCCAAGTCCTGCCGATGAGCAAGGCTGTAATGTCATCATACATCTGATACGCCTAACAACCCATTCTCTTCACTTTATTCAGTAAAGTATCTTTCAGCTCATGGCAATGACCTAGAAGTTTTTTTCTGTCCATAGAATTCTAGAACAATCTTTTTTTATTGCTCTTTTATATCTTAGTTCTTTTCATATTATGGAAATTGCATAGAGATTGTATCCTTTCAACATTACACAGGGATCTGGGTAAGGTAACATATACAATGTATGTTACATCAGTGTATTTATTAGTGATTGGGGAGAGAATAATAATTAATTCTTTCCATAACAGCATTCTAAATCACAATCCTGAAGCCTAATCAGTTGCTGGTTTTGATATTAAAGAATGCTGGACTCATAAGAAAGATGACTGAAATAATCAAAACTTCAAATGATTTAACATGATCTCAGGAGACGTTCTACAGATTCAGGCACCAGTGGTGCTGGGCACACACCCACATCGAGTGGGCTGATGTAAAACAGAAGAAACTAATATTAGAAATTCAGAAAATACTGACGGGAAATGTCTCAATTATTATCATTGGCACATTTTCTCGAACAGAAAAGAACGGAAATTCTAAAAATGAAGGACATAGATTTGCATTTTTTTAAACAATTTCTTCGTTGATCAGGGAGTTGCCTTAAACAGGAATTGTATCAAGACTCTTCAATCTTGCGATCTGAAGTAGCATGTGCGCTGCTTATTCTATTTACAACAACAACTTGTATTTACGTAGCACCCTTCACGCGGGTAGATTCACCGAGCACTTAATAGCAGAATGAGTTGATGGGGAAACGGAAGGGGAGATAGTCACCATAGAAGAAAAAAGTCTTCAGGTGTGATTTGAAGAAGTGCAGAGAGGGACCAAAACAGAGGGATTCAGGCAAGGAGTTCAAGAGGTTTGGGGCACAGTGGCTGAAAGCACGGCCGCAAATTATGGAGTGGAGGGGACGAGGTCCGTGCCAGCCGAGTGAAGGCGGTGGGTAGAGCAGTGGGTGTGAGCAAAATGAATGAAGCCCTCCTCCCCCAGCACTGCACTGGACAGTCAGGCCACCCTCCCCTCCCCCAGCACTGCACTGGAAAGTCAGCCCACCCTCCCCTCCCCCAGCACTGCACTGGACAGTCAGCCCACCCTCCCCTCCCCAGCACTGCACTGGACAGTCAGCCCACCCTCCCCTCCCCCAGCACTGCACTGGACAGTCAGCCCACCCTCCCCTCCCCAGCACTGCACTGGACAGTCACCCCCCTCCCCCCCCCAACCACTGCTCTGGACAGTCAGCCCACCCTCCCCTCCCCCAGCACTGCACTGGACAGTCAGCCCACCCTCCCCTCCCCCAGCACTGCACTGGACAGTCAGCCCACCCTCCCCTCCCCCAGCACTGCACAGTCAGCCCACCCTCCCCTCCCCCAGCACTGCACTGGACAGTCAGCCCACCCTCCCCTCCCCCAGCACTGCACTGGACAGTCAGCCCACCCTCCCCTCCCCCAGCACTGCACTGGACAGTCAGCCCACCCCACTGCACTCCCCCCTCCCCCCCCAGCCACTGGACAGTCAGCCCACCCTCCCCCCCCAGCACTGCACTGGACAGTCAGCCCCCCCCCCCCCCCCCCAGCACTGCACTGGACAGTCAGCCCACCCTCCCCTCCCCCAGCACTGCACTGGACAGTCAGCCCACCCCCCCTCCCCCAGCACTGCACTGGACAGTCAGCCCACCCTCCCCCCCCCCAGCACTGCACTGGACAGTCAGCCCACCCTCCCCTCCCCAGCACTGCACAGTACTGCACTGGACAGTCAGCCCACCCTCCCCTCCCCCAGCACTGCACTGGACAGTCAGCCCACCCTCCCTCCCCCAGCACTGCACTGGACAGTCAGCCCACCCTCCCCTCCCCCAGCACTGCACAGTCAGCCCACTCTCCCCTCCCCCGACACTGCACTGGACAGTCAGCCCACCCTCCCCTCCCCCAGCACTGCACTGGACAGTCAGCCCACCCTCCCCTCCCCCAGCACTGCACTGGACAGTCAGGCCACCCTCCCCTCCTACAGCACTGCACTGGACAGTCAGCCCACCCTCCCCTCCCCCAGCACTGCACTGGACAGTCAGCCCACCCTCCCTCCCCAGCACTGCACTGGACAGTCAGGCCACCCTCCCCTCCTACAGCACTGCACTGGACAGTCAGGCCACCCTCCCCTCGACCGCTCTGTTGGGTGGCGACAACTTTAGTTCCAGGACTTTAGAAAAGAAATGCAGGTTTGAGATAGTAAGTGACATTTGATGGATCAAGGTTGCTTTTTTTGAGGAGGGGCGAGGATAGCAGTTCTGAGGGGAAGCTGGACAGTGCCAGAGGAGATGGACAGGTTGACTGTGTCCACCTGTAGGGGTTAGAGGAGCGACAGTGCGAGATCAGCAGTTGGGGAAGAGTGGGGGGAATGGGATGAAGGGAGCAATTGATAAGTTTCATCTAATCGATGAGGAACGAGGTAGAAATGAGAGCAAAAGAGTAGGGAGCAGGGATTGCGGCAATAAAAGAAGAAATAAGGGTTCTGGAAGACAAAGTCAGAGGGATGGAAGGGGAAGCAGCTAAGTGCACAAAATAAAAAAAAAAAACCCTCCTCGCCCCCCCCCCCAGGGCTCACATCAGAGCCCACTATGGTCCTGTTGGGTTCGCTGCCCCAATCTACGGGATAATGCCATCCACCTGACCGCTCGCTCCCGGTCCCCGCGTGCGCACTATGGCTGCCGCTTTGACCCGAGCCCCCTCACCCCCTCCCTCCCGCCCCCCTCCTCTCTCCCCCCAAACCCTCCCCCCTCTGCATCTCTCCCGCTCTCTCCTCCTCTCTCTCCGTCCCTCTCGTCTTCTATCCCCACTTGACCCTCCCACAACCTCCCTCTGTTCCAGCCTGGGAATCCTCCGCCGGGCTCACCGTGGCACTCGGCGTTGGCTGTCCAGCAGCAGCCACACCGACTGCCCCATTCCCCACCACACTCGCCAGCCACCCCGGACACAGACCCGGGGAGTCAACCTCTCCTCCCTCATCCCCATTTCCCCCCACCCCTGCCTCACAACCTGGACCCCCCTCCCCTCCCACACACCCTTCTGTCAACCGCTCCCTCCACATCGGACTGCAAAATGTCCGCTCCCTCTGCAACAAGGCCCTGGTCATCAACGATCTCATCCTTGATGAGAACGTTGATATCATGGCCTTAACAGAAACCTGGCTCACCCCAGGCGACACCTTCCCCCTCACGGAGGCCACGCCACCCGGCTACACCTCCCACCACATCCCCCGCCCCAACCGCCGTGGCGGTGGTGTTGCCCTTATCTCAAGGACACCACTTGCCCTATCCCCCTACTCCTCTGGCTCTTTCCCCTCCTTTGAGCACCTCACCCTCTCCCACCCCTCATTCCTCTCCCTTAAAATCCTCCTCCTCTACCGGCCCCCTAAAACCTCTCCCACCTTCATCTCTGACATTTCAACACTCCTCACATCTCTTTGCCTCTGCTCCGATCGCCTCATCATCCTGGGCGACTTTAACCTACACTTCACCCCCTCCTGCTCCATCTCCACAGACTTCTCTTCCCTGCTCTCCTCACTCAACCTCTCCTTACACATAAACTCCCCCACTCACAGTCACGGCCACCCACTCGATTTGGTGATCACCCGGGGCCTCAGTGTCTCGGATGTCACTATTACCGACAAGGCCATCTCTGACCACTACTTCATCTCCTTCACCACCTCCACCCCCCTCCCCACCTCCACCAGACCCACCACCATCTTCTACCGCCCTTGGAAGAAGTTACCCCCACAATCCCTAACCGATGCCTTGGAGTCCTCTGAACTCCTCTCCCTCTGGCCTTCAACCCTCACCGACCCCTCTTCTCCTCTCTCCCTCCTCCACAATACCCTCTCCTCCACACTCGATACTCTTGCCCCCATCACTTCCCGCACTGTCTCCTACTCCCGCTCCTCCCCCTGGTACACCACCCACCTCCGCTCACTGAAAGCCAGGTGCGGGCTGCTGAACGCACCTGTGTCAAATCTGGCCTAACGGTCCACCGACAAATCTGGCTGGACCTCCTCAAAATTTACCGCTCCACTCTAGCCTCGGCCAAGTCGTCCTTCTACTCCAGGATAATCCTGGAGGCGAAGAACAACCCCAGGCTACTGTTTTCCACCACAACCCGACTCCTCCGTCCCCCCCGCCACCCCGCGCAGGTCATCTCCTCCAACCTTCACTGCGAGGAGATGCTGGATTTCCTTGAATCCAAGATCAAGGGAATCCGCTCCGCGGTCACTTCCCCTCCAACTTCCACCCACCACCCACCCCTTCCCTCCCACACTCCGACTCCTACCCATCCTCCCCTACACACCTTCGTACCCGTTTCCCCACCCTCTGTCACTGAACTCATCCTATCCCTAAAACCAACCACCTGCTCCCTTGACCCCATCCCCACTCCACTCCTTATCTCCCAGCTCCACTTTCTTGCCCCACATATCACTGACATCATCAACCTGTCCCTCTCCTCTGGCTCTGTCCCCATTCCATTAAAAACTGCCATCATCACGCCCACCCTGAAAAAACCCTCCCTTGATGCGTCGCAGCTATCAAGCTACCGGCCCATCTCCAACCTCCCCTTTCTCTCCAAGGTCTTGGAAAGAGTTGTCGCCTCCCAACTGCGCTCTTTCCTTTCCACCCATTCTCTTTTTGAACCCCTTCAGTCAGGTTTCCGTGCTGCCCATAGCACAGAAACTGCCCTGGTCAAGGTCACCAATGATATCCTGACCATCTGTGACCAGGGCTCCCTCTGTCTCCTCGTCCTCCTCGACCTATCGGCAGCATTCGATACGGTCGACCACGCTATCCTACTCCACCGCTTGTCCTCCCACCTCAACCTTCAAGGCACTGTCCTTGAATGGTTTAGGTCGTACCTTTCTCACCGTCTTCACTTTGTCTCGACGAATGGCTTCTCCTCCACCCCCCACACTGTCTCATGTGGTGTCCCTCAGGGCTCTGTCCTCGGTCCCCTCCTCTTCACCCTCTCCCCCTTGGTGACATCATCCGCAGACATGGGTTAACTTCCACATGTATGCGGATGACACCCAACTCTACCTTTCCTCCTCTACTCTCAACTCCACGACCACCGATGTCCTGACAGCCTGCCTGTCCGACATCGAGTCCTGGACGAGAGACAACTTTCTTCAGCTCAACGTGCGAAAAACCGAGGCCCTCCTGATTGGCTCACGTCAGCGCCTCCGCACCTCAGGCGCTGACACCATCAGCATCCAAGGCTGCACTCTCCACCTCTCAAAGCCAGTCAGGAACCTCGGCGTTTTGTTCGACCCTGAGCTGTCCTTTCTCCCTCACATCCGCACCACAACTGGCACCGCCTTCCATCACCTCCGGAACATCGCCAGACTACGGCACTACCTCACCCCTCACGCTGCTGAAACCCTGGTTCACGCCTTTGTCACCTCAAGGCTGGACTATGGGAACTCTCTCCTCGCCGGCCTTCCCGCCACCTCCCTCCACAAGCTGCAGGTCATTCAGAACTCTGCAGCTCGTGTACTGTCCCGCACCAGGCTTCGCACCCACATCACTCCCACCCTCGCTCGCCTCCACTGGCTCCCCATCCCCCAGAGGATTGATTTCAAGATCCTCATCCTCACCTACAAGGCCATTCACGGCCTTGCTCCCTCCTACCTCTCCAACCTACTATCCCCCTACCTACCTGCCCGTACCCTCCGTTCCTCTGGCTCCGGTCTGCTCCACGTCCCCCGCCCAAACCGCCCTACCATCGGTGGTCGGGCCTTCAGCCTCTCAGCCCCCAGGCTCTGGAACTCCATCCCCCAGTGCCTTCGCCTTGCTTCCTCCCTTTCCTCCTTCAAGGCCGGTCTCAAAACCTTTCTCTTTGACCGTGCCTTCAGCTCCCCTCTCGACTCTCTTCCCCCTCCTCGCTCCCTCCCTTCCCTCCCCTCACCCTGACCATTTCCCCCCTCCTCGCTCCCTTCCCTCCCCTCACCCTGACCATTTCTCCCCTGCTCGGGTCATGACCCAACTGTGCAGCGCCTTGGGACGTCCTCCTGACGTGAAAGGCGCTTTATAAATGGAATCTTGTTGTTGTTGTTGTTGTTGGTCACCTTCCTTGCCCTCTCTCTGGCTCGGTCCCGGGATCCGTTATTGTAAAGCGCTCTGAGTCGCTGTCTGGCGTGGAGGGCGCTATATGAATCCAAGTTGTTGTTGTTGAATGTTAGGCTGGAGAATGTTTCATATAGGATTATAATAATCTTGCATTTGCTATAGCACCTTATCACGTCGATGAGACGTCTCAAAGCACTTCACAGAATATACTATAAAGAGCTATGACAGTATATTTTGTAGGCGAAATGCGGCAGCCAGCCAGTTGCACACAGTAGTGTGTCACAAACAGTCATGGATTGAGTGACCAGATAAAAAAAAGGGATAATAACCCCCAGAAAGTGATACACCAATCAACTAACAACCGGCTTCCTAGTTATTGCTAGGTAAACAGAGGCGTGTGAAGTTAAGGAAACTTGCCTAAAGTTTCGCACTGCACGTGAATCATCGAACCCGATTGCGAAGTGAGCGCTCTAACCAATACGCTACAGGATTGAAGAAAAACAATAACTTGTATTTAATTAGGCCTCCTTCACACGATTAGTGTTTCGGAGCTTTAAAGAAGAGGGCAGAAGGATGGTGGGCCCAGATCATGGAAACACAGAAATTAGGGAAAAATCCATTAAGTGAATTTACAATGAGTTACCAATGTGAAATATTGAAGAGGGTTTTAAACAACTGACAGTGAACAAAAAAGACCTTTTAGCAAGAAAAAATGCTCTCTCCAATGTCCCAAAACCCATGATAAATGATTGCCAAATGAACATGTTTTACTCGTGCTGTTACACCACTTTGTTGGCATTGCCAATATAATCACAGAAGTAGCCACGCATCAGATTATCAAAGAAAGTTTCTCACTTCTGTTTTTTTNAGTTGAAACGTGTACCGAACCTTCTGCAACACCAAGGAAAGGACAAGCGATTGTGGTTTTGTAAACTGAAAAATGACTGAAACATTCCCCAGTTCTGGCAAGGCACTCCCACATTGAATAAGATGCAGCTCTTTAAGATGAAAAACTGTTTCCCCTCCATCCTCCCAATTATTCTGATTGACCTCCTCTTAACCACTGCAATATTCTTTTTGTATTGCGGCGACCAGAATGGTATACAGTATTTCAAGTACGGTCGCACCAATGATTTATAAAGTGGCCACTTAAACATCAGTTTGTTTTACCTCCATCAGATCTGCACCGACATCGCTAGATGAGCTTTCACCCCACTCTGACCTCACTCTCTGGAACTCCATCCCTGTCTACTTTAGAAGTCATTGACTTTCTGCTTCCCTCCCTGCCTTAAGACCCAAAGTTTCGACCAGCTTTCAATCACCACCATCCCCTCAGCTCAGCTGGGTGAAGTCCAGAGATCTCCATCCCAGAATGGAGATGAAAGTTCATCCACTCATGGTGGGGTAGATCAGTTCCCAGTGGTTGTCAGGGAGTCGGTCAATCCGCATCCGAAGTCAGAAGCATGCAGCACAAGCCACCAATGCTACGATGCTATCCCAAAGTGCGGAATAATAATGCTATATGCTGTTCCCATAAGCTGTGGTTCTTCACTCTAACACCTCTGCACATCCCATTTGTAAGAGAGATTTGTGCAACAGCATACAGCAATCATCAATGAGGTGAACACCTGATTTTCTGTCAAGAGCTGGATTCCTCTGGATACTGAACAATTTTAATCTCCATGTGTTTCTAATGGAGCCAAACACACAAATCTATAGAGTGATTACAAACCACTTGCAAGACACCCACCTCATAAACCTAAACAGAAAATACCACAAAGAAAATACAATTTCAGATCTTCCCACTTTTTCATCTAAACTGGAGTGCGTGGTTCAATATTTACTGTAAAGCTAGTGAGGTGTGCTTCAAAAACCATTGGTGTCTGCTAATCACATGGTGCACTCCTACACACGTATAAAATACGTATGGAACATTTGACTAATGACACAGAAAGCACCTATTTCCAAGTTCAACTCCTATTGAACCTTTTGCATGACTAGACTTACACCTTCACCACATTGCTCACAGAGTATAATTTTATATAAGATATTGAACAGTATCAAGTGGGCTGGAAACTAAGGTATTAAAGAGGTGGATTTAACCTGCATTCCACAATGCGGTGATCTAACTACAAGTTTCTTTTTCTTTGAAAATTCAGTTTATCAATAACAAATTCAGAAGTAGAAGAGCTCAACTTAAATGGGAACCAGTTTTTTAACTGACATCTTAAGAAATTGCAGCAATCTTTTGAAACTAGCAATTCTCAAAAGCCGAATTCTAACATTCTGGAGAGTGTAAACACAAGGCAAGAGGTAACAAACAAACACTTCAAAATTCTACTTTTTCCAAGACCCTGAAATGGGAAGCATAATCTGGCTTCACTCTCAGCACCATAAACAGCAGTTTAAAAAAACAAAACAAATTCAGTGAGTTGATTTACGTGGTTTACATATGAAAAAATAGTAGGTGTACGCACACTGGCAAAAATAAAGCCTAATCTCACAGAATTAATTGAAAATAAAGATGAATGGCAGTAAGTAATCACTTCAGAACCTATAATCTCTGTCCTTCAAGATAAATATTAAAACTTCATGATAATCTGTAAATTTATTGTATGTTTAGAGTAGAGTAACTTACATCATTTCACATTCGGTGACATTCTCTGAAATATAGTTACATAACACAGGAATTCACACTGGCTGAAATCTATTGTAAAGAGCCCTTTCAGTAAATGCAAAGGTTATTAATGAATTTGAACAATTGCATTTAAATAATACCAATGGATCCCATGAAAGAGGAGGTGAGCAGCACAAGCAATATCGTGAAAATACCTACTTAGATCTAACACGTCGTCTGTTTTAATTAGATCCTCCTCCCGGGTTAGGGGCAGCTGTGTCTCAGGCTCGCCTTGTAGTTGCAGGGACAGAGAACGGAGCATGAAGAAAACCCTGATAGCCTGAAAAAGAAGAAAGCAAAAGCTAGGAGCACTCAAACTTTAACCTCAGGGATAACTTAGGTTACCCTCCAAAAAATATTATTAATATTATTTTTTGAAGGGATTATTAGCCCCAGAAAAGCGATCCGTCAATCAACCAACAACCGGGTTTCCACTTACTGCTAGGTAAACAGAGGAGCGTGGGGTAAGGAAACTTGCCCAATGTTTCGCTCTGCTGGGAATCAAAACCAGGTCCTCTCACTAGTGAGGTGAGGACTCTAACCACTGAGCTACAGGACTCCCCAAGATCTGTGTACAAGCAGTCCTCCTTTATGGATATGAGCTTCTGGGAATGCAGCAGCATCCTGATGATGCAGCATCCTGCAAAGTCCAGGATCAAGCAGTTGAGGTGATTTACACCGACTTCTAGATCATTAAGCTGCAGCCAATATCATTTCCCACTTTGCGCACACTCAGAATGTCACTAAGATGACCTGATGACCCAAACGTTGGCTATTGTTTTTCTGGTACTGGAACCAACTGGTTGGCTCACTGCAAGTTCATACCCACCATTCGCACCAAGCTGGGAATTGATATGGATCCCAGACAAAGTATTATAATGAGGCTGCACTTATCTTCAGGAGAACTTTCTAGGAAAACACGACTAAAGAAACCTGAAACCAATGTTTGCGTTACAAGTACAAGATGTCTAGAAACCATAGACAATCAACTCCTCCCTTGTCAATAGGTTGCTCAGCAAATGGCATTCATGATAGTTACTTACAGAAAAGCCCTTTCACAATACTAATTACAGAACTCCAAAGCAACGCACTGTTCGGGATCCCTGAACCCAAACATCAAGTTATAACAGGGTTAAAATGTCAAAATATCCTCCACATCATTCCTGTACATTGTGTGTATAAGCACGGATAATACACTTTTTGAACAATGGCAGCAGCTGACACGCCTTCCTGTGGTGAACAATGCCCGATTCCTGGGTTGTCAAGTTGTTGTTGAAGTCACGTCCTGCACGCTGTCCGCTTTTGCTACTTGCAAATAGCTTCCTGCACAATGTGTTGGAAGGGTCGTTGGTGATGATCGGGAAGTTGGCTTTTTTTTTAAACCACAAGGGAACCGTAGGTAGTAATTCAACTGAACGGTTCAGAGATCAACGACTACAAGCCTTAATAATAATCTTCAGCAGCCCCAATGGTCGAGCGACTAGAGCTGCAGCTTATAGTCTGGCCTCAGATCAATATATGGGGAAGCTAAATTCAACCCCAGTCTTCCCAGAGATACGGAGCGGAAAACCAGCTATCGCTTTTGTTTTTAGATTTGCGTAAACATCAAAGGCCAGCAAAGAAATCCACATTCAACTTATGGTTTTATATTTGTTTCGAAGTGCTGAGAGAAACCCAATCATAATGAAATAAATCAATTTTGAAAATAAGTTTTGAAATAGTCCCCAAATGTAATGAAGTGCTCACCCTCCTTGTCCTCTCCACATCACCACAAGGAAGTCTTTTTACAAAGTCTATGCCAGTTAGAGGAGTGCCAGTGGGAGGCAGCAGGATAGATGCATCCATCATCAGATATTCTACATTCAGAGGTTTACTCTGGGAAAGAAAAAAAAAGGTTTAAATACACATTCTTTTTTTATCATCATAATGAACAATAATTGAACTAGGTTTACATTCTGCTTATTTATTCCTACTCCAATTCAATGAAAATACAATTTATAGGAGAGAAGGGGACAATACAAGTATCAAGACTTTTTCCCCCTACATCAAACAATTTGTGTATTAGGATCTATATCAAATGAGTTAGACTTAAGTTGATTCCTAGTGAGCAACGCCACATCATGACTTGAATAATACACAAATTAAGATTAAGTTAACAACCCCCCAGTGGCTAGAAAGATGGCATTGTGTGAAATAGAAACGTCACAGTTAGACCCTGGGAGTTTCTACTTAGGGAAGAAGCAGTTGGGACATAATGTTGATGGCTTTCCCTGTGTCTAACCAGTGTTCCTTCTTATCTGAATGTACTCGTGGTTCCTAGGAAGTGTTTGGTGGGTGTAATTAAATTGGAATTTCACAAGTCGATGTGTAAAGTTCCACAAACTAAAAGTCATGGTTCATGGAAGTTAGCTAACTGGATGAAAAACTATGTAGAAACATGTGGTGGCAGTGGTCGATTGAGATCAGACTTGGTTTGAAAGAGTCTACTAAACATTTGGTTAATATCAAAATAGTGGGAAGAACTCACAAAAACGATACGATAAAGCCAGACCATAAAGATTTGAAAGGTCCAAAGTTTGATCCCTAATCTACACTTTATTGAAACAATAGAGATCCGAGCATAGAAAAAGAGGAACAGGCGATTCAGCCTTTCATCATAATTCCTCCACTACCCGAGTATCACAATCGTCGATGTGAAGAAATGCTTCCTGACCTCAACTCCAACCGTCTTACTTCTGAATTTAAGGCTCAGCCAACCTTGCGAAGTGTTTGACAAGTCTTCCTGGTGTGCAAGGTGCTGTGCAAATATAAATTGAGGTTGTTGTAATGGATCCCTCTACCATGGGAAAGAGGCATCTTCCAGCTAACCTGTGCTTTTCTTTCATTATTTTAAATACCTCAATCAAATGTTCTCTGTTCTAAGGAATGTATTACAGTAAACTGCTGGCTTACCAGTCTCCGGATATCCGGAATTCAGAACTAGCTGGAGCGGGCCCGAAGCACCATTATTATTTTTTTCCCCCCAGAGACCTGGGCGCCAGACTACTCTAGTGCATTCCCCTCGCCTCACTGTGCTCACTGGCCTCAAGTAAAGCCAGGGATATCGACTTTATTTGTTTGAATCCTGCGAGCTGAAGATGGTTCATTTGTTCTCAGGATCAAACAATTACAATGCCGGTACCGGCGTTTTTTTAACAGCATTTTTCGGCACTGGAAAAAGCTGGTGCCAGAAAAAGTCAGTTAATGCCATTGCTAATTAATTATTGTAATTACACCCAGCAGAAAATTCCAGTTTCTGGTTCCCTCCCTCTATCCCATTGGTTTGGGCTAACAGTATTTTATTGCATTTAATGTGACCCCAACCTACTCAGCCTCTCACCGTGTACTTGAATATATTAATATTAATTAGGCCTCCAACCTCCCCGTCCCACCCTCTGGAACTCCATCTCACAGTCCCTCCACCTCGCCCCCTCCCTTGCTTCCTTCAAGACCTGTCTCAAGACTCTCCTCTTCGACCTTGCCTTCAGTCACCCTCTTAACTCTACCCTCCCCGCCCTCCACCCCTCCTGATCCCAACCACAAGCTCAGGTGCAGATCCCTGACTGTCCAGCGCCTTGTGACGTCCTCCTGACATGAAAGGCTCTGTACAAATGTAATTTGTTGTTGTCGTCATCATCAACATCTTTCAATGAAGCATGATTACTTACCATCATGCTCCTATATTCATCTTCAAACATATCCAGAAAAATTTCTTCCCCCTAGAAAAGAGAGCCCTTATTTTAGTTTTGTCATCCACTGATTATCTCAGCACAACCATCATTACTAATTTGAAGAATTAAAGATTGGTCTGTTGTCCAAAGTCATCTGGTCAGAAGGCAGAGACTTGTAGTATCTTATTGATGAAGTGTTCTCATTGCACTTTGAAACATTTCTTCAAGCTCTATTCACTAAAACCGTATTTTAGAGTTCTGACACCTTCACACAATTCCAATTGTTCAGCAGCAGCCCCGGCAAAAAGCATTAAAATACACAAGACGACGCTATCAATAATTTTATCCTGGTGCAAAGCATCTGTAAATAGATGTGCTTCCACATGAAGGGTGAACAAAAAGTCATGATACCACTACAATGTATAATAAGTCTTTAAGAAATTATGATTTTTTTTAGATCACAGGGTAGCTGAAAAATAAGACTTTTTGATCATCCAGTGACGGGAACGACCATAAAAACGACCAAATTGTCACCAGACACAAAACATTTGAAGAAACTGTATCTCTGATTTATCTGATACTCAAGAGGCCCAATATCTACATGTTCCTCATAGAAGACCATCACAGACTGTAAAGGAAAAGCGAGAGCAGAGAGGGAAACAGCGAGAAATCAGCTCATGCTGTCATTCCATTTTCTACAACCAGGAAAACAGAACCAGAGAAAAACAGACCACAGAGAAAACCAAGTTTGACTTTAGATACTTGTAATTTCACTGTATTTTAGGAGGTTGGTTTCCCCATGATACAACAATTTCCCATTGTAGTTGGCACATCTTGCTACGTCGTGGTGCTGGGCATCATCCCTGGAACAAGTAGCTTACAGTGACCCAAACCTCGATTTGTTAAGATAGTCAGCCAAGGCCAAGCAAGCCAAGAGACAAATTGTAGTAAGAGTTGCAATCCTCTAAATATCAAGTTGAAAGGTGGTCATTTTTCCATCCCTGGCATCAGATTTACAGCAAATGGGATGTAGAGTCCCATTATAATGCGATGGATGGAATATGTAAATGTATCTAGTTGCTTCACTGTGCACGCTGCGTTTCCAGCTACCAAACTTCCCACTAGAACTGTTCCCCTCCTACCAAAATGTCTGACTTCTGGGTCATTAATGCCACTTCATGTGCTATGTATGTGCAAAGTGGGAAGTAACATTGGTATACCTGCTTGCACACAGAAAGCTACTTCAGCAGAGATCTAATGACCTGGAAGATGGCCATTTTGGTGTGGGACCTGACTAGCATATGGAAAACATGTGGACTGGCCATGTACAACAACAAGAAGATTACATTTATAGAGCGCCTTTCATGTCGGGAGGACGTCCCAAAAGACGCTGGACAGTTGGGTCGGGATGCAAAATGGAACCACATGCAAAATGGAATCAAATTCTGTGCTATAAAAAAGCATGTTTTAACTGGGCTGCGCTATTTTTGCAATATTTATTTTAACAGAATGTAGTGCAAATGAAAAGTTCAGATGAGTCTGCTTTTAATTAGTTTTCAGTAGTTTCATCATATTGTTTACTTAGAAGCAACACTCTATGGTCCTCATAGTAAAAACAGTAAAAACGGTGCTATTTCACAGAAGCGGTAAAATCTATTGGTGTAACATCCTTTAACGTGAAGAAATTGAATAAGTTACTGTGAAGTAAAATATTTCTTGAAATAAACAAGTGTTTTTTTCAAAATTGAGTCACTCAATATCCTATTGCCATACTCCCAGTCAGTCAGTCAGCCAGTCAAGCAAGTTGAGACATTCTGATGCATCAATTGCACCTTTTCCTTATTGTCAATGCTGAAAGAACCGCAACAGCACTCCAAAAGGAATCCTCCCACAGGAGTCCTCTCAGATGAGTATAGATAAAGATGAAATGTCTGGCTGTGTGCCAATCTACATTCTATATTGGTTCTTTTGGTTGCAAGCATAGCTGCACTGGGTACAGCTAGTATTAACTATTTTAGATGCTCTCAGTTCATGGATAACGAATAGCCTTAGTTTCTTTTAGCCATTTTTGTGTGTACCAATTTGGTCCAATCAGTCAGTACTGAATACACGTTTTTGTGTGTTCAGTACTGACTGACTGGACCAGAAACCAAGATCTGTTTCTTCAGCAACACATTCTAGTTGAATGCTTTTGTCCTCTCAGATTTTCTTGCCCCAAATTCTTACAGTTAGTTACAGTTCTAACAGGTGCCTGGATTGCAGTGCTCGTCAAGAATTATCTACAGTGGCTCTTCCAATTGGACAGAAATGTAACATGAAACTAGTCACATATTAGTCAGGCTAAATGTCTGGAATATCCATTGTGGATATTTGATATATTGGACATAGTAATACTCAAGATTGGACACAAATGAGGCTACCACTGAGGCTACCAATTTAGATTCTAAGTTACAAGTTAGACTTGCACAAGACTCAAATGTTACACCTGGTTTAACTTATTTTCTGCAGGTTAAGGCAGTTTTTAATCTTAGGGACGTTCACAGAAATCACTGTCTTTAAGTTTCCGGTGACGAGATCAGTGAATGCAGAACATTGTGCAGAGCTGACCACGGATCAGCAAGAGCCTAAAATGTGATGCCTGGTTACTGCTGAAATAATCTGGCGGTAATTGATGCCTTACCACTGGCTTCAGTAACTTGGATAAGGGAAGAAAATACAATTGACAAAGTCATTTCTATTCAATAAATTCTACTGAAAGCACGCATGGTGCTTGAGGGCTGAATGGAGCTCAGCTGTGGATTAGCACCCCACTACTCACTGACCTTTCAAGCGCAGTTACTTTAATGAGATACTACAAGGTAGCTGGCAACCTACCCTGTATGATTCATTACCTCAGGAGAGACAAGAAAGCAGAAAATGAGGAGAGAAATAAATAATCACTAGATGAGGCAAACCACCGTTTTGCATGTCTGCGATTAAAATACATGGGACTTTTTTTTCTTTCAAAAAAAGGTACAACGTATATTTCTGAGTACAGATAATAAGCTGGCTTATCAGGTGATCCTGGAAACAATGTGGAAATTATTATAAAAGGTACATTTTGGAAGGTGCTTATATTTATAAGTCTACCCATTATTCACCGAAACAGCAAACAACAACAACAAATTACATTTGTACAGTGCCTTTCACGTCGGGAGAACGTCCCAAGGACATTCTGGAAGCTCTTTGGCATTGATACTCAAAAATGCCGTAAGTGCAGCTGCTGAGAAAACAGAGTATTTGCTCCAAAAATTAGGTTTTGTGGAAGTTGCATTCCAATTCACTCACATTCACCTTATTTAATAAACAAATTGACCAAATTGGGGTATTGGGATGAAACTTCTAAGCGAGTCTTATTTGACAACCAATGTCTAGAATTCTGAAGGAAAAAAAATGATGCTAATGATTCTCACAGAATAAACTAAAAAGTTGGTACAGACCACAGGCTAGACAAGTAAAGAAAGCAATGCTCACAAAAATACTCCAAACAATTTTTTTTAATTAAAAAAAATAAACCAGTATAAGTTTTATGAAATTCACCATTCAAAACGCAGCTAAAACGTTTCCACAAGCATGTGGGACAAACAAAGAGAGACTTTCTGCAGGTTGGAAGTGTAAGAGTTCAGTTAGGTGACTGGTTAGCACCCAGATACACCGGCACAGACCCGTTCCCAAACAGAAAGTCAAGTTGTTGCATGCCATTTCTCAAATTAATCCGAGATCCAATGACTCACAGAAATTATCAACAATTTATCACTGAAAAACTAATGTTCACAGATATCAAAATGTGACAAAGTGGCCAGCAGTTAAGCTCCAACCAGGATTTCGACAGGCAAGTTGAGAATTGAAACTGATTGTAAATGAATATGAGCAACACACAGAAACAGATGGTTCAAACATAAACTGATGTTGAAATTTTATCTCAAGTATTTTTTGAGATAAGGTTTCCAAGTTTCGTTTTTACTGTTGTAGATTTTAAAACAAACAAAATCAACATGGATCGCGACTGGATTTATATTCCGTTTATAAGAAACACTCGTGGAGAAAAAGGAGGAATGATCACAGCATATTGGGGATGAGTTTCCTGTCCCACAAGGTAAATCTTATTTTCGAGCTGTATCTAAGGTAATCATTTTTAATCTCTTGATAAGTTTCTCTGGTTCCCAAAATAAACTATAATGTTCAATGAATAAAATGAACCCAAATTCTTTGAAGGTATAAAACATTGCTTTCTAAAAATGCTGAGTTTTTGGGTCACAATCAATTAGTTCCGCAAACTAGGATAGTGTTTTTTTAAGACCAGACCTCTCCTGAATCCCTAATAACAACAATAACTTGCTATTATATAACACCCTTAACATGGGGTAACATTGCAGAGCGTTTATAAAGTAGCAGAGCCTGACGCTGAGCCAGGGAGAGGTGGTAGGTGACCCTAAGCACAGTCAGAGAGGAATATCTTAAGGCGTGATTTGAGAAAGGGGAAGGAGGGGGCAAGGTGGAGGGATTAAGGGAGACAGTTCCAAAGTTGCACCCTAAGGTATAATTAAATGTCTGAGATGGTGCCCTGCTATAGGGAACACTTTAAAATTGTTCTCCACCATCAACTTTTTAAATAACTTTATTTAAATAGCAATCGCCTATATGACTGTATGCTGTGTGTCAACCTGGCCAGTGGTACCACTCTCAGCTCAGTCAGAAGCCCTGAATTGGGACATGGAATCACATGGTTTAATCTGGCATTTCATTGCAGTGCTGGAGGGTGTTGTATTGTTGGAGATGCTGTCCTTTGGATGAGATGTTAAACTGAGAAATGTTCAGTTAAACTGAACATGTGCCTGTTAATAATAAATAATAATCCTTGCATTTGATATAGCGCTTTTCACGTCTTCTAGACGTCCCAAAGCGCTTCACAGAATATACTGTAAAGTGAATTGACTGTATATTTGTGGGCGAACGCGGCAGCCAATTGCGCACAGCAATGTCCCACAAACAGTCGTGAATTGAAAATGACCAATTTATTATTTTTTTGTTTTTTTGGAGGGATTATTATTAGTCGTGTGTAGAAAGGAAACTTGCCCAAGGTTTCGCCCTGCCGGGAAATGAACTCAGGTCTCTCACTTGCAAAGCGAGTGCTCTAACCACTGAGCTACAGGCTTCCACTGTTCAGGTGGACGTTAAAGATCCCATGGCATTATTTGAAAAGAGAAGGGAGTTGTCCTGGCCAACAATCTTCCCAAAATAAAATTGGTCATTCACTCCATGCCTTTCTTGGGGACATTACTGTGTGGCAAAACTGGCTGCCGCGTTTCGCCCACAAAATACAGTGAATCCACTTTACAGTATATTCTGTGAAGTGCTTTGAGGTGTAGCAATGACATAGTAAGGCACAATACCAAATGCAAGGATTATTATTGTTAGGAAAACTGAATAGGGAGCGCAGCATCAGTAAGAGCAACATCAATAATAACCATTAAATAATAGTGGTTCAGCAATTTGGTCACAAAGTGGGATAAGTCTTGATATTCTACCACAAAAGATCGATAAACTTGTTTCTATTGCAAAATGCAAGTACTTCTCTTTAAAAGACTGAAAAATCTTTTTGCTAGGATTTCCTTGAAGTTGCGTTTGCACAGCAGGAACTCTAGGACACAAGTGAAACATTAGTTTGCATTTTTTCTTCCCTTCTTTGAGAAGAAAAATGCAACCACTCCATTATACTTTCATTAATCTTTAAATCTGCATGCAACCAACCTTCTACTTAATCTGAAATCCTTTATTCTTCCTCCCTTTACGCACACTGTAGACACTCGAATTTGCTGACTGGGAAAAGATTAAAGCAGAGAGAACACTCTGCTCTTTGATTCTCTCATTTTTCCCCAAACCCAAATTAAACGATTGTAATATTGAGTCTATTATAAAATTGTGTTCAATCGCCAGTTGTCACTACAAATTCAGATGTGTAGGGAATCTTACCTTATAGAAACGGCGTAATAAATGGACACTTTCTTCCCTTGCGCCCTGCAGAAAGGAAGATGGAAAATTAAATAGAAAAATGGACATTGCTTTTAATCCGAACAACGGGGAGAAGAGGGAGAGAAGGTATTAAATATTATCCTAACCAGAAAACTGGAAAATCACAGAATCATAGAATTGTACAGCACAAAAAGAGGCCATTCGGCCCATCAAGTCTGTGCCGGCTCTATGGAAAGAATAATGTAATGTCAATCCCACTCCTCAGCCCTTTCCCCATAACCTGCAAACCCGTCCTCCTCAAATACCCGTCCACCGCGTTTTTAAAAGCAGTTATCGAATCGGCCTCGACCGCCCTTTCAGGCAATGCGTTCCAGATTCAAACAACTCGCTGCGTGAAAAAATTTCTTTTCACCTCCCCTCTGCTTCTTTTAGAGACTATTTTGATTCTGGGACCTCGAGTCACCGACACACCCACCAGTGGAAACAGTTTTTTTCCTTTCTAACTTATCAAATCCCCTCATGATTTTGAAGACCTCTATTAGGTCTCCTCGTAACCTTCTCTGCTCCAACGAGAATAATCCTAACCTCGCTAGCCTTTCCTCATAATCAAGATCCCTCATTCTGGTACCATTCTTGTAATCCACACTATAATTTATTAAACACAAGAAATGAAAAATTAAAATCAGAAGAGCAATAATGTTTATCTAATGATCACACCACCAACAACCAGGGAGGAAGAGGGGAAAGGGAAGAGGAAGAGGAACAGCGCCTGATATAAACCCCTAAACCCACACTGCGGGAAACAGGAGAAATTGAAACAGACATGAACTCTTATGCCAACTATTCACAATAGAGCAGGTTGGAGTTACAATGCAGTACTTGATCATGACATCCTTAACCCAAAGTACCTTTCTGCATTAAAATTAAAAATGATCCCTGCTTAATGATCACAAAAGACAACACTGCCATGACTTTACCATAAACCATGACAGAAGATGGCTGATAAATCTTTCCTCTGAAGCTTGAGGTCTCCCTTAGCACAACCATGGATCCTAGGTAGTCTTGTTCTTCGACCAAAACATTAGATAAGAAATCATTCCTCCAGTGCAGACCTCTTACAGTATCAGAAGTGTGACATTGACTTTGTGGCCATAAACTAACTAAAGGCACTTGTTGAGTTGCTGCAGGGATGGATCGGAATGCATAAAGCCAAAGTTATAGTCATTGACCAGTATATGGAGACATTATTGAATGAGAAATAAAGAATATTCAGCTTAGAGGATTATTTTTTTCAAAAAAAAATACTGAATTCAACACAGAATAGATTTAGTGAAGAGTGAACGACTGACAGAAACGTCAATAATATTAAGCATTTCACTCAGATGCTACAGGCATCAGGTCAAGCACCAGTCATACCTGTACTCCCAGCCAATTGCAACTTGGGGAATGCCAAAAAATGGTGGATCCATTTAAAAGCAGAGTTATATGCAAGTAAATGTTTTTAAATCTAGTTCTGAGATATTTATTTATATGGCACGACATTCTGGACTGGAAGCACCAGAATGTTGTGTTGTTTCAAGAAAGGGAGAGAGTATTGAGGCTCATGTCAACAGACTGGTCTGAGTTTGGGAGTGCAATATGTCTTTGAATTATTCCTGTGATATAATGCCAGGTCTACACCAACTTTTCCTGGAATATTAAAAACAGAAACAGCTATGCTTCATGTGCCAAAAATCCCTCACTGCTAAAGCCTGCATTAATTTAAACCAAATCATAAAATAGTTTTCAATTCTTAAGCATACAATGGTCAATAATTGGCATAAAATTGGCATAATAAATGGATTGTACTGTGTAAATAGTAAAAAGTTTAGAATTCCTTGATAAATAAGACTAATTTTGGTTAATCCTTTTTTATTGTACATAATATTTTATTATCTTGACAGCACAATTCAATAACTGACAGGGTTCTACAAATGGCCTCAAATGTAGGGATAGTGAAGAAGCTAATTACTTCAAGAAAGTCTCCATTTTCTTCAGAACAAATCTAAATACATTTTCATGTTGTCCTGTAATATGTGATGCTCTTTCTCTAGTAATATGTGGCACTCTGGTATATTTTGGAATCCAGTAGCGAAGTGATTAGTGTGCTCGCCTCGCATACCAGAGGACCTGGGTTTGATTCCTGGAAGGGGTCAAACCTTAAGCAAGTGTCCTTACTCTGCACGCCTCTGTTTACCAAGCAGTAAGTACGAACCCAGTTGCTGCAATTGGCTGCTACGTTTCGCCCACAAAATATAGTCAATCCTTTTTACAATATATTCCATGAAGTGCTTTTTGAGATGTCTCATCGACGTGATGAGGCTGGGTCAAATGCAAGGATTATTATTATTATTACCATCATTTCAAATTTAAACATCACCAAATTTCTTTGAAATCTACACCCTCCTCATTGGACAAATCCCTCAAATTGACCCCATTAGAGTCACATCGGTTAATTCATCATGGTGAATATAAAACGTCTAACAATACGAAAACTAATTCTAATTAAACAACATTCATGATCTGCACAAAAATGAAACCTTTATATATAGAAACAATGGATGACAGCTAGGTGTGGTCAATTTGTTTTACCTACTTCAACACGAAAAACACCTATTCTGGAGCAGGAGTTTATAAAGAGTAGTCTACTCCTGTTCTCCTACCCTCCAAATAATGTGATGAACTTTGGTCGAATGGTTACAAATGGGGAGATTGGTTTATCCCAGAAAGAAGAGAGAAACACAGGTTTAAGGTTTCAAAGTTGCTAAAAAAGACAGAATAGTGAGGGGTTTTCCACATTAATTCATGATTTTAGAAAACAATAACGAAACAGAATTCCTGAAACTAGCAATCATTCAGACATTGGACCACCGACAAGATTCAACTTGCAACACTGCTGACTAGGTTTTGAATAGAATATCTTTCTGAGTAAATACACAATCCAACTGGTGGAGCCATCTCTCAGTGGGAAGGAGCATGTACGTGGGCTGTGGTATGGAAGATGGTGGCAATGCTCTTGCGCATTTCATGCTGAGGTGTGCTGCCCACCAGGACGCTCACAGAGAGGTCCTAGTACCTGCCATTCATCTAGTGAGCACTCAAACCTGCACTTGTTAGATGTCAAATGACCAACTAGTCGGAGGGAAAGAGGCAAGCAGGGTCTCGTTGGAGCTAAACTGGCTCCAAGTTGGCACGTTTGACAACAGAATGTCAGAATCAAGCCAACTCTCTGGGGCAGTCTGCAGGCCAGATGAATCCACAGTATTCCAGGGCACAGTTGACGACAGCCCAGCTAACCAAGCTCATCGAGACAACTTTCAAGGAGAGACGAGTCAATGGAGGCAAGGATTCTTGATACTCATCTCCTGTTAACCCAGCAAGCCAAAACCCTAATGGGTAGGGTGGTCTGAGTTGGACAAGCAGCTGGAAAGCTTGTTAATGACAGCCCACGCGGGTTTAGCTGGGTAAACTTCAGAAATTCCCTAATGAACACTCTGGGCTTCACAAGACTTGGCTCTTGCCAACTTGCCCCTAATATTCTCCAGAATAAGGTAAGCAATGCATCCTTCCAGGGGAGAGTGCCTTTATTCCATTAAACATCTTGAGAATTTCCATGTATAGTTGGAATGCAATCTGTGATGTGTCAGATACTCAGCTGACCAAAAAAACCTGACTCATTTTTAAGAAGGAACTTAATTTTTGCTATTTGGTGCACAGAAAACGAAAAGGACACTAAACACAGTTCTGCAAACAGAAAGATGGTTTGGCTGGAAACCAATGCATTCAAACCTAAAATAAGTTTGTATTAGTAATGGGGAGAAGTGAAATAACCTTTACAGAAGAGTTCATAGCATGGTTAGGTGAAACGACAACGAAGTAGAGTTTCCCCTCCTCACAATCCTTTTTCTATAATCTTGACATTTTGCAAATTGGTGCAAGCTACAAAATCCAATATTCAGCACAATCTCAAGCCTGTATTAGACGTTGAAATATAAATAAGACATTATCACACAACAATGTCACGTGTACTGTGTTTAAATTTCCCAGACAATACAGACGCTCAGAGTGGTGTCAGAGAAAAGTTAAAATGATGTTCTTCGACAAATCTTTATTTAAATTACTGTTAGAACTATTATCCCCAATTTCTAGTTGACCATTATAGGTTTCTATAAGATCCCCTCTAATTCTTCTATATTCTAGAGAATATAGGCCCAAATTGATCAGCCTCTCCTCGTAACTCATCCCCTTCATCCCTGGTACTAACCTAGTAAATCTACGCTGCACCCCCTCCAAGGCAAGTACATCCTTCCTTAAATGAGGAGACCAAAACTGGACGCAGTATTCGAGGTGTGGTCTCACCAGGGCCCTATACAGTTGCAGCAAGACTTCCCTACTCTTATACTCTAATCCTTCATAATGAATGCTAACATACCGTTCGCCTTCCTAATTGCTGCTGCACCTGCAGACTAACTTTCTGTGATTGGTGTACAAGGACACCCAAGTCCCCTTGGACGCTAACACATTCCAATCTCTCCCCTTCTAAAAAAAACCCGCTCTACTGTTTTTGCTACCTAGGTGGATGATTTCGCACTTCCCTACACTATACGTCATCGGCCACCTACCTGCCCAATCACCTAACCTATCTATGTCTCGTTGCATTTTTTTAATGTCGTCCTCTGTGTTGACACTTCCTCCTAGTTTTGTGTCATCTGCGAATTTAGATATATTAACTTCGATGTCCTCATCTAGATCGTTGATGTAGATGGTAAATAGCTGAGGCCCAAGGACTAATCCTTGTGGCACTCCACTAGTCACACCCCACCAATCTGAAAAGGACCCGTTTATCCCTACTCTTTGTTTCCTACCCGTTAATCATTCCTCAATCCACGTTAATATGCTCCGCCCAATTCCATGGGCCCTTATCTTCTGGACTAACCTTTTATGCAGCACCTTATCGAATGCCTTCTGGAAGTCCAAGTAGACCACATACACTGATTAACCCTTATCTAGTTTACTGGAAATGTCCTCAAAAAACTCTATGAGATTTGTCAAACATGACTTCTCTTTTGTAAAGCCATGTAGACTTGGCCTAATAAAATTGTGCTCCCCTAAATACTGCACTACCACATCCTTAATCAATGATTCTAAAATTTTTCCTATCACTGATGTGAGACTAACTGGTCTATAGTTCCCCATCTTTTCCTTTCCACCTTTTTTAAATAGTGGTGTGACATTAGCGATCTTCCAATCCATCGGGACTGTTCCAGAATCCAAGGAATTTTAGAAGATCAGACATAAGGCCTCCACTATCTCATAAGCTAAGCCCAGGTCCTGTCTACCTGTTCAGGTGGACTTTAGAAATCCCATGGCACTATTCGAAAAGAGAAGGTAGTTTCTTCCAGTGTCCTGACCAACAATTCCCCCAGATAAAATTCATCATTCACTTCATGGTATTTGTGGGATATTGCTGTGTGCACATTGGCTGCCACGTTCGCCCACAAAACACACACTACAGTACACACACTTGTGAATCCTGTGAAGCACTTAATAAGGTGCTATATTGAAAGCAAAGATTATATATTATAATTACTGTAAATCAAGATTTCAGGAGCAATTTTCTTGTTTTCTCAAAGTATTATTTGTGGGTCACAACAGTGACACCTAGTGCAAAACATTCACAGAAATTGAATGAACTTTTATCATCTAATGTCCAAAATCAGTTGTATTCAAGAGTATAACTTCTAACTTTGAAAAAAAACATTTTTTGAATAAAAATAATGTTCTCTATGCATCAATTACTAGCTGTTTGTATTGCAAACTGTGATGTTTGTAATAATATTTTTTATAAATATAAAGAAATCAGTGTCTTAAACACAAAATACTTTTAACTGTGTTTCTTATCTATTAACAGTACAGTGCAGCTACAAATAGTAATAGCATTGCCTTATTGCACTGATCCACAAATGGCTATTGGCCCATGGGTCTAAGAGGAAATGATCACAGATCTACAATGCAGGTTTGAGATCTGTGGAAGCAATGAGTGGGAGGGTAGTGGTTATCTTAACACTTGGTGCAACTTGGAGCACCAAGTTCTTCCTGCATTCAATTCTCTTGGTCATAGTGCACAGCAAAATGTGAAAGGGTCCAAAACATTTACCTCCAGGCATGCAAGATGTACATCTTTAATAATACAGGTTCCCTTTGATAGTACAAGCTGTTTAAGTAAGAGGCAGTCAAGCTCCAATGTTGCCAATCGAACTTTCCCATCTGTAAAAAAAAACAAAGTTATCCCATAAATAATAGCAACGCTGATTATTGTTGTTAATGTAATCATGCATAAAATACAACAGCTACTCTTTACAGTAAACCCTGTGAAGCAATTTGGGATGTCCTTCAGAAGCAAAAGGCACTATAGTATTTGATATAATGCTATTCATTTTGGGAGGATGCCTCAAAGCACTTTACAGGATTTACTGAATAGTGCAGTGACTGTATTTTATGGGTGAAATTGGCAACCAATTTGTGGACAGCGAATGACCCGTACACAGCGATGAAGTGAATGAACAATTTTATCTAGAGATTGTTGGCCAGGACACTGGGAGAAACTCTTTTCAATAACCTATCATGACATGGAATCTTTAACGTGCACCTGGACCTCAGTTTAACCCTCATCTGCATGAACCCTCAGTCCAGTGCAACTCATCCTAGCATTGCACTGGAGTGTCAACACAAACAATGTGAATATGTGGGAAACTAATTTTCCGTGGCACTGCTCAAAAAGCAAAGGGCATATCTCCCCATTGTGAATATGTGAAAATGACCAACCGCATTATAACTGTAATTTCCCTCGAGTAAAGATCATTACAACTCAACTGCACTAGAACATAAATTAAAAGCTCACATTATAAACACCAACAGATAAGGGAAGAGAGCAACAACAACAACAACAACAACAAGATTCCATTTATAAAGCGCCTTTCACGTCAGGAGGACGTCCCAAGGCGCTGCACAGTTGGGTCATGACCCGAGCAGGGGGGAAATGGTCAGGGTGAGGGGAGGGAAGGGAGGGAGCGAGGAGGGGGGAAATGGTCAGGGTGAGGGGAGGGAAGGGAGGGAGCGAGGAGGGGGAAGAGAGTCGAGAGGGGAGCTGAAGGCTCGGTCAAAGAGAAAGGTTTTGAGACCGGCCTTGAAGGAGGAAAGGGAGGAAGCAAGGTGAAGGCACTGCATTAACAGGCATTCATGGTATTATTCATGGTAGAAATGAAAAAGGGGGTGATGATACAGCCATATGACACTACGTACAGGAAGTGGCTATACAGTATTTTTGGAAAAGATAAGACATCACTCAGGCCGCAGTTTGCGTTAATGCTAGATGTAAATTTAGCCTTCCTGGAAAGTAGTTAAAAAGAAATTAATAATAAATTCCTTGAAACTTCTGCTTTCAGCCATCTCATTTTTCTTTTCCCCTTAAATAAAACCTCATACTCTATGTGCATCACCAATTTTCTTTTTATTCATTCATCATAGATTTGCATTAGATTTCCAGCAATTGAGTCGAGCGTTTGAGATATTTTGATGCTAAAGGCACTATCAAAAATGCATGAAGCGCTTTGACACGTCTCAGCGACGTGAAAGATGCTATATCAAATGCAAGGATTATTATTATTATTGATCATTTTTAATTGTAGAGAAAAGCATTCTATTTAAATGTTTTCCTGCTACAATGCAGCCTTGAGCATCACAATAGAGCAAATTTGATTATGTGAACTCTATGCACTGTGGATATGTAGGTCATTTAGTCCCTGTTGATGACAATGGGGAGATATGCCCTTCGCTTTTTGAGCAGTGCCACGGAAAATTTAATGTCCACCTGAGCAGGCAGACGGGACCTTGGTTCAACATTTCATCTGAAGGATTTCTGAGTTCAAAGCCCTGATTGAACTTTGTGATTCAGAGGTGAGAGTGCTATCAACCTAGTCAGGGTCACTTCTACAAAGAAATTTGAAGTTATTTATTTTATTATAATAATAATAATAATCCTTGCATTTGATATAGCGCTTTTCACGTCGGGAGGACGTCCCAAAGCGCTTCACAGAACACACTGTAAAGTGAATTGACTGTATATTTGTGGGCGAACGCGGCAGCCAATTGCGCACAGCAATGTCCCACAAACAGTCGTAGATTGAAAATGACCAATTTAATTATTGTTTTTTTTTTTTGGAGGGATTATTATTAGGCGTGTGGAGTAAGGAAACTTGCCCAAGGTTTCGCCCTGCCTGGAATTGAACTCAGGTCTCTCACTTGCAAAGCGAGTGCTCTAACCACTGAGCTACAGGACTTATCTGTTGCTAGGAATCCCTTAGGAATGAATGCTTGATGTAAATAACGAAATCAACATTCAGATAACATGTCCAGCTGATCTTGTTTGCACACCACTTCTATTTGCATACCACAGGAGCCAACTGAGGGTCGAACCGAATATCTCAGAATACTCTAGATACAGCTGGGGAGGAGAGGTGAACATAGGCATAAAGGAGATTTGGGAAGATAGATAATAATGATAATCCTTGCATTTGATATAGTGCTTTCCACATCTTCTCGACGTCTCAAAGCGCTTCACAGAATATACTGTAAAGTGAATTGACTGTATATTTGTGGGTGAAACGTGGCAGCCAATTGCGCACAGCAGCGTCCCACAAACAGTCGTCGATTGAGTTACCAACTTATTATTGTTTTTTTCTTGAGAGATTAATATCCACTTACTGTGGTTTCTTTGCCCCCTCCATCCCATCATTATGATTAGGTAACAAGCTTTTGGGAATTATGCCTCTACCCTCTGGATCTCTCTACCCCCCTACACTGGCAGAAAGGGAGCCTGGTACGGATCTGAGCGATTGGCACATAGCGTTTCATACAAGGATGTGAAGATTTTAATAAACTGCAACTTATGACTGCAGGTGCTGGGGTGTTGTAATCTAATAAAGTTGCTCATGGCATTCAGGAACAGGCAATACAGAGGAAGGCTGGCACAAGGATACAGTAGTAAAACTCCACCATAATGTGGGTTTGGTGTAGATCCTGACATTCTCACTGAAAGCCACTTCCTGAGCACCAGTTATTTAAATACTGTATTAGGGTACTGATCCCTGACTGTTCAGCACCTTTGGATATCCGCCCGACGTGAAAGTCGCTTTACAAATGTAATTTTGTTGTTGTTGAAGGGTCATTCGGACATACTTTTCACTTAGTTTGACATGGCAGATAGAGATGCTTACAGAAGCTAATGATAAACGTGGGAACAAATCTCACCTGGCTGTGATGATTGGTTCATTATTCTGATCAGTCTTTCTGCTAGTATATGGCTATATGTGTTCTTCTCCTCAGCTTGCGTCGAAGGAACGTGGACCTTTTCTAACAGAGCTGAGTCTATACCTGAAAAATGAGATTTGCGTCAAGATTTAAAAATAAACTAGTTTTCCATCATTATTATTAAAGCAAATGAAGCATTTCTTAGGTTATAAGATGCAATAATAATAATCCTTGCATTTGGTACAGTAACTTTCACGTCAGGAGAATCCCTCAAAGCACCTCATAGAATTTGTTTTAAAAAAAATCAGGACGCTTCCTTCAAAAATGACATTGCGATATTTCGAAATGGAGGGCTATTTGGAGGTAAAGTTGAATCTAAAATAGCACTCTGCAAAACACCAAAGGTAATTCTGGAGCACCTTTTCTTATAGAGGCAAACAATCCTCCTGCGGGGGAGAAGATAAACAGGGTCTCCTTGGAGCTGTATTAACTCCAATGTGATGTGTTTGGCAACGGAATGTCAGAATCAAGTCCACCCTCTCTGGCAGTCTTGGTAGTTCAGTTCCTGAGCCAAGCAGGTCCTCAGTACTCCAGAGCACTGCTGATCACAGACCACCCAGCCAGCCCCTGGGGGCAGTGATTGTTTATGCTCTGCTCCTGTTAACTTTGCAAGCCAAAGTTCCAAAGGGTAGGGTGGTTCTGGATGGACAAGCAGTGGGAACGTTTACAGACAGTGCTCTCAATGACGAGCTCTGTGGGTTTAGCTGGTTAGACTCCAGCAGTTACCCCAACGCACACTCTGGGGACCCCAAGCCTTGGCTCTTGCCAACCTGTGCCTAGTACTTTCTGGAATTAGGTAGGCAGGATGTGACCCTAAAGGATAATTTCCATTAGTAGATGGGATGCATGAAATTCTCAGTTTGATTTGGATACTCTTAAGCATGGTGATGGGGTTCTGCATGTGTCAGACACCTGGCTGATCAAAAAAGGGCAAGCAATATGACATCTGTGTAAATCACTACAAAACATTCTGCTCAAAATCCTGTTTAATGATCATCTGTTCTTTGAATAGCAGGTTAGGACACACTAATTGGTGGTGAGGAAAGAATATTTGGGTTAATGTTCCTTGATATGCATTCAACACATAAGGTTTCTAACTAAAATGAGACAAAAGCAGTGACTGCAATCTAATGAAACACACCATTCCAAGGTCAACTGTGTTTTAGTTAATCTAATACAGGAATCACTCATAGCATTTCATGGATTATGAGGTAAACATTTATTTGCAATGGACTGATGAGAATCCTGCTGCTCGATATTGTGAAAAGGCAACCCCAGGCATAAGCAGTGTAGTCATGCCTGAAACCTAGATAACAAGCACTGAAGCTAAATGACCTTAAAATTATTCAACAGTAAAAAGTGTAGTCAGAACAAGTTGATACATAGGAATGTAGTTGTAACTGGAAATCTTCTCAATTGTCAAGGAAGTCTCATCATGTTGACTCAAACCTTTTTGATTATAATAACTAGACTTCGGAGGCAAACAAAACAGGTAAACTACAAAATGCTGGCTCATATTGCAGCATATCTTAAACAATACTGATTCTGATGCGAAGGCTAATAAAAGAGCCTTGCATTATGAAAGGACTCATATTTAACCTCAAGTGTTTCATGTGGTTCTGAAATCCCAGTGTGAAAGTATGCATTCATGAGGCCAGCAGTCGCCTGCTGCACAAAATTATCCATAGTCTTGTCGTTTTCAACTTTTCCTTCAGAATGAAAGATTGACGAAACTTGTGATCAACAATTGGTTGGGCTTGATTAGAACTTTTAAATAAAGGAGTGAAAGAAGATCTGCTAATCTCATAAAACAGTGTGCTAAATCATACACTAGCCTGAGGGGGGATTCCAAAAGCTTTTAGAAACCTTGTAGATTGCACTTAGGTCTCTAAAAAAGTATTTACCCAGAATCAAATCTCAACAGTTTGACCTGCACCCAATTAGGAAATCACAGTCATCCAAGTCTACAGCAAATGACCTTGTCCAGTGGACTGGGTAAATGGACAATTTTATACTATTTTGCTCTTTCAAAAGAGCCAACACAATGGCCATTGAAAGGCCTTCTGTGTTGTATGGCTCTATACCGAAGTTCTTGGGGGGGGGGGGGGGGGGGGGGGAATGGACTTCACAAAGGCTTCCCCATAATTAGTATGAGACATAGTCCACCATACAGGATCTGCAATCAGTTGCGAAAAACAACCAGTTAGGTAAGACAACGGGCACTCAATCTTAAACCAGCTCATTTCAGGACAGGCAAAAATGAAAAGCAATAAATTAATATTTTGTCTTTTAAAACATCTTGATTTTTCGAGACATCTCCAGATACCATCTGAGTACTGCGCTGCACCTTAGGAAGGATATATTAGCTCTGGAAGGGTGCAGCACAGATTCACCAGAATGATTCCAGGGCTTAAAGGGTTAAATTATGAGGACACGGTGCATAAAGTTGGTCACTATTCCCTTGAGTTTAGAAGGCTGAGGGGTGATCTAATTGAGGTGTTTAAAATAATAAACGGATTTGATAGGGTAGATACAGAAATACTATTTCCTCTGGTGGGGGAATTCAGAACTTGGGGACATAGTCTTAAAATTAGAGCTAGGAGTGAAATCAGTAGGCTGTTTTTTACCCAAAGGGCAGTGGAAATCTGGAACTTCCTCCTCCAAAAGACGGTGGGTGCTGGATTCATTCACATTTTCAAGACTGAGGTGGATAGATATTTGTTAGGTCAGGGTATCAAGGATACGGGAAGGGCCGGTAACTGAAGTTGAGGTACAGATCAGACATGATCTTATAGAATGGCGGAACAGGCTCGGGGGCCGAATGGCCAACTCCTGTTTCTATGATTAACTAAAGTAACTGCAATTTATTGAGCCCTATAACTTTGTTTTCTGTTGAAACTATAGAGACTGTAGGAAAGGGGGGAAAAAAATCAGATGGTTGAAATTATATAAAAATCTTTGCATTTGATATAGTGTCTTTTAACATGTTATCGAGATAGCTTATGGGGTTCATCAGAATTTTACTGAAGTGCAGTGACTGAGTAGTTTTAGGGGAACGCAGCAGCAATTTGCGCACAACAACAAATTTAATTTATATTGTGCCTTTCACATTGGGAGGACGTGAGAGGTTTGGACCCGAGCTGCGGGCCAAGATGACCAAAGGCCCAAAGTGTACCATCCTGTTCCACTTTCCTAATTTTGACACAAAGTTATAGTTATAAAGCTAAGAGTTTTGAGAAATGTAACAGAAAGGATATCACATAGAAGTGCTGACTAAACAAGAGACTAAGGCTTTCTCTGGTCCAGACAGATTATGCTGGTGATAAGAGATGGATCTTGAGGGAAGTCAGGACGGAGTTCCAGAGAGTGGGGCAGTTAGGCTGAAAACCCAACCGCCAATGGACAGGGTAGAGGTTGTGAAGCAGGTCTGTTGCTGCTGAACGCAAAGCAATATCTCACAAACAGCCATGAAGTGAGTGAATTTTATTTGAGGGCCAGAACACTAGGAGAAATTCCTATTTCCTATTTGTTGGCCAGAACACTTGGGAGAAATTCCCTTCTCTTTACATCCCCCTAAACAGGAAAATTGGATCTCGGTTTAATGTTTTTATCTGAAGGATGCACCTCCAAAATCATAGAATCATAGAGTTATGGAAGGAGGCCATTCGACCATTGTGTCTGTGCCGGCTCTTTGAAAAGAGCTATCCAAATCAATCCCACTCCCCCGCTCTCTCCCCATAGCCTTGTCCTCCCCAAATGCAGCACATCCCCAAGCAGGGAGTTGAAGCATCCACTTAGACTGAGTCAGAGAGAAGCCAGATGACACACAAAGGAAAAATTCATCCATTTTCCTAATTTCCTGTGAATGACAGCAAGCTGAGAATTCGAGTTATAAAACTGACTAAGAGTTTTGAGAAATCTAACAGGAAGGATGTCATACAGAAGTGCTGATTAATCAGAAAGCTATGGGTTTCTTTGGTCCAGACGCAGACTATGCTGGTGATAAGCAATAGAAAAGAAATGAGATAAAAAGACAAACTGCAGATGATGGAAATCTGAAATTAGAATAAAAAATGCTGGAAAACTAGAGTAACTAGTCAATTAGTCTTAAACCAATAGGTGATCGTTTCAGGTGTCACATCTAGAATAGGTGGGGCAGAATCATAGAAACATAGAATTATGCAGCACAGAACAACAACAACAACAAAATTGTATTTGTACAGCGCCTTTCATGTCAGGAGGACGTCCCTAGGCACTGGACAGACAGAGTTACGGACCCGAGCTGGGGGTCAGGGTGGGAGAGGGTAGAGGGAGGGGGGGAAGCAGGGAGATCGGACGTACGGTCGAAGAGGAGTGTCTTGAGGTGGGTCTTGAAGGTGGCAAGGGAGGGGGCGAGTCGGAGGGATTGCGGAACGGAGTTCCAGAGGGTGGGTGCAGAGTGGCGGAAGGCCCACCCGCCGATAGTGTGGCGAGCAAGGCAGGGACGTGAAGTAGGCTGGAGCCCGCTGAGCGGATGGAACGAACAGAGTGGTAGGGGGTTAGGAGGTCGGAGAGACAGGAGGGAGCAAGACCATGGAGAGTGCTTTGAAGGTGAGGACCAGGATCTTGAACTGTATCCTCTGTGTGATGGGAAGCCAGAAGGAGGCCATTCAGCCCATTGTGTCTGTGCTGGCTCTTTGAAAAGAGCTATCCAATTCAATCCCACTCCCCCGCTCTCTCCCCATAGTGCTGCAAACTTGTCCTCCCCAAATAATTGGCTACTCCTCTCTTAAAACTTACTATCCAATCGGCTTCCACCACCCTTTCAGGCAATGCATTCCAGATCTGAACAACTCGCCATGTGAAAAAATTTCTCATCCCCTCCTGTTTCTTTTAACAACTACTTTAAATCGGTGGCCTCAGGTTACCGACCCACCCGCCAGTGGGAATAGTTTGTCCTTGTTCACCCTATGGAATCCCCTCATAATTTTGAAAACTTCTGTTAAATCTCCTCTTAACCTTGGAGAATAATCCCAGCTTCTCTCGCCTCTCCTCATAACTGAAGTCCCTCATTCCTGGTACCATCCTGATAAATTTCCTTTGCACCCTCTCCAATGCCTTGACATCCTTCCATAAGTGTGGTGCCCAGAACTGAACGAAGTATCTCGCTGAGGCCTAATCAGTGTTTGATAAAGGTTCATCATAACTTCCTGACTTTTGTATTCTATGCCTCTATTTATAAAGCCGAGGATCCCGAATGCTTTTTTAACAGCTTTATCTCCCTGTCCTGCCACCTTCAAAGATTTACTTATACGAACCCCCAGTCACTCTGTTCTTTCATCCCCTTTAAGATTGTACCATCAGCTTATATTGCCTCTGCTCATTCTTCCTCCCAAAATGCATCACATTGCATTTCTCCACATTAAACTTCATCTGCCCCATGTCTGCCCATTTTACCAGTCTGTCTATGTCCTCTTGCAATCTGCTACTATCCTCCTCATCTTTTACTACTTTTCCTAGCTTAGTATCATCTGCAAACTTGGAATCTGTACACCCTATACCTAGGTCCCGGTCACTTATATAGATCAAAAAGAGCAGTGGTCCCAATTCCAACCCCTGGGGGATACCACTGCACATTTGCCTCCAGTCAGAAGAAGGCTTTTAAAAGAATAGCGGAGGACAACAAGACTAGACTAAGACACTAAATATTGGGAAGAAGCTGAATTAAAACTACCCCAACTCCAACATATTGAGATAGTTCCTGGGTTATTTACACATTGTGAACTGTTGGAAATGAGCACAGTGTAAGCAAAATCCACTAAGCTCTGCATGACAAGTCAGAGTAAAATAAGATTGTGATGAGCAGTATCACAAAACAATATCCAACAAAAGTATAAATGTGTAAGTATAATGAATAAATACAAGAGTAAAAAGAATTATTTATCAACACTTTAAGCAGCAACATTGATATTTGTGATGTAAGTTCACTTTGATGCTCTACAGCAAATTCATATACAGTGCAATGTTTTCACTAATTATCTCTCTGACCTGCTCATACCCCACTCCTCTGCCCATCCCCTTCACTCTCACACAAGCCTGATCCTTGACTCCTCCGCCCTCCCATTGGTGACCGTGCCTTCAGCCACTGTGCCCCTAACCTCTGGAACTCCCTGCCTCAATCCATCTGCCTCACCTTTATCTATCTTTAAACCTTCTAACTCTTTGACCGTGCTTATGGTCACCTCCTCCTCATTCAGCACCCTGCCTGCCTTGTCACTGTGCAAATATCCAGCAGCCAATTACAAGGGTTTTGGAGCAGCAGGAAATAAACAATCACATAGACAGAACTGCACATGGAAATGCCGTCTCCTGAGCAGCAACCCAGAGCAAACGAGAAGCACATTTTCTCAATTTAATGATAAACCAAGACTAACCTTTGTTGTGAGACAATGCGAAAAGAAGACACAAAACAAACAGTGTATAATAATCCTCTTCAGTGCAGTTCAGTGCATTGTACACCATATCGAGAAAGGGCCTGCGAAGTTAGCATAAAAAAAGAAAAATTGATAAATCATATAGTTAATGATTACTGCTATAAGACCATTTTTAATATACAGTGCAATGAACTTGGAATTTAAGTGTTTTGGGACATCCTCCCAATGTAAAAGCTGCTAAAAGAGTAAATTTTATGAAGTCATAAATAAGTTCAATTTGAAATCTTCTGTGACCTTTAGCTAGGTCAGCTGTAAGCAGAACATTTACAAACAGGAATGTAGTATACTACCAAATAATCTAAATGCAATATTCCTAGCTAATATGTTGGGTAGGGGAAGGGATTAAATAAACACAGATGGTAAACTGGTTTGCTAGGGGTAGCTGTTACAGCAGTCAATGGGAAGTGTTTTAGACAAACGGATGCAGAAGAGCGTTACAAGATATGGGTAAAGAATCAGGAAATAAGAGCAAATAATTGGGTGGAGGTTGATTGTTTCTTGGAAGAGCAAACACCCGAGTGAAAAGCATGATTTTTAGGTTTTCACATATTGCTATGGTTTTATGAAAATGGAGAAGCAACAAATTCCCAGAACTGTCCTCAGATCATAGACACAGAGCTTAAACAACTGCCAAATACAGAAGTTGTCAGATTGGCTCAGTTAATAGCACTCTTGCTTCTGAATCAGAAGGTTTTGGGGTAAAACATCCAATGGAACTTTGTGGTCATAGTCTATGCTGATTCTCCAATACAGTGATGGGGGAGTACTGGATTGTCGGAGATGCCATTCTTCGGATGAAACGTTAAACCAAGGTCCTGTCTGCCTGATCTTTCGAACATTAAGATCCCATAGCGATACAAAAAAACAAAGCTTTTCTAATGCCTTGGCTAACAATCCCTCAGATAAAAAATAACTTCATGACTGATGGTGGGATACTGCTTGTGCAACATGGCTGCCAAGTTCATTGACCAAATATAGCTGCTCCTTCAAAAAACTCTTTTGAGTAGCTCTTTGAGATATTGACGCAATAAGACTATATCAAACGCGGATTATTACAATGAAGTACAATATTTCTGAGACATCAAATGCATCTTCAAATTGCATTTGACATAAAGTTGCATTTGACATAAAAAGTGATTAATTTTGATATATTTTAAACATATTTTTAAAAAAGCCAATCTCCCAAAGAAATTACAATAGAGCCGACAGACACTAAAAACAGCCTTCCTTTCCGCTAAATATTTACAACAGAGAATCCTTTTATGAAGACAGTGAACAAATTGCTATTTTTCACCAGTTAAGAGAACATTTGTCTCATTTCTCTTTGATGTGCCTAGAATCCAATGATTTGCACCTTTTCCCAACATTCTTCAGGATTCTCAACTTCACAAATAACAAACGTACCTGTTTTTTCGGCTGTCTATCTTGGCAGCAGCAGCAGCCGTCTTTTCTTCGTCAGTGGTGTTTTGTTCAGTCAAGCATGAAAGCGGGGGATCTATGATCTTGCATCTCTCCATAATAACCATTTCAATTTCTTAAAACAAAACACACTGTATTTTTAACTAACAAAGTCGATTGATTTGGATCAAGAGTCCCAGTTACGAACATAAATACCTCAGATTTTATTTGATTATGCTTACCTTTTCTAGTTTTCACCAGAATAGAGGCATCCCTGGAGTTTAACCAGTTAAACCTGAAGTTTGCCTTTAATAGCACTGTTTGAGAAACATTTTGCTGCTTGCCCCCTTGGGTGCACCATTAGGGCTTTGGCTGGAAGGCTTAACAAGCGCTGAGTGGGTAAGATCTCTGTCACCAGTACTCCGGGGCACTGCTGATGGACCAGCCAGCACTGCTGATGAGCCAGGCTGCCTGGTCTGTTAGTATCCGTGCCCTGGAGTGCTGGGAGCCCACCGAGCTGAGGAATTAGAACACCCAGACCATTACTAAGGGTTGGCTGAGTTTTTTTTTTGCATGTCATGGTCCTTGGATTGTTTTGGTGTGAACAGATATGTGCTTTTAGCAGTCTCCTCTTAGGTCATAATAAGTACCAGTCGGCTTTATGGTAAAAAAAAAGCACCTATAATTTTAAATAAAATTGGGAAGCCTCATATGAGAGGCCATAAGATTGGTTGATGGAGAAAATAAAGATTGGGCAACAGGAGATGCTTTCCTGAGGGTGAATTAAGACATATTATAGAGTAAAAGGAGTTTCACTTTGCTTCTGTCTTTTTCCTGAGCAATAATAAGGCTCATTGTTGGCCCCAAGGTGTGCACTACAGCACAAGCATCTCTCAGTTTGATGTACAGAAGGAAAGGAGATGGTTTTAACCCACTGAAATGATCATATTCCTTCATATTCAAAGTTCCTGAGCATCTCCCAAACATCTTGTGACAAAAATAAAATTGACATTTGCAAGGCAGGAGGTAATTTTCAATCTTGACCACATCTGGTCATCATAACCAATGGCTACAAAAAATAGCTATGTTACATTATAAAACCATTGATTTCTTAGTTGTAAACTCCTGGGCAGGAGAGTGGATTGATCTAATGCACTGTATCACAGAGGAAGGATGCAGGTTTTACACACAATTCCTCAGTTACCGACTTGAACGGTACCAACTAGGTTAAAATATCAGCAGTTTTGTAGGAAATTTGCATTCTTGACATCCCATTGGGAGATTGAGAGATGCACAGATTAGATAGGAGTGGGGGTGGGGGCAGGAGATAAAATAGTCTTAATGGAAAAGATTAATGTGGCTAACAGAATGTTCCCTTAACCAGCCCCTGTAGAATAAATAAGGAATTAATGAATGCCTCCAAAAATATTTCCTTCAAACATAAGTTGTCATTAATATTGTTTACCGTATTCAATAACAAATTGTACAATTTGTGAAATCCATTGTGGATTAATGCACGAATGCTGCACTTCAGATGCACAGAATTATCTCTGAACCAATTCTAGTAATAAATTGAGCAAAATAAAGTTAAAGGGAAGATATTTTCCCCTCCCGTATTTGACAATGACAACTATCCTCGAAGGAATAAATACATTTCACAGAAGAGTCTGAAGATGTGATGCAGCTAGTTTTGTTCTCAAAACCATTGCACAAATTGGGATTGAAATCCCCCACTACCCTAGAAATCCAGAAAACATCACAGCATCATAGATCATGAATCAGTTATTGTTAGAAGTTCTTAGAGAATCACATCAGTAAAAAAGCATTGAGATAGAAAAAAATAATTAGTTATGGTAAGACCTGGCTGTGTAATTAAAATATCAAATAGCCTAAAACTGCTCAGCACATCAAAGAAGTGTAAACCTCAAATGTGAATTTGACACGAGGGTCAAAATCTTTTTTTGAAAGCATGAAAATGTTTACTCATCTGAAATACTGTACGACTGCTCAGGACATGCCCTAGTTTTTTTTATATATATATATATAAAGCAAATTCTATGTTACAATCAACTTGGCTTATTCTGCTTTTTTTTAATAAAAAGGCAGACTAGTGGTAATTCAGCATCTTATTGCAACGGAAATACAATTAACCTAATGATGTCCTGGTGAAATTAAGTCTCATACATAGATTGATGAACAAATATATTTTTGGGATAGCAACTCATATGTATTGTGTCCCATGTTCAATGCGCATGATGCAGCAGTAAATATCATACGTTTTGTGTTACATTGTCAGTGCACATGATTCAAGGCTTTTTAAAATTAGTTGTGTAAGTTTCTGGTCCTCTCCATACAATCTGGATGAATAATTTCTTGTTTAGATGTTCTTTCGTGTTCATTCATTTTAATTCATGCCTTGCCCACGTAATCTACTTTGTGTACATTAGAACAATAAAAATTACAATTTTATTTTTGGCATCTTTTTGAGCTGATTTAAGATGTGCTCAGTGAAAGAGTAGATACACTGGGCCAAATGGCTTTCTTGTGTGCTGTAAATTTCCACGTCAACATTTTGGAGAATGCAATTTGCTTCTAAATACAGTGTACAGGATTTTGACCCCCTGGTACCAGGACGAATTTTTGGCTTAGCTGGTCAGGTAATTGAGGAAGTCCAACTGCAAATAGTTTAAAATCGGTGTCAGACATCAGGCTTTTGCTAAGAAAGAAATTAGGCAATTGTAATAAATCATTCACAACAGGTTTTACTCCAATTAATGTTACATGCACAGTATATTATTGCAGAAATTTGATTAGTGCAGAAGCAAGTTTTGGTTAGGATCCTTAAAATTCTACAAAATAACTTTTGTCGACTTTGTGAAAAAAAACAAAATGCGCTTCAACTGTTGATGTCTAAGTTTTTTTTAAAAAAAGTTACTTAACAAGTTTTAACCTCTTGAGGATAATAGCCATTCTGGAACATATACAATTTTAAAGATTGTAGATTCAAATGCTAACTTTACGAATTCCCCTTATTTCAGACAGGGGAAAATTTGCAATTTGCCTCTGCACCACAAGCTCTACATATGAAGCAGAGCATTTAGGGTAGAGTTTCTGCTCTGGACTCTTGTCAGGCTTGGCTGTGAATCTCTTCCCCCTTCCTCTCTTTTAATACCTTGGTTTATTCCTTTATTCCCATCAACCAGAATGGAATTAGATCACGTCATATTCTGGAATCTGAATATTGAGACATTTACATTATTCCAATGACAGTTAAGAAAATTTTTCCTTTCCTTTCGAAGACGAAGCAAGAGGGGAAGTAGCAGCAAAGTCATGCTTTCAGACAACTGAAACAAGTCAGACAATTTAAACTAAATTCACTTCCTATATTAGAATACATTATTAGATTGAATTCAAGGTAAAAACATAAAAAAACAATATTTCCCCTCCCCCATCCAAAAAAAGGACAAAGGGGCAGAAACCGTTGCAAGTTTCTCGCCTGCTATCCCCACAAGAAGCTACAATAAACAGGAAAGTGAGGTGATATCGTTACAATAACCTACCAGCGCATGTCACATAAAGAAGTGAGATAAAGGCCTTTTTACACTCCGCACTGCTAAAGCTTGATAAACTTACTGCCAAATATCAGGTCTCTTACCAAGCATCAAGTCTCAACCTCAATTTTCTCTGTTCATTGGAACAGAACAAATTGTGGCTAGACCTGATAGAGATCTTAAAAATGAAGGGTTTTGATAGAGTTGAGAGGAAAATGTATTTCCATCGGTCAGTGAGTCAATGACAAGAGGGTATTAATTTAAGATGGTTAGAAAGAGAACAAAAGGAAACAATTAGAATCTTTTTCTCTAAAAATACAGTGAGCTGTTTGGATGTGTAAATCCCTGCTGGTTGTTGAGGTGGTCAAGGCAGGGTACGGATTAGCTTTTAAGAAAGATCTAGATAAATATTTAAATAGGAATAATTTGCAGGAGTATGAGGAAAAGGCAGGTTAATGGTTATGAACAGATTGCTCTTTTAAAGAGCCATTCAAAGGTATGATGGGCCAAGTGGCCTTTCATACTATAAATTTCTATAGAACAATGTTGAAACATTTAGTGGCTATTCTTCCCAGTTAGTGAATTACTGAGTACCAGTGTGTGTTTATGGAGAGTGAGAAAAACCCTTAAAGACTGGTAAACTTACTGCCAAAAACATTACATTACAAAAACTTTCACATCAGGAAGACGTCTCAAGGCGTTGAGCAGTCGGGGATCAGGACCCTAGCATTGGTGGGGGGGGTCAGGGTTAAGATCAGGGAGCACAGACAGGTAGGAGGGCGGCTGAGGGCACGGTCAAAAAGCAGAGAACTAATCTCCTTTGTTCCTATGTACACAAACCATTTCACTTAAGTAAAGTGATGGAATTCTTTCACAGGAAGATAAAATGACCCGATTAAACAATCCAACAAATACAATCCAGAAGTTAATTGAAATCACACTTTCAAGATAGTTCGCCCTCAGTATTAAATGTGGTTGTGTTCTGTGAATTTTATAACAGGTATCTCAAAATTCACTGCAACATAGAACAGCTAGAAACACAATAATTTCATAGTTTGAAATTTAGTGAGATTACAGAAGAAAAGGAAAAAAACTTAGGATAAAGTTTGAAGCTATAATATAAAACTGTTCTTAGTAAACCTGTTTAATGAGATAAGTTTCAAAGCGATAACAAAAGCATTGAGCGTCAGCTAGGAAATGTTAGCCTCTGCCCCGAATTAGTGCATTTGCAAAAGAAAAAGGAAAGCATAGTTCAGAGTAAACATCCACAATTCCTTTAAAAAGAACATGGTATGAAATTTAAACTGATCTTGCCCTTTGCCAAGTGTACATACTCTATTTCAGCAACAATTGACTTTGTAAACTGAATCAACCACATGTATATCAAAATACATCAGCACTATTTAATACATTTATAACAATGTATATGTATTTATCTATGATTTAATCCATTTATTTAGAATAACTTAGGAAACTCGCAAACAAAACTGAGGCTTATAGGGCGAGATCAGTACCATGGTGCTTTAAAGGTAAATTTAGTCACAGTGTTTTAAAGTGTTTACAACGATGTAGGAGGATATCCATCTACATGCAAGTGCATTTTTGAAATTTTCATCATTTTCTTAATATGAATATGCATTGGGCCTGAGATAACATGTAATTTACTTGGAAAAGCTTAACAACATTTCTTACTAAAGGCAGGGGAGGGGCATTAAAATGTTGGGAGGACCAAAAGTCCCTGCATAACATACAGCAGCATATTTGCAGCTGCATCAGCCTACTGAGTTAAATTCCAGGCAGGGCGAAACCTTGGCCAAGTTTCCTTACTCCACACGCCTGATAATAATCCCTCCAAAAAACAAAAAAACAATAAATTGGTCATTTTCAATCCACAACTGTTTGTGGGACATTGCTGTGCGCAATTGGCTGCCGCATTCGCCCACAAATATACAGTCAATTCACTTTACAGTATATTCTGTGAAGCGCTTTGGGACGTCTAGAAGACGTGAAAAGCGCTATATCAAATGCAAGGATTATTATTATTATTACTATTAAACTAAAAATAATCTTCAAGAATTTTCCCAAACTTTGCACATTCTTAAATTAAGACAATAGTCTTATAGCTAATATTATCAGAGATTTCAGAGCTCAGCATCTTAGAGCAAACCAGGGCAATATAATCTACCTCTAATTAACCATGGATCTCAATTAGGCTTCCCTCAATTGGTAGCATTATTTCCTTCCTTAGATTTCCCCGTGTACCAACAAAAAGCTAATCTATTTATAGCCCTATGTCACTAATGAACCACCAAAGAGCATATAATACTGGAGCACTTTGCATATGAACTAAAGTTTCCCCATTCTTATTGTTTTGGGCCACACACACACCCTGAATACCAACTCCCAGCTTGGGTGCAAATCCTGGACTGTCAGCACCTTGGGGACATCGTCCCAGCATTAAGGGTGCTACCCTTAATAAATATAGATTTGCTTGAAACATGTTACTTCAAATAAAATTGGTCCGTAATTTTTATGCTTGGCCACTTGTGATGCAATGCAGAAATGCACAATGTTACAATACACAGATTAAACATTAAATGATCCTCCTACATTCTTCATAAACCTTTCTCCAGAAAATGCTGTGGCATTAATAGGATAGAGGCCCTGAATGATCACTGGACTGTAGGGAAGTGAGGGGGATGACCAATTGTGACAATTGGTTGTGACAGCACTCACCTTCAGTCTCCCCACTCGTCTTGATGCCTTTCATACTAGACTCTGTACCTTTGACCTTTTCGGCGTCATCCTCCTTCTCCTCTGTACCCTTCTCCTCTTCATCCTCTTCCCCCACATTTTTATAATTTGGCCTTTTCTGCAGTTTCTTTTTTCCCTTATGTCGACTAATCTCAAGAGATCTTTCCAGAGACTCCGTGGGTTTGGTGAAACATCGTAAGCTCGACACCTGGCCAAAACAAAACCAAGGTCAAAATTCAATCCACAGAATAAAATTCAAAAGAATTTTGAACACAAGAAATGTTGGACTAAACAAACAGTTGCTAACATCCACCCTATTTACAACAACTTGCATTTATTTACACAGAACAAGGTCTTGGAAGTGGTTCGTGGAGTCCTGCAGCTCAGTGGTTAGAGTATTCGCTTTGCATGCAAGACCTGGGTTCAATTCCCAGTCAGGATGAAACCTTGGGCAAGTTTCCTTACTCCATATGCCTGATAATAATCCCTCAAGAAAAAATAAATAAATTGGTCACTTCAAACCACGACTGTTTGTGGGACACTGCTGTGTGCAATTGGCTTCCGCATTTCACCCACAAAAAATAAAGTCAATTTACTTTAGTCTATTCTGTGAAACGCTTTGAGACGTCTTGAAGACGTGAAATGCGCTATATCAAATGCAAGGATTATTATTATTATTAACAATGTGCAGACAGAGGATGCAAGACCGATTAGTTGAGGGAAGAAGTTCCAGAGGTTCGGGTTGAAGAATTGGAAAGCTCGGGCAGCGATGGTGGTATGGATAAAGCAGAGGATATGCATCAAGGCCAAGTTATCTGTTGGAGGAAGTCGGAGAGATAGGGAAGTTCCAGAGTGTGAGGTGATTTGTAAGTGAGAGTGAAGTCCTTGAGAAATCGATCTGCTGAGAGACAAGGAATCTGGCTCGGACTGGGGTGATGGGCTTACAGGGTTTTTCCACTCCTATGTGAACTGCTTACTAATTTCAATACATAGTTAAGATGTGCTTCCTAATTCAATCTCCAATGACAAATAATTTTTTGACCATATTTCAAAAAATATGGAATATTTGGACATTGGAACAAAACTTGGAACATCCCCGCCTCCTGGCCATACAGAAATTGCCTCCAGGATTAGGTCGCTATTTGTTGATCTAATTCCTGCACAGTGATTTCCAATGAATTACTTACTAGCTCACAGCTGTGACACCTCAGACAATGCAGCACACCGCTGGAAACTAGCAACTCCCAGTGGAGTTTTCTGGACATTTGGCTGCAAAAATCACTGAATTTTTTTTAATGAGTTTAACCTTGCTTGCCCTTTTCTGCAGTTTCTTTTTTCCCTTATGTCGACTGATCTCAAGAGATCTTTCCAAAGACTCTGTGGGTTTGGTGAAACATCGAAAGCTCGACACCTGGCAATGTTGGCAATGTTATTTTAAAAACGTTTCCATAACGTCCGACTAGGACATTCAAGTTTCAACCTTTCATCACTGGCAGGCCCATTATGCTGATGTCAGCACTTGCCCCTTTGGGCCAAACTTAAACCACTGTTTATCGCTGATTGTAAAAAAATGCAACCATCAAAAGCATCCCCTGGAAGTTCAAGTAAGGAAATGATTGACCACGTCCACAATTAGAGGCTCTATTCAGAAACAAACCTATTATTTTACAGCATTTCTAATGGAAAGTACAGTTCCTTACTGTAAATCACAAACTTGCAACTTAAAATAAACCCCGTCGCAAGAAGTTTTCCCCTTGCTGATATTGATTACACATTTACAGTAACTCCACATCAAAGATCAGTCCTAGCCCTACCCACCCCACTCCCCTCCCTTCCCCGACCACACATCAAAGTACTGACTTTCAGTTGTATACGAAAGTAGACCCCTGTAAGATAAGCAACTCATTTTGCGTCTATCTTATTTGATATAGTACCTTGGCACATCAAAACGTCTCAAACACTATTTTTCTGTAGAGTCTAGTGACTACTTGTAGGCAAAAATACCAATTTGCTCACAGTAATGTCCCATAAACAGCCAGGAAGTGAATTGATCTGGGGGATTGTTGGCCAGGTCACTGGAAGAAACACCCTTCTCTTTTCAAATAGTGCCATGGGATTTTTAGTGTTCACCGAAACAGTGGAGTTTAACGTAAATATGTAGCCAATATGAAGGACAGGATCTCTGAAAATGTTGCACTCTTCAAGCACTGCATTAGAGTTCTTACTCCGGAATTTCCATTTGTAGGTGGGATGCATAGAATTATCAGTTTGGTTTGGATACTAGCAGGGTGATGGGTTTCCATGTGTGTGTCAGACACCTGGCTGACCCACAAAAATCAGCCTAGAATTGAGTTCAAGGTCCCAATGTGGGTCTGGAACCCACAACCTTCAGACTCAGAGGTGGGAGAACTACCAACTGAGTCAGGCTGAAAACTGATATGACAAAGTCTGTCCATATTAAGACTTATAAAGCTTTACTTCCTGATAAGAGTTTGGGGAACTACCATCTGTTCATTTCAGGAAGGAGTTCTATTGCGTTTTTCATACAATTACCACACTTAAACTAGCTTATTTCCACGAGGCTTCACATGATTTTCATATAAGCCATGACCACACTATGACCAATGCAGTCTCGTTATGACAGTTAAATTAGGTTTCTCTTTCCCAGTACGGCTGTTAACTTACTTGATTAATATTCAGTTAGTCTCTTACAGTATGCTGTAATGAATTACTCTAGCCTGCTAACTAACGCACCAAGAGAAATGCATTGCAATCCAGATTTCATTGTAAAAAATATACGAACAAAAGTCTATTGTGTTATTTTATCTTCAGATCTCATTCTGCTGACTGATTGAAGGCAAACTCCATCCAAACTTGTGTTACGCAGTGTTCATACCTTGAGAATGTAAGGTAATGTCCTGCTACTTGGAAAGCAGGTTGGTACACCAATGCTCTGTCCCACCTGAACCAATAGAAGCAATTTATCTGTGCCACATTGTTGGAGAAATGGCATTGATAAAACTCCCAAACCTCAAACATAAAGCTCACAAGGAAACTTCAACTGACTGGATATCTATCCCCCTTTTCGATTCTAAAAAAAAAGTTTGATGGTCACCCATCTGCTGAGAACAACTTATATTTATTTAGCGCTTTACATGTTGGGAGGACATCTCAAAGCAGTCGGGTTACAGAAGACACTGAGACCATGGAGGGATTTGAAAGTAAAACAAAGATCTGGGGGGTGAGAGGGGTCCCTGAATCTGAGTGAAGATGAGGTTACAGGCTAGCAGATCCTGGACTGTAGAGTTCTGGATGCTCTGCAGCTTGTGTGGGGAGGAACTAAGGAGTCCAGCAAGGAGGGCATTGAAGTAATCAGGTTTGGCCATGATGAACACATGGATGGGGTTCTCAGGAGCCCAGAGGGAGAAATATTGCTGTAGGTGAATAATGTTGCACAGCTGAGGGAAAACTGAATGTGAGAGCCAGGATTTACAACAGCAACAAGATTCCATTTATAGAGCGCCTTTCACGTCGGGAAGACGTCCCAAGGCGCTGTACAGTTGGGTCAGGACTCAAGCAAGGGGGAAATGGTCAGGGTGAGGGGAGGGAAAGGAGGGAGCGAGGAGGGGGTAGAGAGTCGAGAGGGGAGCTGAAGGCATGGTCAAAGAGAAAGGTCTTGAGACCGACCTTGAAGGAGGAAAGGGAGGAAGCAGCGAAGGCACTGGGGGATGGAGTTCCAGAGCCTATGGGCTGAGAGGCTGAGGGCCCGGCCACCGATAGTAGGGCGGTTGGGGCGGGGGATGTGGAGCAGACCGGAGCCAGAGGAACGGAGGGTACGGGCAGGTAGGTAGGGGGATAGTAGGTCAGAGAGGTAGGAGGGAGCAAGGCCGTGAATGGCCTTGTAGGTGAGGATGAGGATCTTGAAATCGATCCTCTGGGGGATGGAGAGCCAGTGGAGGCGAGCGAGGGTGGGAGTGATGTGGTCCCGAAGCCTGGTGCGGGACAGTACACGAGCTGCAGAGTTCTGAATGACCTGCAGCTTGTGGAGGGAGGTGCCGGGAAGGCCGGCGAGGAGAGAGTTCCCATAGTCCAGCCTTGAGGTGATAAAGGCGTGGACCAGAGTTTCAGCAGCGTGAGGGGTGAGGTAGTGCCGTAGTCTGGCGATATTCCGGAGGTGATGGAAGGCGGTGCCAGTTGTGGCGCGGATATAATAATAATCCTTGCATTTGATATAGCGCTTTTCACGTCGGGAGGACGTCCCAAAGCGCTTCACAGAACACACTGTAAAGTGAATTGACTGTATATTTGTGGGCGAACGCGGCAGCCAATTGCGCACAGCAATGTCCCACAAACAGTCGTAGATTGAAAATGACCAATTTAATTATTGTTTTTAGTTTTTTTGGAGGGATTATTATTAGGCGTGTGGAGTAAGGAAACTTGCCCAAGGTTTCGCCCTGCCTGGAATTGAACTCAGGTCTCTCACTTGCAAAGCGAGTGCTCTAACCACTGAGCTACAGGACTCCAGGACTATGAGGGAGAAAGGACAGCTCAAGGTCGAACAGAACCTCGAGGTTCCTGACCGATTTTGAGAGGTTGAGAGTGCAGCCTTGGATGCTGATGCATTTGGATTTAGGGTTTGAAATACAGTTTGGGGTTGAAGAAGACACCAAAGTTCTGTACCGGCTCCATGAGGTGGATTGAGTGACCACGTAAGTCGATGCAGTCAGTGCTTGAAGTGAGAAGGTGCTGATGGAAGCCAAACAGAAAAGACTTGGCCTTGTTGACAAAAAGCTGTAGAAAGTTACAGCTCATGCAAGAATTGATGTCTGCCAGGCAATCAGTCAGAACAGCAGTAGTCTTGGAAACTAGGGTACAGGCAGAGAAATAACGAGTTGGATGTCACATGTGGAAGTGGACCTCATGCCTACAGGGGGAGTAAAGTGGGGATGGAGGAGAGGAACCAAGGATAAAGCCCCAAGGAACACTGCACGTAACTGTGCAGGGGCAGGAGGAAGTCATTGAAAGAGATGAAATGAAGTCACTAGAGTAGCCAAGAGGGAAATCAAGGAAGGACAGAACTGTAGAGATGAAGCAAGGAGGAGAGCCCATGGAGAATGGAAAGGTCTATGAAATTGAAGTCAGTAGAGAGGTTGAGAAGAACAAAGAGGAAACGAAAGCCCTAGTTGCAGATGGTGAGGTCGTTGGTGATGTTAACCAGGGCAGTCTCCATGCAATGGCTGGGGGGGTGGGGAGTGGGTTGGGGTGGGCCTCAGAAAAGGAGTGGTGGAAGAGGAAGGAACAAAGCAGGAAGGTGATGATCCATTCCAGCACTGTGAAGAGAAAAGGCATGTTGGAGATGGGTAAGTAGCTGGACAGCTTGGAGGAATTGAGTAAGAGTTTCTTCGGAAGAAAGTGATGACAGCTTCTGTTGATGTTCTCAACACTTTCTGCACAAGGACATTTGAGGATTTAACTTTTTTTTCTACTAGGTATTTTCCAGCCAATGTTAATCTCATAAATTCTGTCTCAATATAACCAGTAGACAAGAAGGCTTAGCACTCAATACTCCATAGTTAGGAAGAGCACAATAAGGTAAGGTAAAACACAATAAGGTACTCATCTCTATGACAAAGTGTCTTACTTCTGTTTGGAACTTACTCAAGCATAGCTGACACCAAGAATACCTTATATGGAGAATTACATATAAAAATACACCCTGCTAGACTGTTTGCATTGGGTTGGGAACAAATTTTGGAACAAATCCAAATTTGCAGTGAATTATGTAGTTGAGATGTGAGCTCTGCAACTTTAAAAAAACTGTAGCAGCATCAAACATTATCTGGTATCTTTAGAATCATATCACCTTTCAACCTTTCTCTTTTCTAGTGTGAACATGCCCAGTTTACTTAATCACTCTTCATAATCCAGTCCTGTTTGCCCTCCTCTGCGTCCTCTCAATTGCTGCAATATCTTTTTTGCACTGGCGGTGACTAGAACTATATACTATACTCCACGTACGGTTGCACCACGATTTAACAAATGGCGGGATTACTCCATTCATATTGCAATATTTGAGAAATACTCACAACATCAGTCTCAAAACCAATCAACTTCAATAATAGATTCACAGAATAATGACATGGTATTAATGCAGCTGTACCATTCTTGGAATAAATATATTTTCTTGGAATAATCATATTTTCTTGGAATAAACATATTTTCTTGGAAACTCGTGTATAAAGAGAACGAACATCCTCATTAACTTCTCCCTCATCTGCTATAACTCGCAATCCAACTCGCCAATATCTGTTTCCAACTCCAACTACTTCCAGGTGCTAAAAGAAAATCAAGATACAGTATGTAACACGCATTTGTTTAAAGCCCACCTGGATGTGGGATTCACTCGTGTTATTCATTATATCCTTGTCAAGTGAACAAGCACCTATGATCAGGGTCAGAATAAGGGATCAGGGGACCCAATACCTTTTTAGAATACTTTCTTGCAAACATTCGGCTAAATGATCAAAACTTAGCGTGCTTGTCAAATTGTGCTGCATAGACATGTTTGCAAGTGCATTCAATCTATCCTGGATCATTGTAGATCTGAGTGAGGTTTTTGATTAGACTCATCTTTGAGAACGAGCATTCACCTCACAGATGGGTTCTGTTGGTGTTAAGAACATACAAAGAGTGACGGCCACATTTGGGAATGTTGATTCCACTGAGTGATTCTGTATTATATACTTTTAGCATTTCTTGCAGTTTTCACCCATGTAATATGTGATATGAAATCCAGAAAGTGCACAAATTCATCATTGCTATCTGCATCAAAATCTTTTATCGGCACTAATAAAGCAAGCTCTATTGCTGCTAGACATGGTTACTGTTCTCCAGCTGTCTCTCACCTTGTTTGACCTTCTGGAGATATGACTCATTCCTCCAGCTCCAGCTCTCTTGCTCCATCTCATCAGACTGTATGAGGTACGAGGGGCAGAGCTGGAAGTACAAGTCATACCTCCAGCCTCGCCCCTCTTCACGTCGCCTACCTCGCTGCCTCATAGTGGAGAGCAACGCCGAGAGAGACACGGCTGGGAAGTATTAATTAAGGACTTTAATCATATCCCAAGGCCCCTCAGACCTCAGGGTCCCAATCTATGGGTTAACCTGGTTAATCCAACTCTGCCTATAATATAGACAAGTGCTTTTGGTCATTTAAACAATATCGACATTGAATCTTATTCCATTCCATCTTTGTACGAATATTAAAAAATCAATATGAAAATGGTAAACTAAAGTCACAATTTCCGACTAACCATATTCAGTCTTGTAAGCATAAGACATTTCTTCAATAAAATGTAAGGGATGCCCATCCAATATAATGCATTCAGTGGACCTGTCCAATGTGAACATTCTCAGGTGTTTGCACACTGTACCAATGGTTCAATTGAATCCTCTGAACTGTTGAGAATTTTTTTTAAACATTCAGAAATTGGTGCTGCAAATGCAGGCAAACACAGAGTTGAAGAGTGGTTAATACAATGCATAATGCTTAGAGATTCTAAGAGGAATCTGCAAAGAAACAGTCAAATTGACCACTGAATCTTAAATTATCAGTATCTGCCACAAAACTTAACACATACATGGTCTACATTTCCATGGTCTACAGTAATTAATTCTAATCAGTGTACGGTAAGAAACTAATTCTGTCCATCTGCCTCTTGGTCTGATCTTCTGCAATTTACTGGTACAACAGCAATACCCGTAAATTGTGCAGTCTTTACAGGAAAGAGAAAGTAGGTTAGAAGCCAAACAAGCCCAAAGCAGGTATAATCACACCGCACATCAATTATTCAGGAAACAACTTGTGGCAATTTTCACCAAACAGGAAGGAAGGTGAAACCTGCAGCAGCCATTACTAAATTACAGCCCCATCCCACCTCCCCAAAGCACATTTATTACTCATACGTAACAGTATGAAAACAAAAATCACAAAGTGGCTTTGGTGCTTGAATTTTAAGAAATAGAGAAACAATATACAAAGTTAAGTCATGTTGAAAACAAAAAAAAGGCCTTAAATGTACTGTAAGATTGCAATAAGACTATATTGATGTGTTTTAGCACATTACCGTCAGGATAGATACAATCTTAATAATTTAATTGAGTTTCAAATATTCTGCAGATTCAAACATTTAAGTGAAATATTATTAATGTTTTACATAGAAATTTACAGCACAAGAGGCTATCTAGTTCATCGTGCCTGTACTGATTCCCTGAAAGAGCTCTTCTATACTCCCTAAAAAGGATTAAGAATTCAGCTCTTACATTCGGCAGATTTTGATCATCACAGTACATTTCATATAGCGATAAACTTTGCACTTAAAAGAAAATTCTTCCCATTCAGAAGACAGTCTATGATACTACAATACAAAAATAATGTGCAACCTTCAAGAGTCCAAAGAAATTGGCAGCCTTGTTGTTCATCATCACGAATAATAATCCTTGCATTTGTTATAGTGCCTTTCATGCTGGGGCAACATCTTGAAGTGCTTCGCAGGATTTACTGTGAAGTGCAGTGACTATGTAATGTGTAGGTGAATGTAAACCTTAACCATAGAGTGATATAATGTAGTTACTTGCTTATGCTGAGCTGTTGATGAAAATGACACACAGCAAATAAAACAAAGCAAGAAATTCCACCAGAGTCTCGATCTACTCTATTTTCTCAGCCATTTAGAATGTTCAGCACAGACGTGTGCTCAAACCTTCCAGGGGCTGGGGGAGAGGGGGGGAAGTAAGGTAAGCAGGGTTACCTTGAATCTGAATCGGCTCCAAGGTGACAGGCTCACCAATGGATTGTCAGTCCTATGTGACGGTCTCTGTGGTTCCTGAGCCAGTCAAGTCTGCAGTACTCCAGCATGTGGCTGATAGCAGCCCAAGCAGCCTGGCTCATCGGCAGGACTTGGGAGGGACAGACCAGTCACTGGAGTCAAGGGTTCTTCATACCGAACTCCTGTTAACCTGCAAGCCAAAGCCTCAATGGGTAGGGTGGTCCTAGCTGGACAAGCAGCAGGAAGCTCGACAGACAGTGCTTTCAACGGTAGGCTATGCAGTCTTAGTTTGACAAAACTCCGGTGGGATCCCAAAGCACACTCTTGAGGAGGTAATGACAAACCAATCCACCCTGAGTGTTGAGCCACTGAGAACAGCAGCACTTGAAAGGTGAACAAAGTGGTTGAAAAAGTTTGGGGACTTCCTGTAAAAAAAAGGCAAGTGCAATGTTTCCAGCTAATAACCGTAGACAATTTTTGTTTAATTTACATTGGCACCTGGCATAGTGACATCCAGTATCTCAAACAGCACCTGTTAGAATGCTGGATAAACATCTCAAACTAAATGAAAGAGCATATTGCTCTGAGCTTCAACGGAAAATAACTTGATACAGAGCATTGATACATTAGCGCTGACTGCTGTATTACGCTCACAAAATATACAGTCACTGCACTTTACAGTGTATTCTGTGAAGCACTTTGAGAAGTCTTGAAGACGTGGTGAGGCGCTATATCAAATGCAAGGATTATTATTATTATTAGCAGTTTATTATAAGCAAAGACTTGTCGCTGCCATCACTTGCTGCACGTTTCACACATGCACTGCTTATGTTAGTTACTTCCTTTGTGAAATGATGCCAAAGGCACTTCCTGGAGGTACGTAGGAAGTGAATTGACGAGCGAGTAGACAAGCTAGAAGTCTGCTGGCTGATCTGTACGTGTGCGGGCGGTGAATGCTGAAGCGCTAACTGGTAATTGTGCCGCATTGCAATGGTAGCTAGGATTTTATGGACCTCAATACGCTCTATTGTAGAATGAAGGGAGACAGATACAAGCCACTACTTGAATACCGGTTTATCTTTGGCGTACACAGCAACTCCAATATGAGTTAGAGCTCTGGTCACCTGAGTTGGCAATTGCACTGGCTCTAGTCCCAGCTGAGTAACTCATGATGTATGCATGCATTCTATTCAAATGTGCAGTAGAGAATATTTGCTGAGCATTCTGTATTCCCAGAAAATTCAAACAGTAGGTAAATTTCAGTTTTACTAGAAAAATCCGGATGATGAGATCCAACTGCTTCCAATGCAAAACTGTGTCCATTACCACAAACACACCCTATCCTCAACCCAACCTAACTCACCAATCTAGAACCACTGTTAACATTCACTTTCTTTCATTTAAAAAATATTCAGGTGCATTCTTTCATCTCCATATGGATTAGTAAGGAATTAGTAAGGATTGGAAAACAAGAAGGGTGAAGATGTACCAGGGAGTGCCAGAACAAAGCTTTGTGACTAGTCAGGCAGGATCTCAGTTTAACGTCTCATCCAAAAGGATGAAAAGCTTTTTAAAAAAATTAAGAGGAAATTGTTGTACAAATAGTAGCAGCAAAGATAAAGTAGTATGGCAAAAGTCAGGGATTGAGATTAAAAGATTTGCAAAGATCTAACACACCTCCTAAACTGGTGAAACAGGCTCAATGGACTGGATGGCTCCATTATCCCACGTGAACACCACCATAAAATAAGTATGTAAGATTAATGGGTAGTTACCAGGAAAGCCCAACCCGTGACTATAAATGTTTTAAAAAAAACATTGGTAGGATTACAAGATTAACTCCCTCACGATAAGATAACACCTCTTACTAACTTCAATTTCTAGTTACAGCAGATGGTACTGGGACATTTATGGTTTACTGTTTCAACTTTGATACAATGATATTTTCAGGGTGAAAATAATTTTGCAGTTTAGCAACAGCACAAAAAGCAAGAACTCCACTTAAAGGAGATGTCTCCAACAATGGAAACCTGCAGAGTAAACGTAAACCAGAGGATTGAGGTATCAAAGGAAAACTCTAGTGGATTTTGGTACATTTAATGAATTAACTAAGTAAGATTATGTTCACTGAGGCATGAATAAAAAAGTTTATTCGTCAGGAGGACGTCCAAAAGCACTGGATAGTTAGGCATTTGGTCCCGAGCTGGGGGTCAGGAGCGGGGAGGGTGGAGGGCAGCTGAAGGCTCAGTCGAAGAGGAGGGTTTTGAAACTTGCTTTGAAGGAGACTGGGGAAGAAGTGAGGCAAAGGGACTGTGGGATGGAGTTCCAAAGGGTGGGGGCAGAAAGGCTGAAGGCTCGGCCACCGATGGTGGAGCGGGCCGGGAGAGGAACGTGGAGCAGGTCAGAGCCTGCTGAGCGTAGGGAGTGGATAGCAGGCGGGGGAGGAGATGCCTTGGGTTCAACAAAAGCCACAATTCATTTATATCTCTTATTTTATAACTAGTTTGTCTTGGAAGGCAATCTTAGGTATAATGTGAGGTCAGATTTTATGGAGCCAAACCACATCATAATTATTTTTATTGTTGCATGTGCTCCATTGCTGTTTCAGCATACCCAATCAGGTGGACTAACCGTATACACAGAAAATTAGACAATATGCATCACTTAATTAAAAATATATCAAACTCTAGGGAAACAGCAACACTGGGAATCTGAATTGCATATTCCATCAATAACAACCTTAATAGCAAGTAACGTTTAACTCTTAAATTAGTATCCATATCTCAGAAACACAAATCTGATGAATTTATCATCATTTTACTCCAGTCCATTACTGCATTCTACAGGATATGGTTTGTAAAGCTTGATATAGTAGAACTGACATTGCCATTTGATACTTTAAGGACTCCAGAAGAAATAACAACTGAAAGCACATCCACTTATATCCACAATCATTGCTAACGTTTATATAATCCTCGTTTATCTTTTCCTGATAAATCAGTCATACTCACATATGCACACTAGAAAGATTCCTGGTTCAACCCTAGCATGTCACATATCAGCCAAGCACTAGAATTGGCCCAGCAGCAGAAGGAGTAGAGACAATAATCATCCTTGCATTTGATATAGCGCCTCATCACGTCTTCGAGATGTCTCAAAAGAGCTTCCCAAAATATACTGTAAAGTGAACTGACTGTAAGCAAAATACTCTTGATACAGCTAGTGTAGCAATATGAGAAAACAAAGAATAAAAGAGAAAAATGTCAGCAATACTACTACTGAACACTTCAACAACCCTCACTGAAAACTTCTTTTATATGCATTTCTCTATGTCAGGGATATAAAAGGTATGTTATACATAGAGTTCCATTACTAGATAGCCAGTAAACACCAAACAAAAATAGTTTTTTCTGTGTATTAACATTTGAAGGTGCTGCAAATTATGAAATGAACCTTTTGACAGACATGCACAAACAAAAGGAGTGTTGGGATTGAAAGGTCTTAAAGTTTAATAAAAGTTTATCGTTTATGACAGAACCTATATCAAAAAATATAATCAAAAAAGGAATAATACAAACCTTTGGTGTAGACGAAGAGCTAGTCAGTGAGGAATGAGAAAGCTACAACAGTCACAGGGGATCAGATGCAAAAAGAAAACAGAAGAAGGAAAGATTGACGTTAGAAAAAAAGAAATACCCTGATGTTTCTCACAAGAGGACAAATAGCCATTTCACAATAGGACACATTGCCATTTCACAATATAAAGCATTTCACTTGTTTCACTTTGCAAGGGAAGATGTTCCAGATTAAATTGAACATAAAACTAAGATGATGGAGGAACTGTTAAAGAGGTATGTTTTGAAAAGGGGAAGCAGGGAGCGAGTTGGAACAATCCATTTGGAGGTATTCTGGGATAAAATTAAGAGTAATAACAATCCTTGCATTTGAAATAGCTCCTCATCATAACCTCCAGATGTCTCAAAGTGCTTCACAGAACATACTGTAAAGTGTAGTGACTGTATATTTTGTGGGCAAAACGCAGCAGCCAATTGTGAGAGTAAGGACAGAAATGGTAGGGTGAATCCTGTGAGGGACATGAAACGGGGGAGGGGGACGTGAAGTTGTCCAGTGTTTGCTGAGTATTTGGAACTCAGGAAACTTGAGAGAAGAGCGCTGGAGAAGCCTAAGCAGGATGTGATGCAAACGGTTTAACAATTAAAACATTCGTAATTGTTCTTGAATTTTATAAAAATTAGTACAGTTTGAGTTCGAAACAAAAGATGAAATTATTTAAAATTGATAGCAAGAAATGCAGAGTACCTGAATACACAACAGAAGATGAAAATCTGATCTCAATTTTGCCTATTAATGGAAATGTAATTCACTGATTCAGAGAATTTATTCCGGTTATCCCTAAAGTGATATCAGTTTCAATGAAAGTGATCACTGGAGACATACTTACTGCACGCTTCTGAACATCTTGTTCAGAGTGGAGATTAAAGATTGAAAGATCCCCATTCAAGATTACATCAGCCAAAGAATTCACCAATGGTCTATAGTGTATAATTAAAAAGACCTGAAAGAGACATTTTAACAATTAGAAAAGAAGCATCATGTGTTAGCCTTTCTAGAGTGCAATGGAAGCTTTAATAATATTATAGAACTCTTGACTGATTTAAGGGGTTATTGTCTTGCATTTATTATAGTTTGTGGGTTGTAGAAACACATCACCCTGTCGAGCAGTATCTAATCCAGACTGAATTCTACCTATAAATTCCACCTTTGCACGGAAATTTCTCTGTGTCAGGAATCGAATGTAAGTCTCTCCAGAGAGATGCACCTGGTTTACCTAATCATGAAAAGCTTATGTAGTGACCACCCTAATCCTTAGGGCTTTGACTTGCAGGATTTACAGGAACTGAGTGGGAAGAATTTGCTTGCAAAGCGAGGGCGCTAACCACTACTCTTCTTGCTATCCAATAATCCTGGCTTCACACCATATCACAAGCAATAGCAAACTACCATGTAAACAAGTTTGAGAGAATTTTATTTTTTTAAAAACACAGCCATGCAAAATCACTGAATAGCTACAATACACTACAGTAAGTATTGCATCATAATATTCAGGATAATAATAATAATAATCCTTGCATTTGATATAGCGCTTTTCACGTCGGGAGGACGTCCCAAAGCGCTTCACAGAACACACTGTAAAGTGAATTGACTGTATATTTGTGGGCGAACGCGGCAGCCAATTGCGCACAGCAATGTCCCACAAACAGTCGTGGATTGAAAATGACCAATTTATTATTGTTTTGGTTTTTTTGGAGGGATTATTATTAGGCTCTGTGTGGAGAAGGAAACGTGCCAAAGGTTTTGCCCTGACCTGCCGGGGATTGAACTCAGGTCTCTCACTTGCAAAGCGAGTGCTCTAACCACTGAGCTACAGGACTCCAAAAAAAGATTGTCATTAGATAGGAATTAAATGTACTGCTAAAGCCAAATCTAAAAACAGATCATAATAAAACAAATACCAAGTAAAATTGGTGGCAAATTACCAACAGCTTCTTCCTTTAATAGTTCTGTAAGTTGTCTGGAGATATTATTTGATCTCTGCGATTCAAGGTTTTAAGCTCAGCAGTGGTTTGACTTCTAATGCAATGATCTTCAAATTTAATAAACTTCAGCTAAATTACAAAGTGTCAGAATCCCACTATGGCAAACCATGGTATCATCGGACTTTACCCTGAATAGGTCCAAAGACCTATTGGCTGTGTCACAAGAACGACCAAGGAGATTAAGTCATTGAGGCGACTCTTTGGCGGGGAAATAGGAATAAAGTAAAATTTAGACAACTCTAAAAATACAACATTTCAAGAAGACATTATTCTCTTACAATTTTGAGAATGTGTACATTTTAATTGAAAACCACATACATTTATTAAGTAACTTAAAACCATAAGCTCCCACTGTGCAACCGGGAACAAAAAACATTCACAATTGAGACACATTTGATGAATGGCCCATTGAACAAAGTAATAAAAAGGTAGATTCAAACCACAGAATTTAAACTCAATATGAATTGACCAACAAAGGTAGGAAACAAATTTGAGGTGGTGTGGTGACAGGGAGGAAAGAGAGAAACGTTTCACAAAAGGACACTCTCCCCCCACCCCCATCAAACACAATATTGTCATTTCTTCCATGCTGCATGGTCAAAAAGCTGAGTGGTCAACCTGTCCCCGGCTACTGCTGTTAATTATTGGTCACTGTGATGTAAAAAGAAGTAATCTTCTCCGACTCTACAATTTTCCTTATCTATGGGGTAAAGTACAGTAAACGCCTGATAACTCGACCCTGGCTTAACTTGTCACTGTGACTGCGAGGACCAACGGCTAGCTCATCACATCAGATAACTCATCACTGGATCCTTTTCCCTTGGAATGACTACTTATCCAGAGTTAGTTTGCATTCATCTCGAGTTGAGTTATAAAAATTTTAAATTAAAATTTGTAGGAGTAAATGTTGAAGTACTATACCTGGGAGAGGAGATAGAGCGACACTTGGGGACTGATCTTTGGACGATCAGCAGTCTGGGGTGGAGGGAAATAAAATAGATTCAATAAATATTTTTGTTCTACACATCATTAAGTTATAAAAAGGATTGTTTCAAAAAATTGAAATTTGTATTTGGAGAAGGGGAGAGGAAAGTAACATTCAGCATTTTTTTTATGGTTACCTGGGTATCTGAAACACGTAAACACTTTCACCATGCTTAAGAGAATCCAACCCAAATAAAGTTCCACATATGCATACACAATGTATTATTTTAATAATAATAATCCTTGCATTTGATATTGCGCCGTATCACTTCTTTGATAGCTTCACGGAATATATTGTAAAGTGAATTTACTGTATATTTTGTGGGCGAAATGCTGCAGCTAATTGCTCAAAGCAGTGTCCCACAAATAGTTGTGGATTGGGTGACTAATTTGTTATTGTTATTTTTTTTTGAAGGAATTATCACCCCTGGAAAAGCGATCCGCTAATTGACTAACAACCGGGTTCCTACTTACTGCAGGGTAAACTGTGGCGTGTGGAGTAAGAAAACTTGCCCAACATTTTGCCCTGCCGGGAATTGAACCCAGGTCTCTCGCTTGTGAGGCGAGTGTTCTAACCACTGAGCTACAGGACTCCACAATGTCATTTTCCTGAAATTTAAAATTCAGAAAAAACCAAAACTTTTACTTTAATTATTACCACAGCTCAGTAATGTCCAATACGGTTACTACCAATCAAAACCACTGCTACATTAATGAGAGGAGCAGCAACATCATTTCATAAGAATTACATAGTAAAACCGATGAAACTCATTTGTCATAGGTTTCTAGTCCACTTCAGTTTTCAGCTTCTCCTCAACACTGCTGGCTGACTTTTCTCTTGGTCTTACTTTCTTTTTCTTGTATAGTAGTTGAGCTTCCAGTTTCCCTATTCAATTTCACTTTCATCAATTTTATTTCCCTCACTTTCAAATCCTTTCTTTGCTTCTTCCCTCCATTGACTATCGGTTACTCTCAGCTGTAACACATTCACCATGTGCAGTAAAGGAATATACCAGAAAAAGCCCTTACAATGGGCCCCTATAATGGGCTTGCACATTTGTTGCAAAATTCATCTTCTGAATTCAATAGGGCAACCGAAAATCTTCATTAGAGATTGCTGTCTCTGCAGCACTGCTAATGCTGGAAAGGGAAACATGAATATTTAACCTCAGCATCAACTCCCAGCGACCAACCCCACCCACTGCTTGTGATCAGGAAAAGTGTCACCTAGTTGTTGGGGTAAAAGCAGGGAAGTAATATTAAATTAAAATCTTGGTTAGATTAGTTAGCCTTATCATGTCTTTGAGAATATACTGTAAAGTGAATTGACTAGATTGGGTGAAACACAGCAGCCAATGGCTCACAGCAGTCTCCCACAAACAATCATGGATTGAGTGACCAAATTATGATTATTGATTTTTTTGAAGCGATTATTACCCCCGGAAAAGCGATCTTCTAATCGACTAACAACTGTGTTTCTACTCACTGCTTAGTGAACAGAGGCATGTAAAGAAACTTGCCCAACAGTTTGCCCTGCTGGGAATCAAACCCAGGTCCTCTCACGTGCGAGGCAAGTGCCCTCACCACTGAGCTTCAGGACTCCAGAATTGATGGGATCAAATTCTGAACTTTATGACAGGTAAACATAGCAAACCATCTGATGCTTAAACAGATATCCTGAGCTGAGGCTATTATGGCTGAACATAGATTTTGAAGTTGTTCATGCACACTGCGTTAGAGATGCAATATAATATTGTTCTGTACATCACACACCAAATGTGCAATGCTACAATAGTGACATCGTCTGGGATTTTGCTGAACTACAACACACCCACTGAAAGTAGGTTTGCCACTTGGCCTTTTTGGAATATTTTAGTTTCACCATTATAAATGGAGACATAAGCAAAGTGTTCCGACAGATTGTGGAACATCAGATAGTGTTACGCTGTAAAAGTTGTATAATGACATAACCTAAATTCCACACTCTGGGATACTGATCGATAAGTGGGTATGTTGAAGAATTCTTTTGAAAACCTAGATGGCAGGTTGGGTGGGTCATTGTTCAACTGCTCATAAAATAATAATAGTAATCCTTGCATAGTAAGTACATCATCACGTGCTTGAGATGTCTCAAAGCGCTTCACAGAATATACTGTGAAGTGAATTAACTGTATATTTCTTGGGCGAAACGTGGCAGCCAATTGCACATAGCAGTGTCCCACAAACAGTCGTGAGTGACCAAATTATTGTTATTTATTTTGAAGGAATTATTACCCCCGGAAAAGCGATGCGCCAATCGACTAACAACCAGGTTCCGATTTACTGCTAGGTAAAGAGAGGCGTGTGGAGTAAGGAAATTTGCTCAACATTTCGCCCTGCCGGGAATCAAACCTGGGTCCTCTCATTTGTGAGGTGAGTGCTCTAACCACTGAGCTTCAGGATTCCACTAATTGGAGAAAGCACCAGTGAGGTCACTTCACAGAAGTTATGACAATTTCAGATATTGGAGCCACATTGTAACGAGTTGCCTCGTATGGTTTTGTATATGTAACAAACACATTATTTATAAATTATTATGTAAATATAAAAATAGTCTTTACCTTTTCATTATTAACCAAGGAGTAGACATACAATGGAATGAAGAGCCTGTTCAGCAGATGGTCCGTCAGCACATCACTCAGAAATTCACAGTTAATAATCAAGATATCATTCAGATAATGCACATGATCCAAGTGCTCTGCCACCAGGTCACTCAACTTTCCCCGATTTCTGTGCCTACGAAACACAAAGGTGAAAAAAAAGTTAAGAAGCATCTAATTAGCAAGCTTGATTCTCAGAAGTGAAATCTAATCAAAATCTGTGAAATTGGCACAGTTTAGAAATGTCAAACACAGAGTAATGCTGCAACAAATTAACCCAACCTCTCCATTTCTTACTATATAATTATTAATATCAATTATATAATATTCCTTGCATTTGATACAATGCCTTTCATATCAATAAGGCGAATCAAAGGGCTTCACAGGATTCACTGTAAAATGTAGTGACTAAACACATGCTTAGAGGTAGGTGATTGCCTAGGGTCTTTAAGATGGAGAAGAAAGTGCATATAATCGGCAATTATCAAGTTATAAAAACTTACTCTTCATCAGTTTGCACACAGTTGTCCAAATCGATCACATGGCTGCCAATGAACCAAACTAGATTGGAGAAGTAGGGCACTGCTGTTTTATCCCTGATATAGTGCAACATAAGTTGGTTGTCCACTGTCCATGTAAAAAGTAAATAAATGGTGTTGGTTAACAAAATCTAAAAATGAAATTTTCCATTTGAACTTCTTAACTGAAATAATAATAATCATTTTAACTTTTGGTAAAGCGCCTTCCACATCAGGAGGAGGCCCAAAGGGCTTTGCAGGATATACTGTAAAGAGCAGTGACTATGTTTTTTGGGCGAACCCGATAGCCAATTTGCGCACAGCAATGTCCCGCAAACAGTCATGAAGTGAATGACCAATGTTGATGACACCCAAGTTATTAGCATATAATCTACTTCAAAAACTCCAAGTGTATTTCTTCTGAACTCATTACTTGCCTTGTACTTACAAAGTACATATGCATTGGGAGTACAACCACAATTAAGTAGATTTAGGACCAGCTGAATTTTGTTAGCGGTGCATTTAATGATAAGTGCATTTATTGCATCATTTTACCCATGAATTAATATTAGTACTGGAGGTCATCAGAATCATCATCATTTGGCCATCAAAGCTGATATTAATTTGGCATATCACAATATCTATTTACAATTGAGAAGTTCGCCATCAATTTAATTCTTAAATTTGGGACAAAATAATTAATTTTACAATGAAACGTGCAGACTCCACATACAATGAAACTCCATACCCCATTATAACACAGTTGTCTGGGTACAGTATTGCAGAGGCTCCAGTATAACAAAGCCTGAGAAATAACCTACTACCGAGGAGTTAGCGAGTCCCCAATGATATCATTTCCTGTGCGATGTGCATGCGGTCAATTCACAACCCAAGTGACTTCCTTCTGAAAATGTCAGTTGCCATTCCATCCTCATAGCATAGCATACAGGAAATGACAAAGATACTTTCTGCGCAGCATCTGCATCAATGGACAACACAGAAGTTGGCCACTTTCCAGCACAAGAAGCTGGCTGGTCAGTGCTGGCTGATCCTGCGCTTCTGGTGCACGGAAGACCCGAATTCGATGTGAACCTACACCCATCTGAGGTGAGTTTAAATGGGGCTGCTCTGTAATACAGCCTCATTATAACATGGCATTGGTGACCATTCATTGCACATGCACATTAGCGCAAAAAGGCCAGCTGCACACATGTGCAATAAATGAAGTCCACGTAGCAAAGTTGTGCTTTAATGAAGCGCTTTATAGTGGGGCTGCACTATATTTAGTTCTGATTTCATGATTCATGCTTTGGGACTATATGCTGGCACCTTTAATAATTGTATTTTGATTGGTGTTTTCACCTTGGACTACAACTTCGCAAAATATGCACCAAAGGTTTAAATAGTTTGTCACTGTATAAAATTTGCACAAAAATTAAAACAGAATTAGAGGAATACAATTATATATTTTAAATGCAATATAAAACGGTTTCTGATACATGCATTGCAAACACCTGGTTAATTTTATGGAAGGCAAATAGGACTTAAACAAACTTGCTATTAAAAATTAACCATTTCCTGGTTTTATTAAGATCGTCTGATTTATTACTGTTACTCACAAATGCATCAGTCTTAAATGTGACTGCTTTGTGGCCATTATAAGAAGAGTGTTTACCTTTCTGTCCGAATTGAGAAAAACACAGCCTTATAAAAGGTTTTTATAGATCAATTTTATTCTGATGCAAGTTCTCTTCAGGTTTAGTTGCCCCATAGAAGATTTAATCTCCAACAAATAAACAAGTTAATGCAGCTACTGTACTATATCGGCATCTTTGAATTATTAAGGAAACCTTGTTTATTTTTTAAGTTCACATGAAAAAATCTTAAGAAAAAAACCTAAGCTGTTAATCAACTTACATGAGACTGGGATGGTACATAGGGAGGATCATCATTGAAGGAAGGGCAAAAATAGATAACAATTATTAAGACAAGCACTGGACAGCAAGGCATCTTCCAGAAGATAACTAGCTTGGCTGAAATAGGAAGCACATGGGACTAAAAGACATAGCATGTTAGCAGCAGTTATACTACAGGAAATAAATCGACTGAAAACAAACAAATGAAACTGCACTGTAGAAAGTCTTTAAAAAGGATCATCTGCACAGTGCATGTGATTTCCAGATTAACTAAATAATGGTTATTTCACTGAACAGTTTATTTGAGGGGAAGGACAGGAACACAAAACATATTTGGTCTGCTTATCAAAGTGAGGGGTGACAATGGCTGGGCATGGCAAGTTTGTCTAACCTAGTTTTTATAAGGGCAATGAATGATTTTGAAGTTGATGGACCAGTTCAGACGAAAGATCATCGATCTGGAACGTTAACTCACTTTCCTCCCTGCATAGATGCTGCTTGACCTGCTGAGGTTTCTCAGCAACTTCTATCTTTATTTCAGATCTCCAGGATCGGCAGTATTTTGCCTTTTTTTTCCATTTGTTGCTTCAGTAGTTTAAATGAATAGTAAAGCTAACTGTAAACTGCTTCAACAATGTATTTGAACTCTAAACCAACCAAATAGAATCAAATTAGAAAGGTTCAAAAAATATTTTTTTCACCACTTCAGTAATACAGTGACAGAAAATGTGGACTGTACTGCAGAAAAAAAATAATGGGAGATATTGACTGGTACTGCAAAAAACAGAAAGCAAAAAATCTGTAAATGGAACTTTCATTTTTTATCAATTAAAAGAAAACATCACACCGTTCCTTTTAAGCAATTGCTTATATTTGACAAGATGCCTGCACTACAAATTACATTTCAACATGGTATTACTGTCAGCATGCAATTAACCCAAGGAGAAAAATTAAAGCTAAAGTAGTTTCTGGCTATAGATTTCAAATTTAAGCTAGATCCAATTGTATCTATCTATGATCTAAGCGAATAGTAGTTTAAATCTAATAGGTTAGCACAGAGAAATTTACTTGCAGCGAGGGGCGGGGGGGTGAGGGTGGAGATGAGAGAAGAGGAAGAGGGTTAACTATAATTTTCTGGCACTCTGAGACAAGTACCTTTTCCAGAAAAAAAAGTTTTAAAATAAATTGTCAGCAAGTTTCAGTATTAGAATTAATTAACTTCGTTATTAACAATAAATGTTATTTCTAAACAACAGGTCTAAAGCTACTAAAGTAGTGCTTAATTGAAAAGCATTTTCTCGGTTTTTTGATACAGTTCTCACTACATACTACTTTCCATTAGAGTCCAGTGAGCGTTCATTAAAAGGGTTAATACAGAATATGTAAAATCCTAAGGTGCTGCACTCACCTTTGTACACGTTAAGGGTGATTGTCCTGACAGCAATTCTGACCATGCTCTCTGGGTGGTTGAAAAATTTAATGGCCTCCGTGTATAGAGCAAAATCATTAGTATGCTGCAATTATAGGAGACAATAAAAGGTGAGCAAGAAAGCAACTGGGTATTCATTACCTTCTAACAGGAATCTACTGCAGATCATATTAAATTGATTAAACTAGTTCTCAAGAATCTTCTTATTTTCCTTGAAGTTTTATTTTCACTTCAAAGTACTCTCTTGAGATGCCATAATAATAATAATCCTTGCATTTGATATAGCGCCTTATCAGGTCATCAAGACATCTCAAAGCGCTTCACAGGATATACTGTAAAGTGGAGTGACTGTGTATTTCGTGGGCGAAACGTGTGTCAGAATGGTTTAGCTTGTGGGAGTGCTGTACACGTTTGCAACCATGATTCTCCATATTTTCTTTTCAACATAAGCTTCAACAAACTGGAGTGACTTCATTTTCCTGCAGTCAACACTATACACGCCAGGGAATTATGCACAGAAAAATAGCACCCATTCCCAAAGGGATAATGAGGGTCTGTTGTGGACTGTAAATCCAGTTTCTGGTGCTGAAGCTGGCTTAAGCCATTACGTCGCACGCATCGCGCTTGTGTGCTATAAGCTGGAGGCGCTGATGACGTCATTTAATAATGGGTGTGACGTCAGTGGTACTTCTCGCACACAGCACACAACAACAACTTGCACTTACATAGTGCCCTCTACGCAGGGTAGCGTCTTAGAGCACACAGGAAGGGATATCAGTGGCACCCTGACAACGCACAAGTCTGCCATTGATTGAACTTTGCTTAGAATGTGGCCCTTGAAGCTATTGAACCCAGGAGATCCAACAGCTGTTAATACAATGAATATTATTTTAAAAAACTGAAATAAGTGGTTTGTCCTAAGGAATTATGAACAATTAATCCTGCAAATTGGAGAACAAGTTAAACTAGACATAGCTATAATAGTTTAACTCTTGCAGCACATGTCCAACTTTGAGACATTATTGAGCAAGAATGCAAGTGAATGATATTCTGGTACTAATGGTGCATCCTTCAGTTTAGTAAGCCCATGCTTAAATTATAACCAAATTATAAACCTTTTTTTATCTGAGTGCAACTTTTAAAAAAAGAGTAAATCGACATGAGAAAATGACAGTTTATAAACTCATGCAGCAGTTAGTTCTGGTACGGTCTTCTATTTACAGCCTATTGGTGAAAATAAGCGTGCAGCAGATGTCCCATTTGCACGAGGCAATATTCAGCCCAGTTCCTCTTTATGCAACAGACCTCAAAAAGCAACAATAATTATACCCTTAAATATATATAATAGTAATCATTATTCGGAATAAGGTGGAAATGATATCATTGTCATAATAATAATCCTTGCATTTGATATAGCGCCTTATCACATCGTTGAGGCGTCTCAAAGTGCTTCACAGAATATAATGTAAAGTGGAGTGACTGTGTATTGTTGGGTGATTGCATGATTGCACACAGTAAAATTAGGTTCGGAGAATATGCATTGGAAAGTATTTTCAAATATCCGGCAATGTATGTATAAAACTATGAGTAACAAAGCAAAATGCTTTCTTACACTATATGAGACGGTACCACAATACACAGCTCATTATAATGGTAAAAACAAACAAGTAAATGAATGCATTATACTGTACTACCGAGCATTCCACACACGTAAATTCCCACGTGTTGGTGACATACATGGAACTCTGTCTGGTGATGATGATGGGATTCCAAACGTGGATGAGCGCCCCAATAATTAGGGGTGAATCTTTCTCTTAGGAATGTTGGATTTGAGAGTGGGGGGGGGGGGGGAGGGAGAGAATGGATGCTAAGTGAATATAAGGGAAAGATCAAAATTAAGTTGAAATACCATATTTGTGGCACATCACCCTGGGTTTGTAATGTGCCCTGGGTGTTAGACTAGGGAGCCCTCTACTGGAGAAGAAATATAATTAATTTAAAAATATTATAGATTTGGCTTTTCCTTTTCAGCATTTACTTAATGCAGTTATGTCTACTCCAGGTCTATCACTGGTTGTGAGAATAATTTTAGCTCAAGTCCATTACCGTCCACCTATCGACACTATGCCAAGCGACAACACTGAAGTACATTCATTACTAACCAGCGGCTGAATTTCCTACAGACGTTTACAAAGTAAATGTAATGTTAAATATTCCAATGTTAACTCTTACCTCATTGTAAAAAAANTGTACAGTATGATTATTCAGTTTAAGGGAAAGCGTCTTCAGGAAGGAGATGTAATATGCCATGATTTCTTCATCGGAGAAGTCAAACTTATGCACAATGATGGAATTCACATGGTTATTCGACAGCAGATAATCTGTAAAAGATTAATAGTACTGTTAAATTTGCAGACTGTCTATAGGGAAGTCAATTGTCAGGAATATCTGTAAGTGATCCGTATACCACACTGATTTTATAGTTGACTTCATCCCCACTATGCAATCTTCATTAAGTTTTAAAAATGATAGTTACAAAAGTACTTTTCAAAGTACTTTAGCTGAGACACATGAAGTTTGGGTTTCACAACAAGAATGGGTTTCACAGCAATCAAGAGTATCCAAAGCAGAAAAAAGTTTCTTCAAAATACACAAACTCCACACCACACTGCACAAAACAGAGATTTAAGTTGTTTTTATTTAATTTGCAGCCAATATCTGTTAATCAAAATACGTTAAAGGACCTGCCATCTCAATTTCAGGTAAAGTATGCCAATTAAGTAGGTGGAATTGCATTGCTGAGCAAGTATTGAGTCATGAATCAATCCTAAGTGAGAAGGATGAGATGAAAATGTCCTTTGACTGAAGGGTGTAAATATCTGACACGTAAAGATTTTGGGGCAGTCTCAACCAAGTTGCATTCAGAGAGACCAGAGATCCAGGTACGGAAGGTACAGGGGATTTTTCTGAGTGTTTTACTGAGATGCATCGGAAGCAAAGTTAAAGCACTTTCTCTGCAACTAACCAAGCTAACAGAGTGTGTGATCCTGACAAATATAGAGAGTGCAGTTAACAATGAACAAGATTGTTAGCAAAAGGCAAAATCTTTTGTCTTTCTTTCCCCGCTCCCTTCTCTGCTTGTCCTTATAATCTGTTCCCTTATCAACATCCCCCAGTTCTGACAAAGTCATAGACTTGAAACGTTAACTCATTTTCCTCTCTCCATAGATGCTACCTGACCTGCAAGATTGTAAGCAACTTCAGAGAGACAAAGATTGGGCAGAGAAATGGCAAATGAAATTTTATGCAGACAAATTTGAGGTTATATATTTTGGCTGGAAGAATAAGGACAGGTGATAACATTTTAAAAGGAGTGAAAGAGCAGAAAGAACTACAGATTAACATACATAAATTCTTAAAGGTGGAAAGACAGATGAATAAACTGAAAATAAATTGTAATGAATTAAGTGTAATTAGGGCAATCAAAGTGGAAGAGAGGTGAGGTGGTACAGAAGGTTGCCACATCCTCCTTTCACCTCTAGGATGAGGATTCAAATCTAGTTATTCTTTTCACCCACCTTTACCCTTCCTCTCTCCCTCTTTTGTTCCCAGATTCACCCACAAAACACAGTCATTCTACTTTACAATAGGCAGCTATTTAGGATGATCTCCCGACATCCAAGACACTATAAGCAAATGTAAGGGTTATTATTAGACAGTATTAGTTTGCACACACAAATCATAGGTCAGATAATAATAATCCTTACACTTGATATAGCACCTAATCCCATCATTGAGACATCTGAAAACGCTTCACAGAATATACCATACATTTTGTGGGGGTGAAACACAGCAGCCAATTGCGCACAGCAGTGATCCATAAAAAGTTGTGGATTGAGTGACCAAATCATTTTATTTTAAGGGATTATTATCCCTGGAAAGTGATCCGCCAATCGATTAACAAATGGGGTTCCTAATTACTGCTGGGTAAACAGAGGCGTAAGGAAAGTTGCCTTAAGTTTCGCCGAACCTGTCTCCTCTCGCTTTTGAGACGAGTGCTCTAAACAATACTTTCTTAGTATGTCAGACTGGCTTAGAAGAGATGAACGTACTAACAATACACTGCAGGACTCAATGGATACCGGAAAGTAATCATATTTAGATGACAAACAGCATCGTCTGCGTATGTGTGTTTGGAACAAGGAAAAGAAAGAACAATTTGCTATATTTAATGGCAGTGCTATGCACCCATTTTGCAGTCTTGAGAAAACAAAAGAAGAACGCATGGCAGCACAGTTTGGAGTAACAATAAGAAAATAAGAAAAACTTACATAGTGAGGTTTCATGGCTAATATTCTCAAAAAGAATGTTGAGAGTCTGAAGCAGCTGTACACAGACATAACGCCCTGATTTCTGACGCAAGATGTTTAAGAAGAAAACAAACATGTTCTTCTCCAAGAAAAAGCTGCAACAAAAAACGTTCTTTATTAATATTTACACACACACCCACACACAAAAGAAAAACAAACAAAACAGAGAGAGGGAGAGGAGGAAAAAAAACAATTCAAAAGAAATTTCTAGGCACTAGACAATCTTAAAATTTTACTCTACAGATGAATTCTCACACTGGGAGAGCTGATAATAAAACTCTCCATAGGCAAAACAGATGAAGAATAAACAGTAAGGTACTCACTCAAACACAGAACTGTCATTTTGATCTCCCCAAATAAGAATCTCTGTGATGGACCGAATAGTCTCCACCAGGAGGTTGCGATTACTATCCGTCACAGTCGTATTCTTCGTTAAGACATGGTACATGTATCTGGAGAAAATATTTTTTCAAATTATAATTCAAAAATACAGAAATACATCAGAGCATTTCCACATTACTTACATACCATACCAATTCTGTTCAAAATCTGGCTCTTCCAGGTGACAGGTCAGCATCTTTACCCTTCAATGTAACTAAATTAATCCTTCCTCCTCAATAGAACAGAAATATGTACCACTCTAGCTGTGGTCATGTTGACACACAAGGACAGTATTTCTGGCAACTTTTTCTGTTCCACTATTCCTTGTACGAGAGAACCCCAGGACAGCATTCAAAACACCCAATAGGTTTTTGTTTGACTTGTGGCTATATCTGAATAGTTGAGATTAGTACATTTGACTTTTATTTTTACTAACTAAGGATACAGCAGAAGAAAGTACACAGATTAATGGAAGAAAATTAAAAATATAATGCAGTGTATAAAAAAAGCAAGGATTATTATAACCCAAATTAAAGCACAAATGGTAACACAAATTAAAGCCAGAATTTCAAGGCGATGCAAATCAGATGATCAAAAAAGCAAAAACAGAATTGATAATTGTAGCTGTACAACCACATTTTCCGGCCAGATAAATAATCCCTTAAAAAAAATTTGGTCACTCAATCCACAACTGTTTGTGGGACACTGCTGTGCGCAATTGGCTTCTATGTTTCACCCACGAAATTTACAGTATACAGTATATTCTGTGAAGCACTTTGAGACGTCTCGAAGACGTGATAAGGTCCTATATTAAATGCAAGGATTATTGTTGTTGTTCTATATAATTGTGCCCACTAAAGATAGAGATACAAATCAAGCAGGAATTTCAGTATTCTGAACTAGCACAGAGCTCAGTATAGAGATCTCCACTGTAGAGAAGGGGGATCCAACCTTTTGGCTGCCGTGGGCCAGATGCCGAATTTGAGAAACATCTGCCAGTCGCACAAGCAATATTTCTGTATTTCCCTTCTAGAAACATAACATTTACACATCGCCTTCTTCACGTCACAAGGACATCTCAAAGCGCTCAACACTGCTGGCTTGGAGTGGGAGTTGATGGGGTGGGGAGAGGAAAAGATGACCAAAAATGCCATCAAAGAGTTGGATCTTGATGTACTTTGAAACAGGGTAGGCAGAGAGCAAGTAGGAGGGACTCCGGGAATGGAGCTCCAGAGAGCGTAGGCAAAATGGGATGGTTTTCATCCACGTCAGTTCGTGGGACACTGCTGTGCACAATTGGCTGCCGCGTTTCACCCACAAATACACAGTGAATCCACTTTACAGTATATTCTGTGAAGTATTTTGAGACATGACAATGGCAAAGCTGTGGGAGCAGGTTGTACAACTTCGCTGTCAAAAGGTTTATCAAGGTGAAAAGGCAGAAATATAAATGGATTTCACATTATTATAAAAACTGTTATCTGTGAGAAGTCTCTAAAACAACAAACAAAATTAAGTTTGATCTATATTGCACAACTATTTTGTTGACCTTTGGCTGAGATGCCTCTTCAGCGTCCCCCTCTGAGCTCCAAGGTGACATGCTCGGCAACAGAATGTCGTAATTGAGTCAACTCTCCATGGCAGTCTCGGTAGTCCGGTTCCTGAGCCAGGTATAATATGCCAGGGCACTGCTAATGACAGCCCAGCCAGCCTGGCCCATCACCATGACTTGGAGGGGCAGACCAGACAATTGGGGGCAGAGATTCTTTCCACTCAGCTCCTATTAACCATGCAAGTCAAAGCCTTAAAGGACAGGGTTGGATAAATAGCAGAAAAGCTTGTCAGGCACTGTTTCAATGTGGTAAATTATGCAGTTTTAGCTGGTTAGACTCCAGGAGGGCCCCAAGCCTTGGCTTTTGCCAGACTGGGCCTAAAACTCTCCAGCATCAGTTAAGCACAATGCGTTCCTCCACGGAGAGCGTGCATTACATTCTGGGACATGGGAAATTCCACGTGGTAGTGGCATGCACGGAACATTCAGTTTGTTTAGGATACTTTTAAGCACGGTGATGGGTTTCTGCATGTGAAGGCCAAACAAAAAAAATGGTTTACTTTAACAAAGAAGTAAACTCACAAATAAGCAATGGTAAACAACAACAACTTGCATTTATATGGCCCCCTTCACCTGGGGTAGCATCTCACCGAGCACTGAACCATGGTGATGTTCTACTATCCACAACTACAACTGATTCAGAACTCCACTGCTGGTATTCTCACTGGTTCAGATCCTACCTCTCACACTGTGCCCACAAATGGTTTCTCCTCTACCCCCGCATCGTCTCGTGCGGCGTTCCTCAGGGCTCTGTCCTTGGTCCCCTCCTCTTCAACTCCCCTCCTCCTCCTCTCCTATGTGCTCCCTCTTGGTGACATCATCTGCAGACACGCGGTCAACTTCCACGTGTATATGGATGACACCCAACTGTACCTCTCTGCCTCCACCCTCGACTCCAGGACCATTGCTGTCCTGACAGAATGTCTGTCAGACATCAAGTCCTGGAATGAGAGCTAACTTTCTTCAGTTGAATGCCAAGACCAAGGCTCTCCTGATTGGCTCCCACCAATGCCTCCACACTGTGCCATGACCCGCTCTGCCTTCCCCCACCTCCGCCACTGTCTCACACCGCAGGCCAACGAAACCCTCATACACGCATTCATAACATCTAGGCTTGACTATGCAAACTCCTTACTTGTCGGCCTCCCCACTCCTCCCTCCATAGGCCAGATCATCCAGAACTCTGTACCCCGTGTCCTCTCCCACACCCAGGCTCCGTCACTCTATCACCCCCATCCTCGTCCAACTCTACTGGCTTCCTATCACATAGAGGATACCGTTCAAGATCCTGGTCCTCACTTCAAAGCCCTCCATGGTCTCGCTCCCTGCTATTTCTGCAACCTTCTAACCCTCTACCAACCTGCCCGCTCCCTTCGGTCAGTGGGCTCCAGCCTGCTTCACGTCCCCCACCTCGCCGCCCCACCATGGACGGGCAGGTCTTCCGCCACTTTGCCCCCACCCTCTGGAACTCCGTCCCACGATCGTTCCACCTCGCCCCCTCCGTTGCCTCCTTCAAGACCCGGCTCAAGACCCTCCTCTTCGACTGTGCCTGAGATCATGCTCTATGCCCTACGCGCTCCCCGATCTCGACCCCCAGCTCAGGTCTGGAACACTGATTATCCAGCGCCTTGGGACATCCTCCCGATGTGAAAGATGCAATACAAATGTAATTGTGGTGGCGTTGTTCATGCGGGATAGAGTCCCGGAGCGCTTAAAGATGGGCAAAACTGGGCACGGCGGACGGACAATGATATGTCCACAATATATCCTAATAGCTCCTCGTCCTGTGGCATCAGCAGCACCGAAAGCAGCGCCTATATTTCTGTACCGTGGAAGTCAACTCTGCAACTTTTAACCTGGAACTTTTCATACGCTGTTTTGCGAGCGCTCGTCTCCAGCCAAGGAGACGGCGCTGCAAAAATGTCGTTAAGCGCCGTTACACCAAACCACAAAATAATCTGAGCGATGAGGCTCTGCGGTCAGAGCGGTTATAAAGGCTTATACAGTATTTGAAGACATCTTAAGACATCCCCCCCCACCCCCCACCTCCCCCACACAAACTAGTTTGTCGCATCAGCAGTGAAAGGACTCATCGATACTATTTGTAAACAAAGGTTAATCCTACAGCCTCATCCCCCCCCCACACCCACCCCCTCACCCCCCCTCCCCACCCTCCCCCCCCACCCACTCCCCACCCTCTCACCCTCCCCCCCACCCCCTCACCCTCCCCCCATCCCCTCCCCCCACCCCCTCACCCCCTCACACACACACAGTCCATTTCAAGCCGTTTGATAATCCCTATCCCCGCGGCGGAGAGTTCTTTTTGATTAAAAAAATATATTATGTTTTCCCCCTCAGGGCAGTGAGGGCGGCAGCGGCCGCGGCGAACGTCAGTTAACACTCAAACCGCGGTGGTGTCTATCTCCCCCCCACCCCCCACCCGCCGCCGCGCGGCCTGGACCCACAGGCCTCGTCCGCCCCCCGGATATCCTCTTCCTCTGCCCGGCCGGCCGGCACAGCCCGGGCCCCCCCTCCCCACCCTCAACAACCCCCTCAAACCGCACCACTCACTTCAGATGTTCCAGGGAATGGATGTTGCGGGGGGACTTGCCGGAGCTCCCGCCGACCCAGCTCCTCGAACGGCCGAACATCACTTCTGGAGGAGACTTGTCGGGCGCATCCTACAGAGAGCAGCGAGTGAGTGAGGGAGTGAGTGTGTGTGGCTGACGGTGACATTCACAGCCCGCGCCCGCTCTCCCCCTCCCCCTCCCCCTCCCCTCCCGGGCACAACCGCCGTCACGTCACCGGACGTCACCACCGCCGCACAGCCCGCTGGGAGATGCAGTTCGAGTCGACGCGTCAGATATCGGCCGCCGGGCGGGTTCTCGCCCAATTGGGCGGGTTTTTGCGCCCAAACGGGGCGGGTTTTGTTTCCTTCTTGTCCTGTGCAAGGTTTGGGGGGGGGGAGTTTGGGGAGGGGGGGGGGGGGCAGGTGAAAGATTTTGAAAGAGGTGGGGCTAATTTTTTTTCGATTTGTTTGAATATAATTAAAAACCTGGCCAGCTTCGGGGGGGGCAAAGCATACTTTCACCCACAAGATAGACAGTATATCCTGTGAAGCGCTTCGAGGCGTCTCGAAGGCATGACAAGGCGCTGTATCAAATGCAAGGATTATTATTATTATTATAATATTGGGCGACTTTGGGCTACAAACGTATTTTAATTCATGACACCCCTCGGACAGCCAGAAAGCCCAGTATAATGAAAAGGTAACTGTTTGCAGGCTGAGGAGCAGCCCCCCACCCCCCACCCTCTCTCACACACACACACACACACAGCTTCCAGCCTGAGAGGAGATTGGATCAAATCACAAAACACCCTATCACTGCACTTAACCGTATATTGAGACATCTCAACGACATGATAAGGTTCTATATCAAATGCATTAATTATTATTATTATATCATAACTTTAATCACAATCCTCCTCTGGGACCGTGGCTCCTGGTGACTCGCGTGATGGGAGTTAACCGCGGTACAGGTAAACGGCACTAACTCAGGTGGTTGCGGGGTTCAGACTGACCGCCTTGTGCGGCGGTGGCGGGAGAGGTTACGGGGTTCAGACTGACCGCCTTGTGCGGCGGTGGCGGGAGAGGTTGCGGGGTTCAGACTGACCGCCTTGTGCGGCGGTGGCGGGAGAGGTTGCGGGGTTCAGACTGACCGCCTTGGCGGGTGGCAGGAGAGGTTGCGGGGTTCAGACTGACCGCCTTGTGCGGCGGTGGCAGGAGAGGTTGCGGGGTTCAGACTGACCGCCTTGTGCGGCGATGGCGGGAGAGGTTGCGGGGTTCAGATTGACCGCCTTGTGCGGCGGTGGCGGGAGAGGTTGCGGGGTTCAGGCTCACTGCCTCACGCGGCGGTTGCGGACTCAGCGAGGCGGGCAGTGCGGTCAGCTCTGTGGGACGTCACCCCTGCGTGCCAGAAGGCAGCAGCGAGTAGTTGCTGCCGTCTCGTTTCCAAATCCCTTCGTGCCCCCTCTCCCTCCCTACCTTTCCGACTTGCTCACCCCCACACTCCGCCACCCGGCGCGTCTCCTCCGCTCAGCCGGCTCCGGCCTCCTGTTCGTCCCTCGCCCCCTCTGCTCCACCATCGGCGGAGTCACGATCAGTCACGGCCGCCCCGATCCCTCCACCTTGTCCCCTCCCCACTTTCAAATCCCGTCCGTGATGGCGCTTACAGTCACCTCTCCAATCCCTCTCCCGCCTCTGGCTCGGGGGTCAGACTCCCCCCCACCTACCCACCCACCCCAGGTTCCCCCACTCCCCCCCCCTCCCACACACTGTGAAGCAATATAAATGCAAGTTGTTGTGGTCGTTGTGGTTCTGTTGTCCACCCCCCCCCCAGCCGGGTTGTGGCGTCAGGCTGAGTGACGTGCGCGTCCGGCCAATGAGCGGCGGGCGTCATTGTGTGGGGCGGGGCCTCAGCCCGGCCCCCCCCACCACCACCACCACCTCCCGGGCTCAGCCAATGAGAGGGAGAGGAAGGGGCGGGAGCTGGAGGAGGCGGCGGGAACCGGGCCGGAGAGAGAGCGCGCGAGAGAGAGAGAGAGAGCGGGGGAGGGAGTCATGGCGCCCGTGTCAGGGTAGCGGCTCACACACACACACACACACACACTGAGGGAGTGAAGTGAGGTAAATAGAGAGAGAGAGAGAGCAGCCACTCGACAGAGAGAGAGCGTCGAGAGCAGCAACTGTGAGAGAGAGAAAGAAAGAAAGAAAGGAAGAGGATAAACCCCACACACACACACACAAAAAAACAATCAGAGAGGAAGAAAACAACAACAAATGTCAGTGCCGCCTCCCTCCAGCGACGCCAGTCAGTCAGTCAGTCAGTCAGCAGCAGCGCCACCAGCACTGCCGCAGTCCCCCCATCTCCTCGCCGCCGCCGCCGCCATCGCCGGGTACCGGTGGCCGCTGAGCCCCGCGATTCGCTGTGGAGCCCGTGGCGGATGAGCTGCCCTATATGTTTTACGTGGGATTGTTCTTTGTGAACGTGCTGATCCTGTACTACGCCTTCCTGATGGAGTACATCCTCCTCAACGTGGGCATCGTCTTCCTGCCCGACGACTTCGACCAGGCGCTGGTCGACCTCGGCGTCCTGTCGGACCCGGGGTCGGTGACTTACGACACGGACGGCGAGTTGGATGTTTTCGACGGTTATTTCGACTGAGAAGCCTTGGCCGGCGGGTGGGGGAGAGAGAGAGAGAGGGGAGAGAGAGGGGAAGGGAAGGAAACGACCAAAAAAAACAAAGTGAATTGATAATAAACTAAAAAAAAATCCCATCCCTCGTCCTCCCCTCTCACTCTCTCTCTCTCTCTCTCCTCACTCTCTCTGCCCTCCACCTTCTTCTCCTCCTTCTCCTTCACCATCTCTCCTTCCCCGTCCTCTCTCTCCCTCTCTTTCTCTCTCTCCCTCTCTCTCCCTCTCGTCTCTCTCTCTCCTCCACTCCTCTCCCCCCCAAAAAAAAAGAAAAGAAAAATAAAAAAAAAATGGAAAAGCAACTGGATGTCGTGTCGCCGGGGTCCGATTCCCAGAGCTCGGTTCACCAGCGAAGCACTCGGCTGCTGAAGTAAAGGGGAATCTCACAGTATTTATTTACAGTCACACTCCCCCCTCCCCCTCTGCCCACAGGGAACTTACTTACCTGAGGCTGGTGTGTCTTTTCTCCTGTTTTTTTTTCATTTGAAAAAGAAAAAAAACAAACAAGAAAAACTCAAGACACACAACACCAGAAAAAAAAAAGCAAAGATGCGCTGTCTGGTTTGGGTGCATCCGAAAGCGTTGTTCTGGGCTTTACTTTCTCAATCCCGGTTTAAACTGTTGGAAGACTTGCCTCCTGCAATGGATACCCACGGGAGAAAGTGAGGGATCGGGTGCCTTTTCCTTACCGCCGTTCCCTGGCCGGTCGAGAGCTTTGCAAATACTATGGATTATTTTCCAGATGGTATCTGGCTCATAAACGATGGGAGTACCTGAACACCATTTGCAGAACAGCAGACCTGCCTGTCCAGGATTAACTAACAGTAGGTATCTTGTTTTTTTATATAATTGAACCTCAGTCTCTTCCCATTCACTTCTCCAGGAGGGTGAGAAACACCACACACACACACACACACATTTTGCATCTGAGATGCCTTTCGTTCTCAGCTTCCTTTCCCACGCCATCGGGGAGGCTTGGACATGTTAGAAGCTTTTTTGTGTGTGTGTGTGTGTGTTATTACACATCAGCCTGCTGATGGTCACCTTGCTATTGAGTGTGTTTGCTGGGATGGGGGGGGGGGGGGGGGGGCAGGACCAAGCCATCCCACATTTTAAATGGCAGCCCTCATGGGATACAGTGCAGCAGGAACTGTACCAGTGCTGCACACTTCGAAAATTATATATATATATGATATATATGTTTTTTTTAAAAAAAGGTCTATGTTTAATTAGTCTAATTGGATTTGATACTTGGGTCTGCACTGGATCAGCTGATTGCAGGCAGGAAGGACACAGGAAAGGGGACGACGCACTGGATGGAGGGGGAATGACTGCAATTCATTGATCGCTGCTGCAGAGTTGTGTGCGAACGTCATGGGGAGATGTGATGGTGGGGGAGAGCGGCAAAACACTGCATTGAGCTGTTTTTGCTATTCTTCTGAGTTACATATGGGGAGTGGGATAAACCTGTTTGTGAAGTGTGTCCTTCACTATGTCCTTCAGATTGTTTGCCAAGAAAAAAAATTCTGACATCAGATACTTTTCGGGAGTCCGTTTGATACTTATTCTGATTTTTAAAAAATATTACATAATAGTGTTAAAAGGGTTCACTGCAAAGGAGCATTTTAAAGTGGACATATACAGTTCTGTTACTGGGAGAGTTCTTGCTGAGTGCTTCATTCGGATTGCAAACTGAATGCAACACAAGTAGTCCTAAAGATAGCTTTGAACTCTGTCTTGTTCACTATCCGATCCATATATGGTTAATTAAATTGATTTTTTTCTAAAGTTAGCCATTTTGCTCCTTAGTACCTAAAGTTGCTTGAAAGTTTTGGTTCTATGGATGAGCCTTGTTAGTTAGTCACACTCTCATGGGTTCAAGTTCTACTTTGGGACTTTGAACTCGCATAGTCGAGACTGACAATCCAGTGCAGTGCTTGGGGTATGCTGTTTTGTTTGAGGTGCCATCCTTCATCCTGTTAAACATCTCATATTCTCATCTCATAGATGTTAAACATCTAATTCTCATCTGACAAGTCAGGTGGACATTAAATAATAATAATAATCCATGCATTTGATACAGCGCCTTATCACATCTTCGAGACGTCTCAAAGCGCTTCACGGAATATACTGTAAAGTGAATTGACTGTATATTTTGTGGGTGAAATGATAAGTACGGCACTATTCAAAAAAAAAAGGTAATTTCTCCAGGTGTCCTAGTGATGCCTCAAATAATTTTTGATAAGGCACTATCAAATGCAAGAATTATTATTCTTATAATAAAATTGATCAGTGACTTCATGACTGTGTGTGGGGCATTGCTGTTTGCAGATTCGCTACCACGTTTGCCCACAGAAGTGACTTGCTTTGGCAACTGAATGTTGGAATTGTTTCAACCCTCTCTAGCTGTCTCAGCTGGTTCAGTTCCTCACCCAGGCAGGTCACAGTGCTCCAGGGAATTGCTGATGACAGCCCAGTCATCCTGGCTCATCTCGAGAGGCATATACTCGCAGCAGGGATTTCTTCCCGGTTGGCTCCTGTTAACCCTGTAATACAAACAACAGCAACAAAATTACATTTATAGAGCGCCTTTCACGTCTGGAGAACGTTCCAAGGCGCTGGATATTCAGGGTCAGGACCGAAGCGTGGGGTAGGGGTGAGGGAAGGCAGAGAGGTGGGAGGGTGACCGAAGGCACGATCGAAGAGGACGGTCTTGAGACCGGCCTTGAAGGAGGCAAGGGAGGAAACGAGGTGGAGGGACTGTGGGATGGAGTTCCAGAGTGCGAGGCTGAAAGCTCGGCCACCGATGGTAGAGCGGGTCGGACGGGAGACATGGAGCAGCCGGAGCCCACTGAATGGAGGGAGCGGGCAGGTTGGTAGGGTGTCAGCAGGTCAGAGAGGTAGGAGGGGGCGAGGCCATGGATGGCCTTGAAAGTGAGGACGAGGATCTTGAATTCGATCCTCTGAAGGATGGGGAGCCAGTGGAGTCGGGTGAGGGTGGGAGTGATGGGGTCGCGGAGCGCGAGAGTACATACAAAGTCCTATAAGTAGATAGTCCTAGCCCGGCAAGCAGTGAAAGTTTATTAGGCAATGCTTTCAGTGACTAGTTGTTCGAGTTTAACTGGGTAAACTCCAGCAATACTCCATCGCAATCTCTGGGATCTCCAAGCCTTGGCTCTTGCCAACCTGAGCCTAATGCGCTTCAGAATTTGATAAGCAGGGTGCTTCCAGGGAAAGTCTGGTATTCCATGTGTAGGTGACATTGTGGAACCCAATCTGGTTTTGATATTTTTAGAACACATAGATGGGTTTCTGCAAATTTCAGACAACTGGCTGACCAACAAATATTGTGAATGGGATTGTCACTAACCTTGTTAATTGTGTGCTCGAAGTAGGATGTGAATAGAGCCATTAATAATAATCCTTGCATTTGATATAGCGCTTTTCACGTCGGGAGGACGTCCCAAAGCGCTTCACAGAACACACTGTAAAGTGAATTGACTGTATATTTGTGGGTGAACGCGGCAGCCAATTGCGCACAGCAATGTCCCACAAACAGTCGTAGATTGAAAATGACCGATTTATTATTGTTTTTGGTTTTGGAGGGATTATTATTAGGCGTGTGGAGTAAGGAAACTTGCCCAAGGTTTAAAACACCCACCCACGTTTTGAATCATCTCAAAAATGTTTGTTTTTAGTTCTATACCTGGGATTGCTATGCTTGCTTTAAAGTACTAAAATCGAACTTCAAAACTGGATCTGTAACAAGGTTAAATGAGCTGGTTAAAAGGTTACTTTCACTGCTCATTTTGCTAATGGTTTTGAAGCTTAAATGCTCTCTTAAAATGCCACATTGAAATCCTTGAAGCTTTGTTACAGCTCCTAATTCACAACATGTGTGTCAGCCTGGCTCAACTAGTAGCACTCTCGCCTCTGAATCAGTTGGTTCAAGTATCATGTGAACTCAGTCTGTTAGTATCACAACTAAGCTTGATTCTGTACTTACCTGAATACACACACACACACATCCAGCAGGAATTCTGGATAGCAATAAGAAGCAGGAGCTTCATTGAGGCTGATTTACCCCCCACCCCCTGAACATTTGCATGAGTCAGGGTAAGTTGGAGTCCGATTGGTAGAATATTTTAAGTTCTTGATTGAATATTTCTTGATTTATTTAATGTAATAATAATACTTGCATTTGATGTGTAGCGCTTTTCACGTCTTCTAGACGTCTCAAAGCCCTTCACAGAATATAGAGAATGTAAAATGAATTGACTGTATATTTATGGGCGAAATATGACAGCCAGTTGCACACTCGTGGACCGAGTGACCAAATTAATATCATTTATGGCATCAATCAAGAAATATTCAATCAACAAAATTTTATTTTGTTGGTTATGCTGACTGCTCACCCCACTGACACTGCTCAGTACTGTGTTAGGTAAACCTGAAAAGATTATACACCAGATACCAATTTTTGTCTTCAGCCCACCACCCCCCACCAACATCACCTTCCCCCCAGATGCAAATGCAACATCCAGCCAGTTTTTTTTTATGGTTGTCAATCAAGTGCAAAGAAAGGAGTGTGTTTCCGGCCTTGTTTTGCAAGGATTTCACGAAAGAGTATGTTTTTCCACCACACCCACGCACTCAATTTGTGAACAACATTCAATACTGTAATTAATTGTCCTTGAAAACGTATGTCAGGAGAGGGCGTTTTGAGCTCTATAATCTCAAGGGAGGTGAGAACAATTTGAGGCGATGAAATAAGACGTAACACACAAAAGTGTGTCAGCAAATATTAAAGTTTGTTTAAGTGGGATTTGTAGGCTATCTCTTTAAGAAACACAAAGATAATTAAGAAAGCCAATTAGATAAAGACAAGAAGTACAAAATAACACTGGGAGTGGGACAAATTGGTGTGGTTATGGCTAATGGATTGGAGTGTTCTGAGTTGAGAATAAAAAAACTTACTAACACACCTGTGCTTTGGATTGACAGTTATTACAGGATTCGTTCCTATATGAAGTTGGAACGAATGATAAATCAGCCTCTTGCCATCACTCATCTCTTCAGCTAACCGTAATAAGTATGATCAAAGTGAATGTTTTAACAGCCTCAGACTGTGAAGGAGAGTGTTGGGACATTGCTTGTTGCTGCTGACGAAAACATTTGGGTGACTTGGAAGTGCCATCAAAGGAGGACTTATTTAATTGGACCATTAAATAGATATCTGTTGGTTATCCTTACGTGGGCGTGCGGTTCTGTGCTCCACTAATGGAGATTTTCTTCGGAGCATTTTTAGAAAAAACATATCCACTCCAATGTGTTTCTTTGGAAGGTGGACATTTGATCTGCCCAATGGTTTCTGCTTGAGGGAGACCTCCCACCGAAAGCTATTCTAGAGGGTCCTGGGTTAATTCTTCCACCAGTTTTTTGACTATCTTCACAAGGGAATATCTCACATTCAGTTGGTATCTCCTCGCACACTCAGCAGGAGAATGATCATGATTGTGCAATCAGCCCTTATCTCTTTGTGGTATTGCAAAGAGCTCATTAATTTCCATGTTACACAGAACACAAAGCAGCATGGCCTCACCATCTCCCAAGGGTTCTTTCTGATCGCTTTAATGCAGTCAGCTAATGAATACGATAGCAAGGTGAAAGTAAAACTTCTAACTTGAGTCTGAGTTTTACTGAACAGATGAAATAATCAAAACCAATCCATGCCAGGAAGCAGATCTGAGAGTGTTGCATTATGTATTTTCTTGAGCAACCTTGTATAGTTTGTGATGCATCTTACAGTGACAGTTTCTGCACTTAAATATATCAACATCCCTGACTCAGATATTTTTTCCCCCCCAGTGCAATTCCTGTTTGCAAATAAGCAATTCCAAACTATAAGAATCTTCTTCATTTGACTTCTGTTGAGCCTCCCGGCCCTCAAATAGAACCAAATAAACTAAGGGCAACTTTTTACAATAACTTGAATTTATTTTGCATCCTTTACATAGGATAACGTCTCAGACCATTCTCAAAAGACGGGGTCGGATGCTGATCGAGAGAGGAAGGGGGTAGGTGATAATTGGCGAGGTCGTAGAGGTAGATCTTTAGGATTGATTTAAAATCAGAAAGAGATGGTTGAGATGAAGGATAGAGAGGGGGAGTTCTGGAGGTTAGGGGTGTCGTTTCTGAAGGCTCAGCCCCTGATGGTAGTGGATGACATAGGAGGGTGCGGATCACAGGAAACCTGAGGGGGTGGGGGNAGCTGAAGCGTAGGGTAGGAAATCACAGAGATAGGGAGGTGCTGGGGCATAAAGGGTGAGGACCTTAAAGTCTTAAAAGGAGAGAGTTAGTCAATAACTGGATCTGGAGCTGCTTAAAAACGTGTCCTCGTTCATGCTGTTTGGTGTTGCTCCGTCTGCTTCTGATGATTCATCTCCCGATTCATTACTTTCTCCTGATACTTGGTCAACTATGGAGTTCAGGATTTCATCTGCACTGGGTTCGGACTCAGCACTAAAAGTGGCCCAACTGGCCACTTCCTCCTAGTTTTCAGTGGGCAAGTGGTCATTTTCTGCATCGTCATCAGCAATAGATGCTGAAAAACTGCCTGTGCAACTCTTTTGCAAGTTATTATTGAATAACCATTCTTTCAGGCAGTGCATTCCAGATCATAACAACTCGATGCATTAAACTGCAAGAAATTGAGCTTCATTCAGGCTCATTCACCCATTGAGCAATGGGAGCTGATGCAAATGAACATTAATCTTATTTACAATCTTTTGCCTCTCTGTGTGCTGTTTAACAGGCTTGAAGAACTGACTCGTAAAAATGTTTTGTCTCGGAAGATTCAGTTTGAATTGATTTACAGAAGAAACCATGTGAAGAGACTGCTTGTCACATGAACTGCGTACATCAAAGAATAACTGAAAGCAATACAATGCAAGACTTCCAGATCGGCTGAAGAGTATTCTGATAATGTTCTGATAATGATAATGTGAAGAGAAACAGAAGTGTTGTCCTTTATTTGCACCAAGTTTAACATGAACACTGTACACTAATATGTGTCTCACCTCGACTCCACTAACATACAGCTTTTTATGCAAACCACATAGACGGGCTCAGTGTGGCTGAGCTCAGCGTGCAATACAGCGGATTTGCATTATTAAAATTTCAGTCATGTTTTTCGTATGGCTGGAACTGTAAATCATTTAACAACTCTGGTTCATTTTAAAGAATCATAGTAACTGATCCTCAGTTTATGTAAAGATAATAATAATTTAGTCAATAAAAGCAGTAAAACAAGTTAGCTCTTTTGTACTTTTTTTTTACAGTGAATTATTTTGCTGCACTGATCATATTATGAAATAGGGGAAAGAATGATATGTTTTTGCCTGTTTAGTAATTATCACTTTCCAGAAGCAGGAAACAAGACGTCTCATCAGCGGCATCCCATGGCCAGCGCCTTGGGACATCCTCTGACCTGAAAAGCATTGTATAAATGCAATTTGTAGTTGTGCAGAGTTCAGATGCTGTGAGAAGGCAAAACAACCTGACGTTGGTTCTGTTTAAAGACAGAGACATCTCCTGGTTTGAGGTACAGACAGGAGGATGCCTGAAAGAATTGAGGCTGGTTTACTTTTAGCTGTTTTATTGGGGAGCTAACCATTTATTTTTAGTTAATTCAGGAATCAAAATAAAATTAACATTGCTACCAGGAGTTCAGCTTTGAATAATCCAAATAATTTGGGCCTTCGCTGCTCGCACCAGCCACCTCTCTTCCTCCCCCCCACTCCCACCACACCCTCAAAGGTTATGAGCTTGAGTCCCACATGAGGAATTTATGCTCACCGTCTAGGCTGACAATCCAGTGCAATGCTGGGGGAGCAGTGACTGGGTTTATAGATAAACATGGAAGCCCAGTTGCGCACAGCAGTGTCCCACAAACAGCCATGAAACGATGATGTTTTATCCTATTTTGGAGCATTGTTGATTAGATCACTGGGAGAAACCTTTTTTCGAGTAGTGCCCAAGTGTTATATCAAATGCAAGAACGATGTTACACTTTCGCCTTTGCCTTGTGGCGAAAAAGACTTCGCAGATGACCTCAATTCGTATTGTTCATTTCAAAATATTCAAACCAAACAGAAACAAAGTTTGATTGAATCCTATCTATTGAGCAGCTTATTTTATTACTAGGAGGAAACCACTTGAAAAAACCTTAATAATAATAATAATAATCCTTGCATTTGACATAGCGCTCTTTACGTCTTCTCGACGTCTCAAAGCGCTTCACAGAATATACTGTAAAGTGAATTGACTGTATTTGCGGCAGCCAATGTCCCACAAACAGTCGTGGATTGAAAATGACCAATTTATTATTGTTTGTTTTTGAAGGATAATTATTAGGTGTGCGGAGTAAGGAAACTTGCCCAAGGTTTCGACCTGTCTGGAATTGAACCCAGATGTCTCGCTTGCAAGGCGGGTGCTCTAACCACTGAGCTACAGAACTCCATTTATTGGAAATGATGGAAGGAGGCTTCTGTCCAAACTGTTCTATTTGTACTTCAGAGCTAGTTTAAAAATAACAAGTTAACAAACTAACTTTTGGTTATACACAGAAATGACATCTTCGGAGCCCATTCAGTCCACAGAGCCTCAAATGATGTTAACTCATCCACTGGAGCTAATTACAATAATACAAACTCCCTGCTCTAGTCCCAGAACTTTTTATATTCTTCCTCTAAAGGTTTGTCCAATTTCACTCACTGACAGAAGCTGTAGTTCAAGCAAACAGCATCAGTGCATTTAAGGGGAAACTCAACACATCCATGAGAGAAGGGAATAGAGTGGTAGGGAGGTTAAGGAGGAGGTAATTAGGATGGGTGTAGGCTCATGGAGTATAAACAGTGACATGAATTAGTGGTTTTGGTGCCGTATTGTCTTATGTCAATGGCTTATTTTGGTGCTGTATTGTCTATGTCACTCAATGGATTCCTGCTCATGAGCCTCAATAGCTGTTTGGCAAACAGTCATATTCGATAACCCACCGTGTGAACCACAGAGTACTGCTGATATCACCAGACTGCTGTTATCGCCATAACGGTGCGAAGATGGCAAAGAAACTGAAACACTGGCAACAGTTATTGAGCAGTGAGGTAAACTTAGGTAAATAACTAATATAAATGTAGCTTGTTCACAAAGCCGGGCTTGGTTTCTTCATTCTGTGCACTAGACACAATATTAACAATGGAAATTGTTCCATATTCTCCCCGAGATCAGTCCCATTGATGGGCTGTGATATGCACAATGTACCTTTAATGACTTCTAATCTCTCTTACCTAGTTCAGAAGATTTGATTTTGCTTATCTTCCTTTCTTATAGTAGTAGTGATGTTTTACTCTTCCCTAAACTGTCTCTCTTAAGGTCTTTGAGAGAAACTGTTAACTAATTACTGTGAAAACCCAGACAGGTTGGTGCCATTGACTGACACCCTTTGGGAACTTTGTGCAAAGTTGAGTAATTAAATTAACCACTGAAGATGAGAGATTTTGCTCCCATGTTTCTGTCTGGGTGTTCCATCTCACTTCACTTCACTGCACTCTGCTCAATTAACCTGATAAAAATTTGTAAGAAATAAATTGTTTGCCAAGAAGGAGTGACACCTTAACCAAGAGGTGAACCAGATGGGAATAAAAATATGACCACAATAATAATAATAATCCTTGCATTTGATATAGCGCTTTTCACGTCGGGAGGACGTCCCAAAGCGCTTCACAGAACACACTGTAAAGTGAATTGACTATATATTTGTGGGCGAACGCGGCAGCCAATTGCGCACAGCAATGTCCCACAAACAGTCGTAGATTGAAAATGACCAATTTATTATTGTTTTTGGTTTTGGAGGGATTATTATTAGGCTTTGTGTGGAGTAAGGAAACTTGCCCAAGGTTTCGCCCTTTGCCTGGAATTGAACCCAGGTCTCTCGCTTGCAAAGCGAGTGCTCTAACCATTGAGCTACAGGACAATCAGGCTGTGTAATAAATTAATTTGTGCCTTTCACATAAAGAGGATGTCCCAAGGCACCGGATAGTCAGGGAACCGCACAGATTGGGATCAGGAGGGATACCCGTGTGAGACTAATGATGAGGCTTTATCTGCATGAAGGGAGGAGGATGTGAAGCAGATGAATCCATATGGTGCTTATGTGCTTACGTTGTACATTTGGATGATACAGCACTAATTGGTCCCACTCCATTATCTCCTGAGCCTGTGCTCCTGGTCTACTCCCAGTTGGACAATTATTATGCTCACTTGTGTTCAAATAAAGCATGATAAGCAGCAAGTTAAAAGATCAATACAGTGTTACTTTGAGTTTTGAGCAGGACAAATATTGCCCAGATAGTTTAGATACAAACTGTGCGTCAACTTGTCTTCTGAAGGTCAGAGTATTACAAAACAGGAGGAAGATAATAGATACAGTAAATGCCTTGTGCACTCTGGAACGCTTTCACAAGCATTGCAAAACTCCTTCCTTTATCGTGCGAGGGGGATAGACCATTTGGCAGGTACCTAAACTGCCACCTCTCACCCACAAAATATACAGTCAATTCACTTTACTGTATATTCTGTGAAGCGCTTTGAGACTTTTCAATGACATGATAAAGCACTGTATTAAATGCAAGGATTATTATTATTATTTATTATTACTCAATGAGAGTCAGTGCACTTATTTCTGGCTATGTACAGTTAACCCAGGATTAATAATAATAATAATCCTTGCATTTGATATAGCGCTTTTCACGTCAGGAGGACGTCCCAAAGCGCTTCACAGAACACACTGTAAAGTGAATTGACTGTATATTTGTGGGCGAACGCGGCAGCCAATTGCGCACAGCAATGTCCCACAAACAGTCGTAGATTGAAAATGACCAATTTATTATTGTTTTGTTTTGGAGGGATTATTATTAGGCTCTGTGTGGAGTAAGGAAACTTGCCCAAGGTTTCGCCCTCTGCCTGGAATTGAACTCAGGTCTCTCGCTTGCAAAGCGAGTGCTCAACCACTGAGCTACAGGACTCCACGATTGAGGTGAAGAGGGGAACCTCATCACATTCAAGGCTGACAGTCAATGAGATAGAATTGCAAAGAATCAAAGAGAACACACAAGAACAGACTGGGTGATGATCTATCAGGGCAGAGGATGGCCAGGAAAGTTTTGAGAAGAATTGCACCAATGACTCTAAGGAAGCTCCATCAATTTCAGCAGGAATCTCACATCCACCAATTACACAGCAAGCCTCGACCCCGTAAAAAAGTGATGGGAACACCATCTGCCCTGAACAGTCAGAAAAAAAGAGAAGGAAGTTTCTCTCTCTCGGTGTCCTGGCCAACAATCCTCCAGATAAAATTAGTCATTCACTTCTTGGCTTGTGGGTCTTGTCCTGTGCGCAAATTGCCTGCCGTACAAAATACACAGTCACCACAGTAATTCTTGGGAAGCGCTTTGAGATGCTTCAATGACTTGCTGTTTCAAATGCAATGGTCATTATTATAACAAAGGCTTTTCTGCAGCCGTGTCCTTAGGTTTGCCATTTGCATCAATGACCAGTTTGTATTCTGGATCTTCCAACACTCAGTTTACCGTTTGATCTTCAGCTCACTGTTCTGATTATATAACGGCAGCGTTCATCAGACATGAAAATCCATCATGAAAACACTGACACAGAAACCAGCAGGAGAGAAAAATCAATTTACCAGCGGATGATGTGCGTTGCTACCTCATTCCCACAGCTGCACCTCAAAGGTTCACCAAGAAATCTCTAGGTTTATTTCTAATGTAATTTTATTGAAATCCACTTGTAGGATTGGTACATTATAATTGGAAGCAGTATTATTAACACTCCACCAACTGCTAAATCTCTTCCTTCAGTTTAAAACCACATGCTGTTGATTTGCATGTCTTCTCAAAAGGTTCCAGTTAATTTACTGATGAGGAGTTTAGTATCAGGACTCAGTGGAATCGATGAAGGTTGTTTTGCAATTGCTATCAATGCCGCTCAGAAGATATTTAATGAAGCTAAAATCCAATGAGTTAATACCTAGGCTTCACATTCCAGCTCTTGTCACAGTCCATTTTCAGCTGGAATAAAAGCAACCCCATGTTACCAGCTGGAGGAGGGCAACAGAAAGGAAAGTATTTGTGGAGTGAAGCCAGGACTCAATAGTGGGAATGGAGGATTATTCCAAAGTTGTGTTGGATTCTCTATGCAATATTTTCTTTGTGTGTCAGGCTGGCTCAGTCGATAGCACTCTCACCACTGAGTCGAAAGGTTGTGGGTTCAAGCCCCCACTTCGGGACTTCCAAGCCATGACTCGCTCTGCCTTGCCTCACCTCCGTAACATCGCCCGAATCTGCCACTACCTCACCCTCAGACCGCTGAAGCTCTTGTTCATGCCTTCATCACCTCCAGGCTCGACTATGAAAACCCTCTGCTTGTCGGCCTTCCCAACTCCTCCCTCCACAGGCCGCACATAATCCAGAACTCTGCAGCCCGTGTCCTCTTACCTTGCACTTTAACATGAGTTCATTTAATTTTGCTATTGACTGGTGACATTCAGTCGAAGGCTTCAACGCACACAGCAATAATAGGGTCAGGACCACAGCTCCGTGAGAGGGGAGACATCCCTGAGTCACGCTTACACTCTTTTAATGTTTCCAAGCAGCACTGGTGCCATTGTGGAGCAGGGCTGCTCCGTGCGATGAGACACAGGGGGTGTGGAGGACAAAATTACCCCAAAATGGAATGAGAACACAGAACATTGATGGGGACATTGATGTATGATTTGTTCTGTGAGCAGAGACTGGAGCAACTGAATTTGTTTTCACTGCACCAGAGAAGGCTGAAGGAATAATAATAAATAATTCTTGCATTTGATTATAGTGCCTTATCACGTCGTCGTTGAGATGTCTCAAAGCGCTTCACAGGATATACTGTAAAGAGATTACAGTATAATACAGTGTAAAGTGTAAAGTGACTGTGTGTTTTGGAAACCTGATGGGGTCTTTACAATTATGAGGGGTTTTGATCGAGTAAAGAAGGAGAAACTGCTTCCACTGACAGGTGGGTCTGAAACCACAGGACATAGATTTAAGATAATTAGCAAAGGAACCAGATGGGAGGAGAGGATACATTTTTTCTGCAGCGAATTGTTTGGATCTGGAATGCACTGCCTGAAAGGGTGGAGGAAGCAGATTCAATAATAACTTTCAAAAGGGAATTGGATATGTACTTGAAAAGGAAGAAATTGCAGGCTCTGGGGAAAGAGTAGGCGAGTGGCACTAGTTGGATAGCTCTTTCAAAGAGCCGGCACAGGCATTATAGGCCGAATGATCTCCTTCTGTGTCGTAAGATTCTATGATTCTTTTGGAATCCTGTAGCTTAGAGGTTAGAGCAGTCGCCTCGTAAGCGAGAGGACCTGGGTTCGATTCCCGGGCAGGACGAAACCTTAGGCAAGTTTCCTTACTCTACACGCCTCTGTTTATCTAGCAGTAAATATGAAACCGGTTGTTAGTCAATTGGCGGATCTCTTTTCCAGGGGTAATAATCCTTTCCAAAACAATTTTTTAAAAAATAACAATTTGCTCACTCAAACCACGACTGTTTGTGGGACACTTCTGAAACGTTTCGCCCACAAAATACACAGTCAATTCACTTTACATTATAATCTGTGAAGCCCTTTGAGGTGTCTCGAAGATGTGATAAAGCGCTATATCAAATGCAAGGATTATTATTATTTATTATGATTCTATGATTGGTCGGTGAACCAGTGACCAGAGGCCATTAATAAAAAGGAAGAAAATGTTACATAACAACAACAACAAAATTACACGTAAAGGACGTCCCAAGGCGCTGGACAGACAGAGTTATTACGGACCCGAGCTGAGGGTCGGGGAGGGTGGAGGGTGGGGGGGGGTGGGCAAGCAGGGAGACCAAAAGCACGGTTGACGAGGAGGGTCTTGAGGTGGATCTTGAAGGTGGTGAGGGAGGGGGCGAGATGGAGGAACCGTGAGATGGAGTTCCAGAGGGTGGTGCAGAGTGGCGGAAGGCCCGCCCGCCGATAGCGGGGCGTGCAAGGCGAGGGACGTGAAGTAGGCCAGAGCCCGCTGAGCGGAGGGAGCGAACATGGTAGTAGAGGTTTAGGAGGTCGCAGAGGTAGGGGGGAGCAAGACCACGCAGGGCTTTGAAGGTGAGGACCAGGATCTTGAACTGTATCCTCTGAGTGATGGGAAGCCAGTGGAATCGGGCGAGGATGGGGTGATAGGCTCATGGAGCCTGGTGTGGGAGAGGACACGGGCTGCAGAGTTCTGGATGATCTGCAGCCTGTGGAGGGAGGAGTTGGGGAGGCCAACAAGCAGTGGGTTTGCATAGATGAGCCTCGATGTAATGAAGGCGTGTATGAGGGTCTCAGGGGCCTGCAGCGTGAAACAGTGTCTGAGCCAGGCGATGTTGCAGAGGTGGGGAAGGCAGAGCGGGTCATGGAGCAGATGTGGGGTAGAAAGGATAATTGAGGGTCAAACAAGACCCCAAGGTTTGGGACTGGCTTAGCAAGATGGAGTGGGCAACCATGGATCATGATGCTGTCAGCGCCTGAGTTGAGGAGGCATTGATGGGAGCCAATCAGTAGAGCCTCGGTCTTGTTGTCATTCAACTGAAGAAAGTTTGCTCTCATCCAAGACTTGTTGTCTGACAGGCATTCTGTCAGCAAGCAGCGGATCCTGGAGTCAAGGGTGGAGGCAGAGAGATAGAGTTGGGTGTCATCCAACTCATACATGTGGAAGTTGACCCCATGTCTGAGGATAATGTCACCAAGAGGGAGCATATAGATATTGAAGAGGAGGGGACCAAGGACAGAGCTCTAAGGAACACCGGACGAGACGGTGTTAGGACGTGCAAATGCTCTACCAGACATAAGCTTTTAAGATGGAACTAGGATACAAAACAGCAACTTGCATTTCGATAGCAACCTCCATGCATCATTTTAAAGACGTCAATCGGGTCTCCTTCAACCTTCTCTGTTCCAATGAAAATAGGCCCACCTCCTCCAGTCTCTGCTCATAAATCAAATCAGACTGCCATCGCTAGCAGTGTTCTGAGTGTGTATAATTCTCATTTCTCATATTTTTGGGGGTAATTTCTTTCCCCTGGAGATAGATATCTAAAGGGGAGTGACATGTAGCAACAGCATCCCAGAGTGATTGACGGTAGTGGAGCATGATGCAGAGCCGGGGGCTAGGGGAAGGTGAACGTAGGCGCAGTCGAAGAGGAAAAGGTCTTCAGGTGCAACCTGAAGATGGGGAGGGAGCTAGGCAGAGGGATTAAGGGAGAGTGTTCCTTAGTGGCTTATTGATGGTGAAAGCGCAGTCACTGATGGTGGAATGAAGAGACATTCAGAAGACCGGAGCCAGTCGAGCAGAGGCAACCATTAGTGGATTGGGGGGGTAACAAGATCAGAGAGGTAGGGAGGTGTCAGGGCATGAAGGGATTTGAAGAAGAATCTGAGGATCTTGAAATTGATCCATCGGGTAAGCACTCTGGGAAGCTACCCTGCATGAGGGGCGCTATATAAATGCAAGTTGTTGTTGTAGGGAGCCAGTGGAGTCTGGCGACGACTGGTGTGATGGTGATACGGAGAGCGTGCGGGCGGAAGAGTTCTGGATTAACTGGTTGCAGCTGTATGGGGAAAGGTGGGTCAATAGGACTGAATTCACTGCCATTTCAAAGAGCAGCCCAGACATGATAGATCTGGTGACCTTGTTGTGTAGGTAAATTTCTAGGGCGCCATGAACATCAGCTGAAGACAAAATATAAAGCAGGGAATAGACTGACCTATGGGAGATGATGCCTCGTATTAATCTCCAGGGCCTCTGAATATATTCATGACCTACGTCCAGAAGCTCAGTTACTTTACTAGTTGTTCAGTCAGAGATTTATTTCCCTTTCCCGTTATTACCACTCTTCCCTTTTACTGCTTTGGCAGGTCAGCCAAGCCTAGACATGTGAAAGAGCTGAGTGCACAAGTTTGATTATTGATCACTTTGAAACACAGCACTTTTCACTCAGAAATGGAGCAGCTTCTTACTGTAAGCAATGATGATAATGGATTTTACCTTTAATAACCTTTACTGCTCCCGGCTTAAAGAATGCTCAAAGATAGAACATTTCGAGACCCAAACAGTGGGAGCAATTTATAATCCAAGTGAGCACAATTAAGGTATTTTATGGAACTGCAAAATCTAGCTCATAAACGTTCTGACAAGTGAATAGAAATTCCAACACCATTTTCTCTCCATGACCATTATGATTATCGTTAAATAAATAATTGCATCGGACGCCTCTTAATCAATGAATAAATTCCATGTGTATGGGGCGTTTCGCCCACAAAGTACACAGTCAATCCATTTTACGATATATTTTGTGAAGCCTTTGAGACATGTCAGCATCGTGATAAGGCGCTATATCAAATGCAATGATAATTATATTATATTTCCTCCATATTTACAGTTTACCATATTGATGGTCACCTACAAAGACACCGTCACTATACAATATACTAAACTACTGTGAAGTATTTTCAACAAGGAAGTCAATACTGTGTATCAAATGCAAGGAATGTTATTTTTTTATATAGCCTAAATTGCAAGTTTAACTTCCAATTGCTTGGATATATTTTGCTATAATGAATATCTTAGATTAAGCAAAATCTACTGCAGTTTGAGGTAAACAGGAAGCTATGTAACGATACTTTATTATTTACGTGTTTCACTGCAGACTCTTGATACGTGGATACTTTGAGGACACGCGATGCAGAGTGACAAATACTAGTGCTGAAAGGAACTAGCGAATCTTACACTATAATCTAAGTAATAACTAGAAAATGTTCACGTGGAAAGGCAACCGGAAAGGAAACAGTTATATCACTGTGCAGGAAGGCAGACACAGCTGAGCTGAGGGGAAATAGAAAGTACCTGGCGGGGCATCCCACGTCCCAACCTGCCTTCTGCTGTGTAAAATTGCTATTCTCTTCATTTATTTCCCATTAATCTTCAAGCCAAAGCCTTGACGCTAGGACACTGCTGTGCGCAATTGGCTGCTGCGTTTCGCCCACAAATATACAGTTAATTCACTTTACAGTATATTCTGTGAAGCACTTTGAGATGTCGAGAAGCCTTGAAAGCGCTATATCAAATGCAAGGATTATTATTATTATTATATATAAAACTAGAATGATCCCGGCCGGAGAAGCAGCAGAAAGCTTGCCAGACTCATGACAAGTTGACCATTTTTACCTGGATAATCTCCAGCAGTCCTTTGAACACGCACTCTGAGGGTCATCCAGATGTGGCTCTTGCCAAAATCGGAGCCTATTACTCTCCAGATCAGATGAGCCAAGTGTGTCTCTTCTCGAATGTTTGTTGCTCCTGACAGACTATCTGGAGGCGGTTCAGGCGACCACGATCCTCTCTGTCATCCTCTGCTGTATCTCGTTCTTCATTTTCCCATTCCAACTCTTCCGTGCTCTCCATGCCGCGGGTTGACTATGCCCCGCTGGTAGCTCTGCCTCCAGTCAGGGCTGCCACCCGCGACCCGAGCTGCTTTACCCCAAAACCCCCCATTCCTGTCCTCTTACCCCACATCACTTCCGCTCTGTCCTCCTCTCCCTCCGTCCATCTCGTCTCCTACCCCCCCCCCCCAAACCCTCTGAGATGCTGCCCTGCGTGGAGGGCGCAACATAAGTGCAAGTTGTCATTGCTGTTGTTGTTGACCGTCCCACAGCCTCCCTCTGCTCCATCGGACTCACTGATGGAAGCCCGAGTGTCCAGCAGCAGCCACACTGACTACCCCATCTCCCATTATTGCCGCAAGATCCACCGGCCCCAGACCCCAGGGCAGTTGAGATGCAGAGATGCAAACCACCCTCTGGGGTTTCAAGAGGGAAATAGACAGGTAATATGGAAGTTGGAGTGCTACGTGTTTGATGGCGGAGCAGTGGAATTGAGAGTGCAGCTGCTTTGAGAGACGGTGAGGGGCTTGATGGGCTGAATGGCATCCTCCTGTGCTGTAAATTTCCAACAGAAACCACAACAATAACGCAAGTTGATAGCAACATATTTCAGAATTTATTCAAAACAGCAGCAAAAACATACAGTGTAAGTTCAGTGCAATGTAGGGTTCAGGGGTTCCCCCCTTGTCAAATGCTCAATTCTTTCAAGATTTAAATATAAAAATACTATTTTCATTTTAGTGCAACCACTCATGTTCAGCTTCAGATTTACACAAACGTATATACACCAGAGTCTAATATTTTAATCTACAGCAAACTGCTCACATAGTGAACAGTCCAGGAACATATTAAAGCTTAAAAGGTCAAATTGCTCAGTTTATTTTGGTGTGTTTTTCTGATGGGTGGGGGGGGACATACAGTAATATTAAAGCTGGTGCAAAGCCCCAGTGGTGAATGAGAGTGACACTCAGTCTCTAAATGTATTAAACGTAATTGGCACTCCCACCTGTGCCAGTTCAGGTGGATGTTAAAGACTCCACGCAACAGCAAAGAGACTGGACTTTCTTGCTCTGTCCTGGCCAACAAATCACCCCGATAAAATTGGTCACTCACTCTTATGGTTGTTTGTGAGACATTTGCTGTGCACAAAACCGTCTGCCCTATTCACCTATTGACACAACAGTCAATACACTACAGTAAATCCTGTGAAGTGATTCTGACGACATGATCAGGTGATGTATTAAAGTGCAAGGAATATTATTCTGATTAGATATCATACATTCATTCCCCTGAGGATCCAATTTAAGATCCTTGTCCTCACTTTCAAAGCCCTCCACGGTCTTGCTCCTCCCTATCTCTGCGACCTACTAACACCTTCCCAGCCTGTCTGCTCCCTCTGCTCGGCGAGCACTGGCCTGTTTCATGACCCCCGCCCTGCCAGCTCCACCATTGGAGTTTGGGCCTTCAGACCTCAGCCACAATGACATTAGACATGAATGATAGTTGCTGATTTCCGCCAAGCTCTCTCAAGTGTTCTGAGCGCTGATGGAAGCCCGAGTGTCATCCACATCCCAGACTCCCTGCCCCCCGACTGTGGGGATCGTCACAAAACCCAGCGACCCCATGAAAACCATTTTCCTTCCAAAGGAGATTCTTCTACTGCAAGTTGATTCTAACGTCAATCTGTTTCAGGTGGTCGGACACCCAGTGGGGGATGGTGGGACTCCACAACCTACAAACAAGAATACAACAATCAGTCTATTAGTTTAGCCTGGCTCAGTGGTAGCACACTCACCCTCGAGTCAGAAGGTTGTGTGTTCAAGCCCCACATCAGGATTGTGAGCTCACAGTCCAGGCTGATGCTTTATTGCAGTGCTGGGGGAGCACTGCATTGTCAGAGGTGCCGTCCTTCGGATGAGACATTAAATCACTTGTGCCTGGTCAGGTGGATATTAAAGGTTCTCATGGCACTATGGGGAAAAGAGAAGGGAGTTTCTCTCTCCTGGTGTCCAGGCCAACAATCCCCCAGGAAAAACTAGCCATTCACTTCATGGCTGTTTGTGAAACATGGCTACTTGAAAAGTGTCTGCTGTGTTTGCCGTCAAAATACGGTCACTACACTTTACATAAAATAATGATAGGGCAGGGAGGTGGGATTAAAAGTCCGGATAGCTATGAGAGTTATTGCAGATTTGATGAGCTGAATGGCCTCCTTCTACGCTATCAATTACCATGATTCTAAAATCCTGTGGAGCGGTTTGGTACGTCCTCCTGACGTGAAAAGCACGGACTCAGATGCAACTTTTTTTTTAATATTTACGATATATTGCTGGGTGTGGAGATTCTAAACTCTTAACAGCAATGTTGGGTCGCAGTGTTTCACCGATTAAATATTCTACCTCTCGAGCCATCCCGCTAAACCCGCCCATACGAGCGGTGACAATGTGGGTCACTAACCAGATGCTCTCCATGTGCGGGCAGTTCTTCAAACTGTGTGTTAGACTCTGAGCTCCGACATCAGTGATGTTGTTGAACTGAACGCTGGGGAGAGAAATGGAGCACTAATATTAATACCAATCCTTGCATTTGATGTAGCGCCTTATCACGTCGTTGAGACATCTCAAAGTGCTTCATAGAATATACTATAAAGTGGATTGACTGTGTATTTTGTGGGCAAAACGCAGCAGCCAATTGCGCACAGCACTGTCCCACAAACAGTCGCAGATATTATTATTTTGGGGGCGGGATTGTTACCCCCGGAAAGCGATCTGCCAATTAACTAACAACCGGCTCACTGTGAATGCTGAAGTACCCGCTCACAGAGGTGAAAAGTCAGTCACTAGACCCCAGCGGATTCCATTTGCACAAGTCACAGAAATTGCCGTTACGTTCCTTTCAGTTTAAAAAGACAACTTTAAAGAATTTCACAAAAAAGAGAAAGAGGAAAGAATAGAGGAGAGGCAGAAGGATAAAGCAATCTTCTGCACTTTTTGCTTCTGCGATTTCCGGCACTTTGGTAAATGAAAACTGATGAATTATTCTGTATTTTATATATTTTATAATCTATATTTTAACAACAACAGCAAATTGCATTTATAACGTCGGAAAGGATGTCCCAAGGCACTGACAGTTAAGGGTTTTCACCCAGGCTGGGGGTTAGAATCAAGTGGGTGGAGGGTAGAAACATAGAAACGTAGAAATAGGAGTAGGCCATTCAGCCCCTCGAGTCTGTTCCGCCATTCTATAAGATCATGGCTGATCGATACCTCAAGTCCAGGTAGGGGGATGGGGGTGTGAGTGTTGCCAAAGGCACGTCAAAGAGGAAGGTTTTGAGACGGGCCTTGAAGGAGGCGAGGAAGTTTATTAAATTACACTTACTCGAGCACTTTCAGCGATGTCATTGCTGGAAGGATTTCTGCCAGTTTCTCTGCTCCTTTATCACCTATAATGTTATCGTATAAACTGTGAAATAAAGTGAGACTGGATTAGGAGCTGCCTGTCGATGGGTGACTGTGGTGCACCAACTGAATAAAACGCTCACATTCAATTGTCTATTGTAACAATTGGGTCTCAGTTATACAACGAACAACAACAGCAACACATTCACCTTTACAAAGCACCTTTCACGTCAGGAGGATGTACCAAGATGCTTCAACAATCCAGGGTTTGCACCCAAGATGGGGGGGCGGAGGGGGAATGGAGTTCCAGAGGCTGGGGGCAAATGGGTTGAAAGCTCGACCACCAATGGTGGGGCGGGGAGGGTGGAGGACGTGAAACAGGCCGGTGCCCACTGAGCAGAGGAAACATTTGAGAAGTTGCAGAGAGGGCCAAGACATTGGAGGGATTTAAGGTGAGGATGAGGATCTTAAACTTGATTCTCTAAGGGATGAGGAGCCAATGAAGCTGGGCGAGGATAGAGGCCATGGAGGGGCAATGGTACAACAACAACAAAAACTTGGATTTATATAGCTCCCTCACCAGTGGGGGAAAGCTGAGCGGGTCACAGCTTGGATGCAGATGACACTCGCAACAGTAACAGTATTATACATAAAATCAGCCTTGTGTTATAACGAGTCAGGTTATAAAAATGGCTGCCTTTCAGCAACTCTGGGTCGTCAGGTCAGAGTTAATATGGCTTCCTGTGATGACAATTTACGTGTGTCAGCCTGGCTCAGCGATAGCACTCCTGCCCTGCGACAGAAGGTTGTGAGTTCAAGCCCCACATCGGGACTTGGAATCACATAGTCTAAGCTGACACTCCAGTGCAGTGCCAGGGGAGCACTGCATTGTCGGAGGTGCCGTCCTTCGGATGATACGCTGAATTGAGATCCCGTCTGCCTGTTCAGACGTTAAAGATCCTATGCCGTTATTCGAAAAGAGAAAGGAGTTTCTCTCTCCCGGTGTTCTGCCCAACAATCCCCTGGATAAAGTTGGTCACTCGCTCCACGATTGTTGCTCAGAGGCCGGCCAGTCAGGGGTGCACCTCACTGTGTGCCATGCTATACCGGTCACAAGGTCTATGTAGAGTTGCCGGGCAGCAGTGCCAGGCTTACCTCAATGTCCTCAAGGACTTCAGTTTGGGCAGAGATCTGGCCAGAGTCTGTGCCCCGCGGTCAGTGATCTGGTTCCGTGATAACCTGGAGAGTAAGAAAACAACCAGTTATGGTGATCAGCAGACTAATAATAATATAATAATAATGCTTGCATTTGATATTGCGCCTTATCACGTCTTCGAGATGTCTCAAAACCTCTGCTTCTAGCTCTCCCCTTGGACTGTCGAGACCCTAATCTGCACATTCATCACATCAAGGCTAGATTACACCAATTCGTCTCTTCGCAAGTAACACAAACATCTTCCATTCTTATCAACACAGGACGAGTGTCAGAAGATTCCCCAAGTACCCAGTGCAGGGACACACACTCACGTCAGCTTCTCCAGCGATGTTAATTCAGACAACACCTCCGCCAGTCTCTCAGCGCCTTCGTCTCCAATTTGATTTTCACTCAGTTTAATCTTTTGTGCACTCGGTCCTTCAAGGCTAAAGGAGAACAGCAGAAGAGGTGAGTTACAAATTGGCCTTTCGAAGACTTGGCATGCAGAGGTCTAATCCAGGTTACAATACCTAAATTGCAAACAAATCCCTCTGACAACTGGTTAATAATAATAATTAATAACAATAACAATAAACCTCGCATGTGATATAGCGCCTTATCACGTTGTTGAGACATCTAAAGCGCTATTGTAAAGTGAATTCACTGTGTATTTTGTGGGTGAAATGTGGCAGCCAATTGTGATATAGCTGAGTCCCACAAACAGTCGTGGATTGAGGATTATTACCCCCGGAAAGCGTTCCGCCAATCAAATCTCAACCGGGTTCCTACTTACTGCGAGGTAAACGGTGGCGTGTGGAGGAAGGAAACTTGCCTAAGGTTTCACGCTGCCCATTAATTGAACCCGGGTCCCTTTGGTTGCGAGGCGAGTGCTCTAACCACCGTGTTATGGGACTCTGGTTGTTGCAGAGAAGATATTTTGTCAGAACCTCTGCTGTCTCATCACCTTTTGCACTAACCTGCTGCTTTCAGCTGTTAGAGGGGTTAGTGAGGAATCCCCTTTAACACTTACTCATTCCCTTTTTTTGTCACTATTTTGATACAAATTCCCCCCTCTCCCATTCACACAAATTCCCCCCCATTCATACCACCTTTATCTCTGCCGTTGGCCACCCAGGTACATTCACTTGACAGTCAGCACAGGATTTAAATGCAGCATTTCTTTTTTGAGATGAAAATAGAAGCACAGAATAGCAACTTGCATTTACGTAGGAGAGCACCTCTGGGGTTGGAGATGCTGGGCAAGTGAGACGGGGGGAAGGTGGAGAGACTAGAGAGGTGCAGTTGAAGATGGAGGTAGTTTATGGCACAGAACGACCACGGCCTGAATTCACACCATACCCTCCAAGCGGGGCAGTGTCTCGGAGCGCTTAACAGTGGCGGAGCCTGACACCGAACTGGAGAGAAAGTGGAGGTGACCGTATTCACTGTCGAGAAGGTAGGTCTTCAGCTACAATCTGAAGATAGGCAAAGAGGGGTGGGCGGGGGGGGCAAGATAGAGGGAATTGAGGCAGGGAGTTCCAGAGTCTGGGAACACTGTTCGTTCGGCCTGTGGCAGGTACAATGAGCAACACAGAAGCTTCACTTACTCCAGGGACTTTAAGGACTGCAATGCTGGGAGGATCTTTGCCAGCTTCTGAAATCCCTGAGGTCCGATCACAGGCCCAAGTCTGCAAGATTTAAACATGGCTTATGTTTTAGATAGTCCCTTACCTCAGTGTTACCTTTTCCTAAAGGGATAAAAGAATTATTAGCTACGTCACCGTCAAGATGCCTGGCACTTCACAAGCTACCACTACACTGAAGATAGACCTCCATCAAAACCAGCTGATCTGGCTCCAAGGTGACATGCTGGAATCGAGTCAACATTCTCGGCAGTCTCCAGTCCGGTTTCTGAGCCAGGTAGGTCTGCAGTATTCCAGGGCACTGCTGTCGACAGCACAGCTCAGGACTTGAAAGGGCAGGTCAGTCACTGGGGCGTCAGGGAATCCAAAGCCCTAATGGGTAGGGTGGTCCTATCTGGGCAAGCAGTGCTTGCCAGACAGTGCTCTCAATGGCAAACTATGAGGTTATGGATGTGCTAGACTCCAGCAGTTATCCCAACGCAAACTCTGGGTCCCCAAGCCTTGGCTCTCTCCAACCTACACCTGATACTATCTAAAATTGGGTAAGCAGGGTGTATCCACGAATGGCTACTTACGCAAATTCCAGGGTCTGGAGGGAGCTGACAGCCGGGAGCTCGTGGAGTTCGCTCCCACAGGCGTTTTTCGCGCTAAAATATACAAAATACACAGTCAATTCACTTTGCGGTGTATCCTGTGAAGCGCTTTGAGACGTCTCGAAGACGTGATGAGGCGCTATATCTAATGCAAGGATTATTATTATTATTAATAAACCCGGAAAAAAAGATTTAAAAAAAAGAAACCAGGTGAAATAAGCTGCACTGTTTCAGCTCCTTGTCTTACATGTTGGTCCCTTTTAAAGAGATATTTGCTTTTCTCCTGATGTAGGCAGTTCAGTCTGACATGAAACTGTTTATTAATTAGCACATAACCTGCGACAGCTGAATGCATCTTCCACCCAGTGACTCGCTCTCAACACTGAGCAAGATCACACACACTGCGGTATTATGTTGCTGGCACTTTGTGAGTCTATCAAAAGGTTTCGTTACACTTATTTTCCATTTTGGAACTATTCACTCCAAAGCCTCCTCCCCACTGGACTTGGACTTGCCGCTTGCCAGCTGGGACATTCACCGGCACAATATTGGCTCAGTTGGAAAGTGTTCGGAGCTCTTTCCTCTCACTCCCACCCCAGCTGCCGTCCCCGGCTGAACCGAAACCCACTGCTTAGTGAAAGGACAGAGAGAGGACTCGGGAGAGGACAGAACGACAGAGAAATGGGGAAACGCAGAGAGGGAGAGCGAGAGGGAGGGAGAGAATATAACCAAACAATGACGACTTGCATTTATATAGTGCCCTTCACACGGGGCAGTGTCTCGGAGCGCTTTATAATAATCCTTGCATTTGATACAGAGGCTTATCACGTTGTTGAGACGTATCAAAGCGATTCACAGAATGTATTGTAAAGTGGATTGACTGTATTTTTTAAGCGATTTTTCCCCCTGGAAAGCGATCCTCCAATTACCTAACAACCTGGTTCCTAGTTACTACGAAGTAAACAGAGGCATATGGACTAAGGAAACTTGCCTAAGATTTCAACCCACCCGGGAATTGAACCCAGGTCCTCTCGTTTGCATGGCGAGCTCGCTAACCATTATGCTCCCGGACCTCACAAGAAAGAGCGTAACATGAGCTCGAGCCGTGAGAGACAAGGAAGGAGGGCGAGAGAGAGAAAAGGAGGAAGAGAGAGAGATAGAGAGAGAGAGAAGGAGCAAGAAAAGAGAGAGACTAACCATGAAAGGAATCTTCTGCCTTTGTGAAGCTGTACCAGTAAATCAAGGTCATCGATATCCTTCAAACTGTTGACCTCAAAAGGGTTGACAGAAAACTTAAGCAGAGAGGTGTGCAGCAGCTCCTCTTCTCCAGTCTGCTCCAAATGTTCCCACAGCTTCACCGCATCCGTTACTGACACTCTGTGAAAGAGGGAAAACACTAAGACCTCATGTGAAAAGGAAAATCCACTTACCAAGTTCTACCCAAGAAAATAGGCCGCTTGATCAGCTGGGATCTGACACGGAAACCCATCACCATGCTCAGGGTATCCAAACCAGACGGTAATAATAATAATAATCCTTGCATTAGATATAGCGCCTCATCATGTCTTCGAGCCGTCACAAAGCGCTTCACAGAATATACAACAAAGTGAATTGACTGTATATTTTGGCAGCGCGGCAGCCAATTGCGCACAGCAGCGTCCCACAAACAGTCGTGGATTGAGTAACCAATTTATTATTATTATTCTGAGTATTGGTTTTGAAGGAATTATTACCTCCAGAAAAGCAATCGGCCAATCGACTAACAACCAGGTTGATACTTGTTTCCAGGTAAACAGAGGCATGTGGAATAAGGAAACTTGCCCAACGTTTCGCCCTGCCCAGGAATGGAACCCAGGTCTCTCGCTTGCGAGGCAGTGCTCTAAGCTACAGGACTCTGCCACCTAAACATGGGAATGTCTGGAATGCCCACTCTCTCGCTGGAGGGACACAACCCGTTTACCTAATTCCAGAGTATTAGGCGCAGGTTCCCCAAAGTCAAGGCTTGTATGCATGAGCTATGGAGTAACTGCTGGAGTCTAACCAGCTACAACCGTACAGCTTAACATTGTGAGCACTGTCTGGCAAACTTTCCCACTGCTTGTCCAGCTAGGACCACCCTGCTCTGCAATGCTAAGCCCCTTATAATAATAATATAATAATCCTTGCATTTGATATAGCGCTTTTCACGTCGGGAGGACGTCCCAAAGCGCTTCACAGAACACACTGTAAAGTGAATTGACTATATATTTGTGGGCGAACGCGGCAGCCAATTGCGCACAGCAATGTCCCACAAACAGTCGTAGATTGAAAATGACCAATTTATTATTGTTTTGTTTTGGAGGGATTATTATTAGGCTCTGTGTGGAGTAAGGAAACTTGCCCAAGGTTTCGCCCTCTGCCTGGAATTGAACTCAGGTCTCTCACTTGCAAAGCGAGTGCTCTAACCACTGAGCTACAGGACTCCACATTATCTAATGTTAGAGGCTATCAAAGATAATATGGCAATTTGCAAAATTAAATTCCATTCCTAGTACATCAATCGTGCTCAGGCAAACATTGGCCCCAATTTATGGAAAGTTTACAACCAATTTAGTTTGTTTGTTCAGCAAATTCACTTGACTTCCATAAGAACATAAGAGATGCTAGACAAAAAAAAGTCCAAGATCCATCCAGTTCACTCTAGTTTCCTGGCAGTCGCAAGCACATATGGCCCGAACTGCCCACAAAATATACAGTCAATTCACTTTACAGTACATTCTGTGAAGCGCCTTGAGACGTCTCGAAGATGTGATAAGGCGCTATATCAAATGCAAGGATTATTATTGTTAATATGTACTTATATTCCAATTGAACTCATTCTGTAAAGCGTTAAAACATCTGTAAACGTACCTAAACGACGTGACATTCTTGAGTTCCACAAACTGCCTGATCCCCGGCAGGTCGATGCCTGTTTCCCTCAGGTCAATGCAGAACTTCCTGGGAGACTTCTGCATCAGGTGGAGCAGCACGAAGATGTCAGGCGGAGTCAGCCGAGTCCTGAGGAAGGACAAGGTCTCGTTCAGTTTGGAGGCGACTCGTGTGGCCAGTTCAGGGTTCTGGGTCTCGTGCACACAATGGCAGAGCTCGAGCAGCCTGACCCCGCTCAGTGCACTGGTATCCAGCTCACCCAGATACCTCTGCAAAGACTTTTGCTTCTTACTCTTGACTTTGTTCTTGGGATTGTTGACGAAACAGTCAATAAAGTCACTCCCTTCCTGAAACGCCAGCCCCACCAAAGCCCTGCGCACAATGTCCAGCCAGTCCTCCTGAGATCTCTTCTTCTTCTGCTCCAGCATGATAATCCTCAACAGGCCTTTGCACTTCACGTCCTCGGAGAACAGCAGATACATCGCTCCCAGGAAGTTCTGCAGCGCCGAGTGGGAAAAGGCTTTCCCACATTCCTGCTCCCTCTCTTGGCCGTTCATCAGGAAAGGTCTGAGGAAACCGTGTTTCAGGGCAAAGTTGGTCATAGCTGCGGTCTCTGACTCCGCACACACGCTGCTGTGACTCTGGACTCCGCTGTAGGCCAACGTACTCAGCCTCAACAGGTTGGCTTTGTGCTTCGCCAACAGAGCTGGGGTCTGGGTGCCAGAGCGGGTATATGCACCGGACTGTAGTAAGACCTGAAAGATGCTCTGAAAGAGGCTGGTGAGAGTGGCTGGCAACGTAAGGCACTTGTCACCCGCCCGGTGCTTGGCCTTGAGGATGAAGCAGAGAAACCTGCAGAACAAGGGGATGAAACAGAAGCTGAGCATGAAGCGATGCTGCTGGAGGCACTCAGACACCTTCACGGCCAGCGACGAGTCTTCAAAGTATTTCCGTACAAATTCCTCTCTGTGTTGTGGACTGAATCCCATCACCTCGACCACCTTGTCCACTCTGGTCAAGTACTGGTTGAATGTCCCTCTGGGCCGGGCGGTGACGAGCACCGTGCATCCCCTCAACAGCTTTTTCTGCAGGAGGCCAGCCAAGAGCTGTCGGACGCTCTGAGGCTTCTCCCTGGACGGGCAGGTCGTGGGCTGCAGGAGCCCATCACAGTCCTGAAAATCCTCAAAATCGTCCACAATGACCAGGACCTTGTCGGGGTGATGGCAGAGGTACTGAAACACTTCGCCCGTGTCCCTCAGCGCGGGAAGGAACGGCTCGAAGAGTAAATCTCTCAGCTTGTACTGCTTCTCTAAGTTCAGCGTCCTGCACTTAAACCAGAAGACGAACTCAAACTGCCCAAAGCTTCCGTTCACCCAGTCAAGGCAGACCCTCTGGACAAGCACGCTCTTGCCGATGCCCGCTCTGCCCAGCAGAGCAATCACTTTGGTCTCTCTCTGCTCTCTCTCGGAGAAGTCAAAGAGATTGTCGGTGCTGATGGCTGCGTGCTCTCCCTCGTCAATGTTGTAGATCTTGCAGGCTTTGTCCAAGCCCTTGTTGGATTTCCGACCTGATTTAGTCTCCACTTGTCCCTCCACCAATGTGATGTCCACATAAATGTCCTCCAGGTGCATCTCGTCGTGCTCGTGGCAAATGTAGGAATGTTGGCTCATGTCTTTCAAATACTCTTTCACAGTCACCGTGCAGTCTTCCACTGCCTCTGTGGAAATACGAGGGCAATAAACAAGCTATTACATTAACCGTTAGCAAACCACACAATCGACTGTTACCTTAAGGAAGGTAATAACAATTAGTCTGTGGTGTTTGACACGGCGTCTTATCACATCATCGACATGTCTCAAAGTGCTTCACAGGATTTTACCGTAAAGTGTAGTGACTGCGTGATTTGAAGGCAAACCCAGCAGCCAATTTGTGTACAGCAACATCCCGCAAACAGCAGTGAGATGAGTGACTGATTTTATCTGGGAGATTGCTGGCCAGGACACCAGGAAAGAGAAACTCCCTTCTCTTTTCAAATAATGAAGTGGGATCTTTAACGTCCACCTGAACAGGCAGACAGGACCTCAGTTTAACATCTCATTCAAAGGACAGCACCTCCGACAATGCAACACACCCCCAGCACTGCACTTGGGGCATTAATCGCTTCATGGCTGTTTGTGGGACGTTGCTGTGTGCAAATTGGGTGCTGCATTTGCCCGCAATATATACAGTCACTACACTTTATACAGTGTATCCTGAAAGACTCTATATCAAATGTCAAGATTATTATTATTGTGCTTTATCTCAGTGCACAGTTCACTAGGGTTTTGTGGAGGCGAGAGATGAGACACTCACTTGTTTTGATGAATTGTTTCACTGTGGGAGTGACCGGCTCTGGGAAGCCTTCACCGGGTGATTCTCTGTCTGGAACTTAAATAGAGAATAAGATCATTACGAGATCTGCACACAAGCTATTCACTCCTCCTTACATCCCTCCCTCCATCACTACCTCCCTTCCTCCTCACCATAATTACTCCCCCTCTCAGGCCCTGAGCTTATTTTACAACTACAGTAAAACTCACATAAGTCATGTCAGTTGGGACCAAAAGATATAATATGGCTTTGCACAAAATCCGAGTGGCAAGAAAACTGTATAAGTAAGTCGTACAAAATCTGATTGAATCAATAATCTACACTGCGCACGAGTAATTCAATGCAGCCGGTAAATGTACATGTGGTGACAGGTCAAGATTACATTTCCCATGTTTCAGGGTGTCTTGACCCATCGCTTGGGAATGGTTTGGAATCGTAAGCATTGAAATCGCATTGAATCATCGGACTTGAAGTTCTTCTGTGCATAGATGGATCAGTAATCCCCCAATAAATAAGTAAACAAATAAATAAATAATTTGGTCACTTCAATCGACGACTGCTTGTGGGACGCTGCTGTGCGCAATTGGCTGCCTCGTTTCGCCCACAAAATATACAGTCAATTCACTTTACAGTATATTCTGTGAAGCGCTTTGCGACGTTTGGAAGACGTGATAAGGCGCTATATCAAATGCAAGGATTGTTATATTTATTATCAAGTTACGTTTCCTGCGACTGAACGAGTCGCACAAATAAATCTGTGGTTTTGATAAGAAACTGAATGGGGGGTACATTTGGGTGAATGTACAATTCAGGTGATTGTAAGATTCATGAAGGTAAAATGTGTGTGAGTTTTACTGTGTGGCGACTTCATGTTATAGTCCATGTTTGGCTACAACTAATGTTGCACTTCTCTTCTTGAGCTGAATGGATTAAATACATCTAGTGCTTACCTGGTCCCTCCGCCTGGATGCTGGCTGGAGGGGTGGGGCTGTCTGCGGGCAGGGAGCTGGTGAGGGGCTCTGGGGGACTCTCAGCCTTGAGGGGAGTGTGAGGAGCGGGCTTTGGGCTGACTGGAGGGTCTGGCTGTAGGGCAGCAGGCGATGGATCCACCTGCCAACTCGTCTCACTGGGAGGAGCACAGCTCTGACCTGAAGCAGCTGAAACACAGAGAGCACATTGAAGTCAAGGAGCACTGATGGGCAGTGTTGATTATTATTATATTATTAATATTATATTATTATTATAAGGAGTAGGAGAGATGCTTCAATTCCCATTTCTGTTCCGAACTTTCATCACATTTTACCAGAGATTTGAGGAATGCAGCAGGTGAAACACAGGAGAGGTTCTCGAATAACAATGTGAGCCACTCCAGTTACTTTGATGCTGTACAGTTTGCTCACGCAATTTGCCAGCATTTAACTGATGAGCAAGAATTTACCGACAAAGAGAATAGAAACATCAGGAGATGCAAGTTATATTCATTTAGATAGACGGAAAACAGCTGTTGGGAATTGTGGGTTTACTATACAAATCATTATATTGTCACTCAAAAAACACACACCTATCAATTGATTCCATTAGTTTAGTTTGAGCATTCAAAAGAGTATTAGTTCAGATGACGACTTCAACTGAATATTCTAAGAGGGAAATTTTTACTGCTTACATGTGATGACACTTTGAAATAGCTACGCACACGTCTCTGTGAGCAAATTATCAGGGGGATCGTGTTCTTTCTGCTGGAGCTGAGATGGCAGTGAGCTGCACTGAGACCCTTTGTGAGCCAGGTCTCACTCGTGGCTCATGGTGCAACAATGTTGACGTAAAATAATATTAATAATCCTTGTATTTGATACAGAACCTTATCACGTCATTGAGACGTCTCAAAGCGCTTCGCAGGATAAACTGTAAAGTGAATTGATTGTGTATTTTGTGGGCAGAACACGGCAGCCAATTGCGCACAGCAGCGTCCCACAAACAGTTGTGGATTGAGCGACTAAATTTTATTTTTGAAGGGATTATTACACTCAGAAAGCCAAATCCGCCAATCAACTAACAACCAGGTTCCTACCTCCTGCGAGGTAAATAGAGGCGTGTGGAGTAGGAAACTTGCCTAAAGTTTTGCCCCGCCTGGGAATCAAACCCGGGTTCTCTCGCTTGCGAGGCGCGTGCTCTAACCACTGAGTACGGGACTCCAACAACAACAAAATTACAGTTATATGGTGCCCTTCACGTCGGAAGGACACGAACAGGTGTGTAGGAAGAGGTGCGTTTTGAGTAGGGACTTAAGACAAGGTGAGACGGAGTAACAGAGCGAAGGAGTTCCAGGGGTGAGGGGCTGAGCTACTCACCAGAGGAAAGTGTAGGAGACAATACTGTCAGAGGCAGCTCAGGAGCTCTAGGTAAACTCTTGTTTGCAACTGAAACACACACACAAAGACGATCAATTTTTACAAAGAACAGAAGAATACAGCAACCTCTGCAGTACAAGGAGTATGTTTGAAAAACATTTCAGTCCAAGAGTGAGAGGAAATATAGCAATTCTCCAGTTCGGTTCCCAGTAATTCGACCAATTCACAGTATTTCCCCAAGAGTGAGGTTCAGGGTGTGAGCCCAGTTCCGTGGTGGGTTAGACTCTAGACTACTTCACAAGCTTTGCGGGCTACACACTTAATATAGATGCATATGCTTAATGATAACTCAAAATCAAGTCTTACACTTGTCCATGCATAAAATAAAGTCTATGTAATTGACATTCATTAAAATTAGGTTAGATAAAAACAACTCACTGAGGAGACATTTATTCGATTATTTATTCATTCAGTCAGATATTGATGAGAATGTGAGACGCTCACTCAATAGGAAGAATGAAAGCACTGATGTGCGTTAACCAGACAATTGAATTCAAGCATCGTCTCCGTTGTTGCGATGCGGAGTACTGCTGCAAGGTGGTGATCAATCATCACAGATCCATGTTTTGATTTATTGAATTTCATCACAGAAAATGTCTCCTCCCATACGTATGTTATCCAAACAGCACAAGCATCCTCCGAGCATGAGCTTTTATTTTTGGAAAGGTATATTCATTAACAGAGGCGTAAAAACTGGGAAGCGGCGCTGATTTGAATTGCTCTGTAAGCAATGGATCACATTGAAGGAAGATCGATAAGCTTGAGTTGGAAGTCAAATGGGGCTTTGTCAACATCAAATGAGAAAGGTGAAGAGACTAAAGAAAGGTCATTTTCGATCAAATTGAAATCCTGGAATCGGCGAGAAAATTTGGCATGAAAGTCAAGTAGTGACAAAGTCTACTTTTTAAGGCTTTGATCGTAAACAGTAATCTACTGCAAAGTTGGAAAGTGGGTGAACTGCCTGTTTCCTATCTGACACAATAAAATAAATAATTTTGTCATAAATGACTTAACACTGCAATACACATCGTGCACACAGGCACCTTTCTGAAGTATCAACCATACGTTCCTTTATAAATTTTCCTTCAGAGAATGATTTCCTCTTTTTGGTGATTTCGTGTGCCATCACGTAACTCACTGTTGTCATCTCATCCTGGGATGCAAATTGTTTTGTGAAAACGCTTTGCTCTTTTTACATTCGAACAACCATCTCATCAGCTTTCTTTCCTTTTTCTTCGGCAGAAACATTCTTATATTTGCAAGCATGTTTGCTCTCAAAATGGCGATTCAAGTTGTAGTCTCTGAGCACTGCCACTCTTTCTTTGCAAATTAAGCGCACAGCTTTTCCACCCACACTGGTACAAAAATATTTAGAAGTCCATTCTTTGCTGAATATTTGGCCTTCAGCGTCCACTTTCCGCTTCTTTGATAAACTCATTTCGAATTAACGTCCTCTTCAGTGAAAAGTATTGTCGAGCGCCTGTTTGAAAATTTGCCGATCCGTACATTTCTGACGTCGGCCTGATTCAACACTTAAGGGAGCGTGCGCACAACTAAGCCGTGTGATTGGCTGATGTTCCCGGTCTGATTCAAATGCGAAATTTGTGGAGAAAAAAACTAACGACTTTAGCAATTAAAAATCGATGCTGTGACAAAAGTAAGAAACTTAAGGGACGCATTTAAAACTGATCCTGTCTGGGTCTGAACAAACTATAATTTTTTCTATCGGTAGACACAATGATGGACCGGATAGAATCATTTGGCTGGTTGGATATGGCCCGTGGGCCGTATTTTGCCCACCCCTGCTCTAGAGACACTCACATCCAGCATCAAACCCCAGCCCCCAACCAATAAAAGACAGCATTGGCACCCATTCTGATCTTAACAACCTCGAACCTCGATTCACACTTGTACTGTACAGCAGCTTTTATGTTGGGAGGAGTGAATAGGTATCTACTTTAGGCTTCGGGCTCCGCCACTGTTAAGCGCTCCGAGACGCCGTTCGGCATGAAGGGTGCTATATAAATGGAAGTTGTTGTTGTCGTTGTCGAGTTAATGCTGTGTTTGATCTCAGCCTGAAGGCCAGAGTGACAAGCTAAATGTAGCAGTTCTCCATTCGGCCACCGGAAGGCGATGTGCCCTCAGCGACGGGAGCACATTGTGTGAATAAAGACTATTTCACTCCAATCAGAACCGTAGATAAGTGCGAACCTGTTACTGTCCACGTGATGCTCCTCATTAAACCGAAACCTCACGTTTCGCTACCCTGGGCCGTTTGGAATGTAGGAACAGGAGGAGGCCACTCAGCCCACCTCTCACTCACCCCCACCCTCCACCCCTCTTGATTCCAACCACCAGCTCGGGTGCAAACCCTTAACCGCCCCTGGCCCCTTGTGACGTCCTCCCGACGTGAAAGACTCTGTATAAACGTCATTTGTTATTGCTGTTGTTTCACAAGGAATCGCTGTCCTGTGTGGTGACCGTGTATTTGTAGGTGTAACAACAACAACAACACAATTACAATTATAGAGCGCCTTTCACGACAGGAGGACGTCCCAAAGCGCTGTAACGGAGGCGAGCAGAACGGGGGACTGACCTATGAAGTAAGTGGCGATACCCGACTGGATGGTGCCACTGAATGGGAAGCTGATGACTTGCTGTGGGAACGAGCAGGACGTGATCAGCTGGATAACCCCTGGGCTGAGAGGCAGGCCGCTCAACCCATTTCCTGAAAGAAACAAATAACAACAATAAATAACATTTATAAGGCGCTGGACAGTCAGGGATTTGGACCCAAGCTGGGAGTTGGGATCAGGAGGGATGGAGGGCAGGGAGGGTGGGGTAGGAGGGTGCCCAAAGGTGCTGTCGAAGAGGAGGATCTTGACGCAGGAGGCAAGGGAGGGAAAGGACTGTGGGATGGAGTTCCAGAGGGTGGGGGCAGAAAGGCTGAAGGTCCCACCGCTGACGGTGGGGCGCGCCGGGTGGGGGACATGAAGCAGATCGGAGAACGCTGAACGGAGAGAGCAGACAGATCGGTGTGGAAGCTGAACCCCTGGAGTCAGGAGTCACTGGGTGTGAACAGACACAAATCCATGTACCCACAGGCTGCGGAGACTCAGTCACTGGCTGCCCTGGTTTCTGATGTCTATCGATTATTCGGTTAGTCCAAGCCCCGTCCACTAACTAGTAGCACAGTCAGACAGTCATTGGTGCGGTTTGGTGGGTGTAAGAATCTGCTGGAGCTCGTACAGACCTAGGCTGGTGGAGGGGCTCACTGGGTGCTGAGTGTCTGCGGTGGGCGGGATCGTAGGAAGGGCTTCTGGCCCTGGAGAGTAGCTCATTGACACAATGCTGTCTGGTGTCTCTGTCTCTACAGCACATCCTGGAGAAACGAGCAGGGCCTCCACATCTAAAACAAGGATGGGAGAGATTATTGCCACATCTGTCAGTGTGTCCTGCAGAAACCCGTCAACCAGCAGCTCCGGAACTGCAAATTCTGATCATCCAGAGGTAACCTTGCTTTATTCTACAAATTTAGCATGCTCGCCTCACAAGTGAGAGGACCTGGGTTCGATTCCCAGGTGGGGTGAAACCTTAGCAAGTTTCCTTACTCTACACGCCTCTGTTGACTTAACAGTAAGTAGGAACCCGGTTGTTAGTCGATTGGCGGATCGCTTTCCGGGGTAAATAATCTCTTAAAAAGAATAATAATTTGGTTTCTCAATCCACGACTGTTTATGGGACACTGCTGTTCTCAATTGGATGCCACATTTTGCATAGTTAATCCACTTTAGAGTATATTCCTTGAAGCGCTTTGAGACGTCTCAAAGATGTGATAAGGCACTATATCAAATATGAGGATTATTATTGTTATCATCATAATTTACAATGATTTTATTTGACTTGTGCATCATCTGGGCTGGGACTGACTGTGCAAAATGTACAGTTACTGCACTCTGAACGTGATGGACAGATATCGTGCTGGTCAGTGTGGGGTTGGTGCTTACCGGGTAGTATCTGTGATGGAACCTCTTCTCCGGGGGAGGGTGACTCTCGGCAATTCACCTTGTTTACTTCAGTGGCTTCAGCATCAGGTTCTGTTCACCCAGAAAAGAACACGAAGTGTGACCACATAGGAGATGGGCTCAGCGGCCATGTTTTTAGCCACTACTCCCCGAAGCTTTGGAACTCAGGAACTCTGAGGCACATATTCTTCCCCTCAGTCGCTGCAATGGAGTGACTATACGAGCTCAACGTCACAATGTAGGGCCTGAACCCACTACGTTCTGACTCAGAGACAGCAGCGGTTAGCGAGGAAGCCGGGCTGACACACCACAAGCGAGGCGGTTAAGCAATGTGTAACAATGAGAGGGGCAGCAGGAAGGACCTTCTTACCTGCTCCTGAAGGCTTTGGCTTTTTGATGCTCGTGGCCTGGGTGATGGTCTCTTGCTCCTCTGTGGGGCTGGAGCTGCTGGTCGCTGTAGTGAAAGATGAGCCTCAGCATCAAGCAGCAATGGCTGACACCAACCCTCCAGCTCAGCCCAGGCCTCCCTGGGGCATCGCAGTCACCCCGCAAATGACACGGCAAATCAGGGCTGGAAGAGGCCATTCAGCCCATCCAGCCCGTTCCATGGCCCTCGCAGGACATTCTCTGCTAATGCTGCTCACTTGCGCCATATCCCTTAAGTGTCTCTCCATCTCTCTCTCTCTCTCTCTCTCTCTCTCTCTCTCTCACTTCCCTCCACTGACTGAAGTCCCACGACTGCTCTTCTGAACCTCCTAATGTTTGCTCTCAGACCAGTCATGCCAGCCTCGCACGTGCTGCTAGTGCCCAGGGTGACCATGGAGCCTGGGGCAGTGATGTCCAGGAGCCCAGGGGGAGGGGAGGCCAGGATCCTCAGCTTTTCAGTCATCCCGTTTGGTAACCAACAACCAAGATTGACGGGAGGAAATATCCAGTGCATTAGAGCACATGGGCTAACGTTGCCTTCATTGTTTGACATCAGCGCAGAACAGACCTCTCTCTATCTCTCTCTCTCTCTCTCCACCCAGGGCAGAGCCGACCTCGGGGCTTCCTTGAGGGTGTGGGAGGATCTTACCTCTCTTCCTGCCTCTCCTCCTTGTGCAGGGAATGCCCGGGGAACTCTGGTCTGGGAGTTGATCATCTGCGGAGCACGAGCTGTCGTCTGTTAGTGAGAGATTCACAAACTGTCATTGAACTCCTCTCGGTTTTCTCGTCAGCCTAAAACGCTCACTGGTCAGGACATAACCACCAACATAAGAACATAAAACAACAACAACAAGATTACATTTATATAGCACCTTTCACGTCAGGAGGACGTCCCAAGGCATTGGACAGTGTACAGCATTTCAGACCCGAGTTGGGGTCAGGAGGGGAAGGGAGGGGAGGGGGAGGGGTGAGGCCGATGTCACGGTTGAAGAGGAGGGTTTTGAGGCGGGACTTGAAGAAGGCTAAGGAGGGGGCGAGGTGGAGTGATTGGGGAATGGGATTCCAGAGGTTGGGAGCAGAGTTGCTGAAGGCTCTCCCGCCAATGGTGTGGCGGGTGGGTTGGGGGACGTGGAGCAGACCGGAGCCGGCTGAGTGGAGGGAATGGGCGGGTTGATTGGGGGTTAGGAGGTAGAGTAGGGTGAGGCCATGGAGGGCTTTGTATGTGAGGACCAGGATCTTGAACTGGATCCTCTGAAGGATAGGGAGCCAATGGAGTTGGGCGAGAATGGGGGAGATGGGGTCACGGTGTTTGTTGTGGGAGAGGACACGGGCTGCAGAGTTCTGGATTATCTGTGGAGGGAGGAGTTGGGAAGGCCGACACGCAGGGCGTTTGCATGGTCGAGCCTAGAGGTGATGAAGGCATGAACAAGAGTTTCAGCGGCCTGAGGGGTGAGGTAGTGGCGGAGTCGGGTGATGTTACAGAGGTGAGGGAAGGCAGAGCGGGTCATGGCTTGGATGTGGGGAAGAACAGACAGTTGAGGGTCAAACAAGAACACCTCGGTTCCTGACTGGCTTTGGTGAGTTGTAGTGTGCGACCATGGAGGTTGATGCTGCCAGAGCCTGAGGTGCTGAGGCACTGGTGAGAGACAATCAGGAGAGCCTCAGTCTTGTTCACATTCAACTATAGGAAATTTGCCCTCGTCCAGGACTTGATGTCCGACAGACAGTCTGACAGGACAGCAGTGGTCCTGGAGTTGAGGGTGGAGGCAGAAAGATAAGAGTTGGGTGTCATCCACATACGTATGGAAGTTGACCCCATGTCTGCAGATGATGTCACCAAGGGGGAGCACGTAGATATTAAAGAGGAGAGGGCCAAGGACAGAGCCCTGGGAGACGCCAGACATGACAGTGTGGGACTGGAGGAGAAACCGTTAGAGGCAACAAAGTGGAGACGGTGAGAGAGATAGGATTCGATTCAGGCAAGGGCAGGTCCGCGAAGATTAAGTAAAGAGGGGAGGTGATGTATGAGGATGGAGTGGTCGACAGCGTCGAAGGCGGCAGAGGGGTCGAAGAGGACAAGGAGGCAGAGGGAGCCCTGATCACAGATGTTCAGAATGTCATTAGTGACTGTGACCCCCAGGGCTGTTTCCGTGCTGTGGGCAGCGCAGAAGCCGGATTGGAGGGGTTCAAAGAGGGAATGGCGGAAGAGAAAGGAGCGGAGCTGGGACGCGATGACTCGTTCCAGGACCTTGGAGAGGAATGGGAGATCAGAGATGGGGTGGTAGCTGGAGAGGAGGAAGGTTTTTTCAGGATGGGGGTGATGACGACTGTAATAAAAATGTAAAATAAATGCAAAATAAAAATATAAAAATGCTAGACGAAGAAAGACCACAGTCCATCCAGTTCCCCTTCCACCTTCCTGGCGGTCGCATGTACATATGTCCCAAACTCCTAAAATGTACTATATCCACAATGTTATTTCCCAAAAGAAAACTATCTCATCTGTGTTTGAAAGAATCAACACTTCCTGCTTCAACCGTCTCCCCAGGGAGCCTCTTCCACAGGTTCACTATTCGCACACTGAAATAGCGTTTGCGTAGATTCGTTCTGTATTTCCCCCACTTCAATCGGAGGCCGTGCCCTCTGGTTTTATTATTCTGGACATGTTGAAACAGCCTTTTGTGACCTATATTGGTTTGCCCCTTCAGAATCTTAAAGACAGCAATCATTTCTTGCCTCTCAATCTTCTCTTTTCCAGTGTGAACTTGCCAATATATATTCAATAACAATCCTTGCACTTGATGTAACACCTCCAACGCCTTGGGACTTCGTCCCGATATGAGAGGTGCTACGCAAATGCAGCTTATTTGTTTGCTTATCGCATCAGAAGGATGTGTCAAAGAGCTTCCCGGGTTTTCTGTGAAGTGCAGTGACTGTGCGTTGTGTAGGTGAACACGACAACTAATTTCATAGAATCATAGAATTGTACAGCACAAAAAGAGGTCATTCGGCCTATCGAGTCTGTGCGGCTCTTTGAAAAGAGCAATGTAATGTCAATCCCACTCCTCAGCCCTTTCCCCATAACCTGCAAACCCGTCCTCCTCAAATACCCGTCCACCGCGTTTTTAAAAGTAGTTATCGAATCGGCCTCGACCGCCCTTTCAGGCAATGCGTTCCAGATTCGAACAACTCGCTGCGTGAAAAAATTTCTTCTCACCTCCCCTCGGCTTCTTTTAGAGACTATTTTGAATCTGTGACCTCGAGTCACCGACACACCCACCAGTGGGAACAGTTTTTCCCTTTCTAACCTATCAAATCCCCTCATGATTTTGAAGACCTCTATTAGGTCTCCTCGTAACCTTCTCTTCTCCAATGAGAATAATCCTAACCTCGCTAGCCTTTCCTCATCATCACGGTCCCTCATTCCTGGTACCATCCTCGTAAATCTCCTCTGCGACCCTTTCCAATGCCTTAACATCCTTCCTATAGTGTGGTGTCCAGAACTGGGCGCAGTATTCTAACTGAGGCCTAACCAGTGTTTATATCGGTTAATCATAACCTCCTGACTCTTGTACTCTATGCCCCTATTTATAAAGCCAGGTATCCCGTATGCCCTTTTTACAGCTGTATCTCCCTGTCCTGCCACCTTCAAGGATTCATTTACCTGCACCCCCAGGTCTCTCTGTTCTTTTACCCCTTATGATTGTATTACCGGCCTGTATTGCCTCCACTCATTCTTTCTACCAAAATGCATTACCTCACATTTCCCCACATTGAAATTCATTTGCCATGTGTCGCCCATTTTACCATTCTGTCTCTGTCTTCCTGCAGTTGGCTACTATCCTTCTCACTGTTTACCACCTTACCTAACTTTGTGTCGTTGTATCCAGTAACTTCCCACAAACAACCACGAAATGAGTGACCAAATGTATTTGGAGGTCAAGTGCAAGCAAGTACTGTGCGGTTGGTGGACGATTGCAAAAACTGACTGAGCAACCCTGCAAATGAGATGGAAACAGGAACCGAAAACAACTCCCTGTGGGTGGATTGTGAGAAGCTGTGTGTTTTCAGACCCGGTGCTGTCTGTGTAGATACATATGACCTGTCTCCTCCCCCCTGCGCAAGTGTAAGGATGGGGCTTCCTCCTGAACATTATCAGAGACACCATCCATTCATTAAACAGCTGTTCTGGGGGAGATTAAGGTCTAACAACACTGTTTCAAAGAAGTGTATGGCAGTGTGATTCAGTGGGTAGCGCTCTCACTTCTGAGTCAGAAGGTTGTGGGCTCAAGACCCATGGCCGGACTTTGAATCACATAGTCTAAGAAGATGCTCCCATGCAGCGCTGGGGGGGGATATTGCATTATCGGAGGTGCCATCCTTCAGATGACACATTAAGCCGAGGTTCCCTTTTGTCTGTTATTTCCTGACTGCAGGTGGATGTTGAAGATCGCACGGCACTAATTCAAAAAGAGAAGGGAGTTTCTCCCTCCTCAGTGTCCTGGCCAATAATTCCCCTAAATAAAATCGGTCACTCACTCCATGGCTGTTTGTGGGGCGCTGCTATGTTGCAAACTGGCTGCTGCGTTTCGCCCACAATATACACAGTCAATTCACTTTACAGTATATCCTGTAAAGCGCTTTGAGGTGTCTCAACGACGAGATAAGGCGCTGTATCAAATACAAGGATTATTATTATTATGATGAGAAGATTAACAAGTTCTCTAAAAGGTCCTTCTGTGTGGGCGAAATTTCTGTGTTTCTATGTTTATATTCTTTCCTCTTTCAATCTCGTTTCTCCAGGTGTCAGGCAAACCACCCAAGTTACCTGTTCAGAACCACCTGCTAAACTTGCCCGAAAGACAAAGGTCAGGATATCTCAAAGCACCTAAATGTCCTAAGAGCCTTGAGACACGATAGGCCAAATGGCCTTCTTCTGCACTGTAAACTTCTACGCGATCAAAAACCCGAAATTTTACCGAAAGTTCACCCAGATTTGGGCGATTGTGGTTGTGTGAAAACCCCCTGACAGCTTGCAGTCACACTGCCAAAACCAGCTGTGGCTCTGCCAGTAATCTCACTCCCTATCCTCTACCATCTCTGCTCCAACAACAGGCATGAGGTCAGGTGAATGAAGGAATTGCTTTAGAGGTCAGAGATCTCCAGTTTCCCCCCTACACACAAACACACGTCACGTATACCCACAGTGTCATAAACCTGTACTACCTGTTGTCTACTCTCATACTCTCTGCCCCATCCCCCACACTCTTGCCGCCTACTCTCATATCCCCCTGCTCCATCCCCCACACCCCTGCCATCTACTCTCATACTCTGCCCCTTACACCACACCCTGGCCCCCTATCTCCATGTCTCTGTTACTACTGAAGTGACTTACCATCACTGGGGTCTGTCGGAGCTCTGCACATCACAAACTCCTGGGTTTCCAGCAATAGATCGTTATCTGGAGAACACACAAAGAAACAAACGCTATTAATGTCCTTCGGATACAACATTAAATCGAGACCCCGTCTCTCTGTTCATGTGGACGTTAAAGATCCTGTACCGCTATTCGAAAAGAGAAGGGAGTTTCTCTCTCCCGGTGACCCGGCTAACAATCCCCCAAATAAAATTGGTCACTCACCGCATGACTGTCTGTCAGGTTTCACCCACAAAATGCATAGTCAATCCACTTTAGTATATGCTGTGAAGCTTTTTGAGACGTTGATGATGTGATAAGGTGCAAGGATTATTATAATAATACCTCACAGGCAGTACTGACAGAGGTTTACCATTGCAAACCATTGCACACAAAGGTGCTGTAAAAGAGGGTTCTCGAGAGCCCCATTTCTTAACAAGGAACTCCTTCATGTAACCAGAGGACTTCACATCATTTTGCCTACAAATTTAAGACCGGTTGCACAGAATTGGAGAAAATTGTTTAGTTCCTTTGCAATACTGTGATAAACCGGCTTCCAAATAAAGACGTCAAATTCTGCAGCATTTTAAGATTTAAAACAAAACAGTGATTATAATCATTCTTGTTTTTGATATAACACCCTGCACATCAGGAAGAAGTCTCAGAGCACTTGACAGGAAATACTGTAAAGTGTAGTTACTATGTATTCTGCAGGAAAATGCAGCAGCCAATTTGCACACAGCAATGTCCCACAAACAGCCATGATTTGTGTAACCAGTTTTATATGGAGCATTTTTGGACAGGATACCGGGAGAGAGAAACTCCCTTCTGTTGTTGAGCAATTGTTAGATCATTGTATAACTTACAGAGGAAAATATTTTCAGCCACCAGCTGGAAATAAAAGTAATTTTTGATCATATGACAGGGGCGGCAGGAAAAGACTAGTTATGAAACTTTTTTTTACTAACATTCATTTCCAACCTGCTCCAAGGCCTGACCACTTAATAATAATAATAATAATCCTTGCATTTGATATAGCGGTTTTCACGTCTTCTAGACGTCTCAAAGTGCTTCACAGAATATACTGTAAAGTGAATTGACTGTATATTTGTGGGTGAAACTCAGCAGCCAATTGCACACAGCAGCGTCCCACAAACAGTCGTGGATTGAAGTGAGCAATTTATTTTTTTCTTGAGGGATTATTATCAGGCATGTGGAGTAAGGAAATTTGCCCAAGGTTTCACCCTGCCGGGAATCAAACCCAGGTCTCTCGCTTGAGAGGTGAGTGCTCTAATCACTGAGCTACAGGACTCCACAAGTAGTCTAAGGAATTATAAAATAGGCACAAAAAAAAGATCTTTTCTCTATCCCAAAAGTCGATGGACACACCTCTGATAATTCAGCACTCGCTAGATATTTCAATGGACTGTCAGTCTAGACTATTAATCTCAAGACCCAACATTGGGCTTTGAGCTCACAACCTTCTAACGCAGAAGTGAGGGAGAAACAATTCCAACTGAGCCACACTGACATCCTAAAATACCAGAAAATCAGCACTATTTAAACATTCCATTAACCAAAGCAGTTGTTTTCTTTGAAATAGGCAAGACCCATTAAATGACCAAGAGCCTGAACAACAAAGTCAATAACAAAAATCATTGTCACATCTTAGGGATATCGATCAGATCCACTGGCATATCAAAGACTAGCACATTTCATTTATTTATTCATTAACATAGCCTGTTACTGGGAGCTCAGTGCCAGTCACAGTGCCAGTCTCTGTGCGTGTCTGTGTCAAGTGCCATCCCCAAGTCCCTTATCCAATACTCCTTCAAACCTCAGTCTTTCATTACCTGTCCTTATCCATAAATACAAGGATTATTATTATTACCTGTTTACTTCCCTCTTGAAACTCATCCAGGATTGAGATGTGCTTTATACAGATCATCTCAATCCTGTTTCTGATGAAACCATCAGAGGAGTCCTGTAGCTCAGTGGTTAGAGCACTCGCTTTGCAAGTGAGACACCCGGGTTCAATTCCCGGCAGAGGGCGAAACCTTGGGCAAATTTCCTTACTCCACACAGAGCCTAATAATAATCCCTCCAAAACCAAAAACAATAATAAATTGGTCATTTTCAATCCACGACTGTTTGTGGGACATTGCTGTGCGCAATTGGCTGCCGTGTTTCGCCCACAAATATATGGTCAATTCACTTTACAGTCTATTCTGTGAAGCGCTTTGAGACGTCGAGAAAACGTGAAAAGCGCTATATCAAATGCAAGAATTATTATTATTATTATCTTGGAGTTGGAGCTCTCCCCTATGAAGCCCACGTGTGATCTTGTTAGACTGAAGGTTTACATTTTGAAGAGAATAGTTTGGACAAAAAACAGGAACTCACCAAAGTACTGCTCCAAGGCAATTGTATTCAGAGGTCGTGGATCCTGCAAATACTTTAAAATCCCTTCTGTATGACAAACAGAGGATGGGTTTATAATTAGAATTGATGGACATTTGGATAGCAAATACGTACGCACAGCGCATTGAATGCCAGAAGTGTAATTACAAAGTTCACAGCTATACAACAAATCCAGATATGGAAGAAGAGACTCCATAAAAAATAAAAAGATGGTCACCTATTCCTTCCTCATATTGGTCCAGGCTTGTCCCCGGGTTAACGATATCATCCAAAATGCACATGTTCAGCTCACACTGATTAATGTCGAGATCTGAAATTAGTAACACGGAAACATACAGTTTTAGACATTAAACACAACAATAAATTATATTTATTCAGCGCCTTTCATGTCACAAGCATGTCCCAAGGAGCTGTACAGTGAAGAGTTTGCACCCGAGCTGGAGGTTGGGATCAAGAGGGGTGGAGGGTAGGTAGGGGAAGTGGGGGTGGGAGGGTGGCCAAAGAGGAGGGTCTTGAGATGGGCCTTGAAGGAGGTGAGGGAGTGAGTGGACGAGGCAGAGGGGATTCGGGGATGGTGTCCAGAGGGTGGGGGCAGAAAGGCTCAAGGCCCGACCGCCGATGAAAAGAAAATTAAAACTTAAAGAAAACAGTCCAAATAAAAACAATTAATCGCAGGGACACTCGCAGGAGGGCAATAACTGTCTCGTACAACTACACAGCACCTGCTGGTGGGGTTAATTCTGCCTCCTTGCCTGCAGGTTGGAGGAGCATTCCCACACAGACATGTGCAGCTGTGATCTTAAACACCAGTGATCAGTGTTGAGAGACTCTTAAATCCCTCGACTAATCGTCACCCTGTCCCACAGACAAAGGCCTCACATTGATTGAGAAGATTACAAGAGACGAATGTTCAAGGAATAGGTGGAGTCTCACTCCATACATCTCAGCCATTCCCACCCCAAACCGGGAGGAGCCCCATACCAGTGAGGATTACTGGTGGGAAAGTCCGAGGACTGGAATTCAAGAGTTTCCAAAGGAGATTCGAAGATTTGACAGATTGGAATATTTGACACATTTAATGGAAAAAGAGATTCAGTCAACTTCAAAACAAATCCAAAGATGATGCCAAAATGGATTCAAAAGATTGTAAGAAGGATTTTAGCAATAAATAGGCTGTTTCATTGGAGAGTTTGTAACAACAACTTGCAACAACTTGAATTCATATAGCATCTTCCATCAGGGTAGCGTCTCAGAACACTTAACTAGGACACACAAGTATAAGACAGCAACTGAGGAATCTAAAAGGGAATTTAGGAGGAAATACTTCTCGCAGAGGGTAGTGAGATTGTGGAACCTGCTGCCTGAAGCGGTGGTTGAATCAGATAGTGTAGATGCATTCAAGAGGAAACTGGACCTTCACATGAGGGAGAAGGGTACAGAAGGGTGTGGGAGGGAGTGAGCAGTGAGTGAAGACTCGTGTGCAGTATAAACACCGGCACAGACTGGTTGGGACAAGAGGCCTGATTCTGTACTGTACAGTCTGTGTAAATTCTTTGGAGATTCAGCAGTCAAAGAAGAAGGGAAACGCAGACAGACAAAACCTCCTCGATAGAAATTCTGCTATTAGGGGAAAGTGAAGACTTTTGAAGATCTTCATTAAATCGAACAAAGACGATAGACTCAGACAACAAAAGTCAAATTTCCTGTCAATTAATCAAGAACAGAACCCAAACAAGGCAAGAAGCCGCAAGATATGAGAAAGACTGACAAACCCAAAGTGAGGGATGATATCAGGACAGTTAAGAGAAAATGAAACTACCAATAATAAAGGAATGTACCTTTGTAATCCTGGTGTAGAACAATTTAACCATTTAACTGAAACTCTTGTTATGTTTGAATTTATTTTGTGCTCAGCTATGTGATGTTACCATACTTCTCACACTCATAACCTTAACATAAGAGAATAAAATACCCTCAGATTACAAGATTGGTTTGGATGAGGAAGGCCCTTCGGGCCCACTCAAACTCATCACCTACAAAACACCCACCCTACTGTTCCCCATCACAGCATCGAGGTGCCTTTTTAATGAGTGTCCTGGCCTCCCTTAGAGCAATGGACACCCCAAGGTCACTGTGACAGAGTGGAGCTGCCCACTCCATACCTAGAGGCAAAGTAGAGGAGAGCAACATTGCTTAAAGAAAAACTTCCTGGTGTCGTTGCTGAAGTTACCCCTTTACAACTCAAACCTGTGTCCTCTTAGTGTAGTGTTTCGGTGCATCATAAAGTATTCAAGCGGTCTGGGACGCTACCCTGGATGAGGGGTGCTATGTAAATACAAGACGTTGTTGCTGTTATTGATCTGAGTCTACTTTTTAATCCCATTTAAACGTTATACACTTCTGTGAGGTTCCTTCTGAGTCTTGTCTAATTGTTTCTCATAGCTCATTCCTCTAACACTGGACATCATCCTTTTGCTGTCCAGTGATTCAATGCAGCCCCACTGTCTTGTGGTTACCAGAACTGTGTGTAATACTATCGGTGCGATCTGACCAGAGCACTGTATAGCTTCAATGTGGTGTCCGGGAATCTGAACTCAACTAGTTTAGGAATATTGCCATGTTAGGCTTGTTTGAAGCTGCCTTGCATTACTACATCTCTTTCAGCTTCCCTCTTGGAAACTTCTATCCCATCCGTAGAGTATGTTTGTGTTTCCTATATGTAGTATTTGCATTTATCTGTATTTAACTTAATTTGCTAGTTAACAGCCCATGTGCAAACCCTATCAAGCTCTCTTTATAAGACATTTGCTGTCTCCTCTGATTCCACAGTTTTCCCCCAACCCACAAATCTGTCATCTTACACAGAATGGAATCCAGTTTATTAACACACTTGACGAACAAGAGGGTCCCAGTACAGACCCCTGAGGCACCCACTGAATACCTCCCCCCGCCCCCATTGTGACCTTGCTCCCCAACAAACCTCTGCTTCCTTCCCTTCAACCATTTATGAATCCACATCCATGATTGACTCCAAAGCTCTTCCCTCCACCTTGGATATTCTTGAGCATGGTGATGGGTTTCCATATGTGTCAGACATCCAGCTGACTCCCATTCTCCCCCCCACCAAAAAAAAATGTGTGTGTAAAGTGCCTGAGTATCACACCTGTTTCGTAAACTGAGTCTCCACACTGCCCGCTGATGATGGGCGAAGACATCTGCCGTGGTCCATAGTCATCCTGCAGCAAACCCAGAAAACTCAGGTCCTTCAGGAGCGGGAGCTCCACCAACTCGCTGTGGTTTCTCATCGCTGGCAAAACACAGAGCAGGACAGGCTGTCAATTCACATCAGCATAAAAAATAATAATAAAATAATATTAAGCTTTGCATTTGATACTGAGTCTTATCACGTCATTGAGATAAGGCAGAATTTAAGCACTTCACAGAATATAGCACCAAACAACAACAAATTACATTTGTACAGCGCCTTTCGTATCAGGAGGATGTCCCAAGGTGCTGGGCAGCCAGGTATCTGCACCCGAGCTGGTGGTTGGGATCAGGAGGTGACCAAAGGGACGGTCAAAGAGGATCTAGAGACCGGTCTTGAAGGAGACGAGGGAAGGGGTGAGGCAGAGGGATGGCGGGATGGAGTTCCATAGAGTGGGAGCAGAAAGGCTGAAGGTCCCCAATGGTGGGCAGGTAAAGGGGGCAATGTGAAGCAGGCTGGAGACTGCTGAGCGGAGGGAGCGGGCAGGTTGGTAGGGGGTTAGGGGGTCACAGAAGTAGGGAGGAGTGAGGACGTGGAGGGCTTTGAAGGTGACGACCAGGATCTTGAACTGTAACCTCTGAGTGATAGGAAGCCAGTGGAGTCGGGCAAGGATGGGGGTGATAGGGTCATGGAGCCTGGGGCGGGAGAGGACATGGGCTGTAGAGTTCCAGATGATCTGCAGCTTATGGAGGGAGGAGTTGTGGAGGCCGACCAGCAGGGAGTTTGCGTAGTCGATCCTAGATGTGATGAATGCGTGGATGAGGGTCTCGGCGGCCTGAGGAGGTGAGGCAGTGGTGGAGCATACTTCACAAACGTCCACAAAATATTATGATAATACTAACAATAATTAAAAGAACATGCACTTTATTATAATATAATCCTTTCATTTTATAATAATAATAATAATACTTGCAGTCCTTGCTATAATAACCCTTGCATTTGATGTAGCACCTTTCAAGTCAGGAGGCCAGAAAGAATCTCTCTTAAAATAGCCAGCACAGATACAATGGTCCGAATGACCTTCCTCTGTGCCGTGTGTAAATTCACTGGACATCTGAAAACAGCAAGCAGTTACCCCAACGCATACTCTGGAGTCCCCAAGCCTTGGCTCTGCGCCAACCTGCGCTTAATACTTTCCGGAATCCGGTAAGCAGGAAGCATCCCTCCAGGTAGAGGGGCTCATTCCATTCCAACAATCCATCTCTGGAATTTCCATGTGTAGGTGGGATGCATGGAATTACCTGCTCAGTTTGGATACTTTTAAGCATGGGGATGGGTTTCTGCTCGTGCCAGACACCCAGTTGAGCCTCCAACCCCACCCGACCCCCCCCAAAAAGTCCCACAAACAACCAAGGAGTGAGCAACCAATTTTATATGGGGGATTTTCGGTCAGAAGCCTGTGAGAAACTCCCTTCTCTTTCTCAATATTAGCATAGGATCTGTAACATCTGCCTGAACAAGTAGATGGGGACTCGGTTTTAACATCTCAGCCAACAATGCGGCACTCCCCCAGCACTGCACTAGCATATCAGCCTAGACTGTGAGCTCAAATACCTGATGAGGTACTTGAACACAGAAACTTCTGTCTCCAAGGTGACAGTGTGAATGGCTGACACACAAAATACCTAAAGATATTTCACTCTGGAGTAGTGTTAGAGGACTGGAGGATAGCTAATGTTGTACCCAGGGAACTATAGACCTGTCAGATAACATCGGTGGTAGGAAATTAATGGAATCCTTACTGAAGGAGGTAATAGAAAAATATCTAGAAATGGAAAACATAATAAAGAATAGTCAGCACGGAAAAGGAAGGTCATGCTTGACCAACCTCATTGAATTTTTTGAAGGAGTAACAGAAAGAGTAGACAAGGGGAATGCGGTAAATGTAATATATTTAGATTTCCAAAAGGCGTTCGATAAGGTACCACATAATAGACTAATGTATAAGGTCAGAGCACGTGGAGTCAGGGGAAAAATAGCTTAATGGATAGCAAACTGCTACAAAACAGAAAACAGAGAGTAGGGGTAAAGGGGAGCTACTCAGACTGGCAGGGGGTGGGCAGTGGTGTTCCACAAGGATCGGTATTGGGACCACTGTTGTTCACAATATACACTAATGATTTGGACTCAGGAATCAGCAGTACAATTTCAAAATTTGCAGACGACACCAAATTACAGCAAGATATTAATAAGCTTGCTGAATGGGCATTTAATAATAATAATCCTTGCATCTGATATTGCGCTTTTCACGTCGGGAGAGCGTCCCAAAGCGCTTCACAGAACACACTGTAAAGTGAATTGACTATATATTTGTGGGCGAACGCGGCAGCCAATTGCGCACAGCAATGTCCCACAAACAATCGTAGATTGAAAATGACCAATTTATTATTGTTTGGTTTTGGAGGGATTATTATTAGGCTCTGTGTGGAGTAAGGAAACTTGCCCAAGATTTCGCCCTCTGCCTGGAATTGAACTCAGGTCTCTCACTTGCAAAGCGAGTGCTCTAACCACTGAGCTACAGGACTCCACAGGTATATATACAGGTATATATACACAATTCACTAAAAGTAGCAATGCGGGTTAATAAGGCCATAAAAAAGGCAAACCAGGCATTGGGGTTCATTTCTAGAGGGATAGAAATGAAAAGCAGGAAAGTTATGGTGAACTTCTATAGAACCTCAGTTAGACCACACCTAGAATACTGTGTGCAGTTCTGGTTCCCATGTTATAGAAGGGATGTAGAGGCACTGGAGAGGGTGCAAAGGAGATTCATAAGGATGATCCCAGATCTGAGAGGTTATACCTATCAGGAAAGGCTGAACATGTTTGGACTCTTTTCTCTTGAAAAGAGGAGGGTGAGGGTGACCTGATGGAGGTCTTGGGAATTCTAGGGTCCCTCAAGCCCTAGTTTTTGTCAACCTGTGCTCAATACTCCCCAGAATTCGGTAAACGGGATCGCTCCCCCAAGAGAGTACACACTCCATTGCAGACTCAGGAAAATCTTCATATGTAGGTGGCAGAAACATTGGGAATTCTCTGTCTAGTTTGGAGACCGGTGAGCATGACGATGGGTTTACCCACGTGTCAGACACCCGGCTGATCCCCCCAAAAAAATCAGTAACATGAACATGGGAGAGAGGATATAAGGTGCATTTTGCTCTTAAATCCTCTCTCACATTGACAAGGTAGCGGTCATTACACAATGAAATGTCTTAAACGTCTGCCACAGTGCAGCAGCACAACAATAACAACTTGCATTTATATAGCGTCCTTCACGCCGGGTGACATCTCAGAGCGCTTAACAATGGTGGAGCCCGAAGCCCAGCCAGGGGAAGGGGGAAGGTGACCATAGGCCCGATCGAAGAGGAAGGAATGGAGGGATTTAAACACTAGAGTGAGGATCTTGAAGTGGATCTGCTCTGTGACAGAGAGCTGGAGTTTGGCAAGGACTGGAGTAATCGGGGTACGGAGTTTAGTGTGGGGGAGAATGCAGGCGGCGGAGTTTTGAATGAGATGAATTTTGTGAATAGTGGAGGAGGGGAGACCGGTGAGGAGGGTGTTAGAGTAGTCCAGCCGAGAAGTGACAGACGCATGGACAGGGGTTTCAGCAGCTTTTGGGTTGAGGTATTATCAGAGACGGGCAATATGGTGGAGGTGGAAGAAAGCGGTGCTGGGCAGGGACCGGATGTGGGGGTGGAAGGATAACTGGGGATCAAACCTGATGCCTAAGTTGCACACGGGTTTGGAGAGTTTTAAGCACAGGTCGGGTAGGTTGAGGAGGTCGGAACCATGAGACAGAAGATGTTGACAGGAGCCAAAGAATATGGCTTCCGTCTTGTTGACGTTTAACTACAGAATATTCGCGCTCATCGAGCTCTTGATGTCCGACAGACAAGCTGACAGCACATCAGGGGATTGGGGGTCGCAGCTGGAGGTGGAAAAGCAGAGTTGAGTGTCATCCGCATACATGTGGAAGTTAACCCCGTGTCTGCGGATGACATCACCGAGAGGGAGCATATAGATGAGGAAGAGAAGGGGCCAAGGATGGATCCCGCAGGTGACCAGTTGGAAGCTTGAAAAAAAGCCATTTGCAGAAATGTAGTGCTGGCGGTTTGTAGGGTAGGACTCGAACCAAGCGAGTGCAATCCCACCGAGGTGGATGATGGAGGACAGGCAGAGGAGGAGGATGGCGTGATCGACTATGTCGAATGCGGCGGAGAGGTTCAGGAGGACGAGGAGGCAGGGGGAGCCCTGGTCACGGATAGAGAGGATATTGATTGTAACTTTAACGAGCGCTGTCTCTGTACTGTGTGCAGGGCAGAAACCGGACTAAAGGGGATCGAGTAGGGTGTGGGGGGAGAGGAGTGCGCAAAATTGGTTGGCAACAACGCGTTCCAGAGCTTTGGCAAGGAAGGGCAGGTTTGAGATAGGGCGGTAGTAGCCGAGGTTGGAGGGATCGAGGGTAGGTTTTTTAAGGAGGGGGGTGATGACTGCGGTTTTGCGCGGGAATGGGACTGATCTGAGGAGAGAGACTGTTTAATAGTGTCTGCCAGCAGTGGGCAGAGGAGGGGGAGCTGGGTGATCAGCAGTTGGGGGTGGGGAGGGGGTCGAGGCAGCAGATGGTGGGTTTCATTGTGCAATGAAAGCAGCACTGGAAATGAGAAGTGCAAAGAAACCACAACTGAAACTAAAGACAGCAAGGCGGATCTGAGATGAGATATACCTAGATTTGACTATGTCAAATTAGTCTTATCCTAGTCATCCGTTTCAACTGCCAAATTCTGTTACCATTTATCGTGCATCAGGCACACACTCCAAGTATAAGTCAATAATAGAATAATACAGGGTGCTACACATAGTGAAAAATACTGCTCGTAGCAGTATACTAGCGCTCTCTCTCTCACCTCTGAGTCAGAAGGTTGTGGGTTCAAAGTCCCAAGTCGGGACTTGGAATTACATTGTCTAAGCTGACACTCGAGTACAGTGCTGGAGGGCTGTTGCGCTGTTGGAGGTGTCATTCTTCGGATGGAGGTCCCGTCTGCCTATTCAAGTGGATGTTAAAGATCTCATGGTGCTATTGAAAAAGGTGTCCTGGCCAACAAACCCCCAGATAAAATTGGTCACTCACTCCACAACTCTTTGTGGGACACTTCTATGCCCAACTGCCAGCTGCACTCACCCACAAAATACACAGTCAATACACTTTAAAGTATATCCTGTGAAGCTCTTTGAGACATCTCAAGAACATGATAAGGGGCCATATCAAATGCAAGGATTATTATTATCTGGCTCAGTAACTCTGTTCTTTTTTTAAAAAATAGTCTTTACTGTTAAACTTCCAGCTCAAACCGGCAGTGTTTGGAACCCTGGTTGAATTCTTTGGTTAGAGCACTCGCTTCGCAAGCAAGAAGACCTGGATTTTATTCCTGGGCAGGGCGAAATGTTAGGCAAGTTTCCTTACTCCACACGCCTCTGTTTACCTAGCAGTAAGTAGGAACCCGGTTGTTAGTCGATTGGCGATTTGCTTTTCCGGGGTTAATAATCCCTTCAAAAATAAAAATAAATAAAAAAGAAATAATAATTTGCTCACTCAATCCACGACTGTTTGTCCGGCTCTGCTATGCGCAATTGGCTGCCGCATTTTGCTCATAAAATATACAGTCAATTCACTTTACAGTACATTCTGGGAAGTGCTTTGAGATGTGATAAGGTGCTATATCAAATGCAAGGATTATTATTATTATTTCTACAGACCACTCAGAGACTGGCCTATTCTGTCCTCCACCCACCAACTCCCCACACCCCCAGGTCCACACTTCATCTCCTGGAATAAGGGGAGATACACCCTGATCCATAAAGACTTGCATAATAATGAAAACAACAATGCTTTTATTTTCATTCCATAAAGCTCCTTACCAAATCATTCAAATGTCTCAAAAGCACTTCATAGGATATACTGTAAAGTGTAATGACTGTGCATTTTGTAGGGGCACACAGCAGCCAATTTGTCCACAGCAATGTCCCACACTCAGCCATGCAGCGAGTGACCAATTTTACCTGGGAGATTTTGGCCAAGAGACTGTCTTCTCACTTCTCTATTTGAATGATGCGTGGGATCTTTATCGTCCACCTGAACAGGCAGATGGGACTTTGGTTTAATGTCTGATCCAAAGGATGGATCTCCAACAATGCAACGCTCCTCAGTATTGCTCAAAGCCTCAATGTCCCAAATCATCCATCGTCATGTCTCTGCCTTCCAGCGCTGCATGCTTCCATCCCCACATCAACATTATTTATCACTTCCTAAAGCTACTGTTACCACAAATCCATTTATTTGGTTTTAACAATTGTTCGACTGAGCTCCTCCGCATCTGCTTCCTGTTTGATAGTCTGACCGCTACAAGCATGTTCACTCCAAAGCTGAAAAACTCTTTCCCAAAGACCACAGGGTGTTTGAGGACAGTGCTAAATTATGATTATAGACATGTACAGAACTGTCAGCCTGGCTCAGAGGGTTGTGGGTCACTCACTCCATTGCTGCTTTAGGTTCTGCGTGGTTCAAGAGAAGACATCGAGGGTATTAATTGGAAAATACAAGGGATATCAGTCCCAATCATTGATTCTTATTGGTACCCTGGGGTTATGGTGCACAGTAAATTCAGACGTTGCACAGAAAAGGGGCGAAGGACACTCTGGTCATGTTCTTCTCTCTTCCAGGACAGCAACATAAGAAATAGGAGCAGGAGTAGGCCATTTGGCCCCTCGAGCCTGCCCCGCAATGTCCCAATGCAGGTCAAACTTATGGCTTTCAAGACCTGTGTGCAAACAGTCCTCCTTTATGGATCTGAGCTCCTGGGGATGCAGCGAAGTTGGCTTCCGCCGACCAATTTGCAAGGTCCAGCATCAAGCAGTGAGGTGGATTTGTGGCAAATACGGGAAGTGGCTGTAGGGAGGGAGGTTCTCCAGCCTACACTGACCTGTTGCTAAGCACTCTGGAGGTGGAGTTGCCTTCACAACAGGTGGTGCTGAGTAAGCCTGGTACGCGGCATTGAACTTGGACCTTGAGAACAGCAAGAAGCCTGACACTTCACAAGTTGTCCACCCACCAGATGCCCTCCAGGTAGCTGATGAGGAAACTCTTGAGATTTGGGGCGACAACTGCTGGAAGGCATTACCTGGCATCTGAATTCGTGAACACACGTTTGTATATCCAGCACTTGGAAGCAGGGTGGTCGAAAGTACAGTTGAAGAGGAGGGTCTTCAGATGGGTCTTGAAGGAGGCAGGGAGGTGGCAAGGCGGAGGGACTGCGGGATGGAGTTCAAGAGGGTGGGGGCAGAGTGGCCGAAGGCCCGCCCGCCAATGGTGGGCCAGGCGAGACGGGGGGATGTGAAGCAGGCCAGAGCCTGCTGAGCGGAGGGAGCGGGCAGGTTGGTACAGGGTTAGGAGGTCACAGAGGTAGGGCCATGGAGGGCTTTGAAGGTGAGGACCAGGATCTTGAACTGTATCCTCTGAGTGATGGGAAGCCAGTGGAGTCGGGCGAGGATGGGGTGATAGGGTCACGGAGCCTGGTGCAGGAGAGGACACTTATTCCAAGGCACTGCTGATTTTCCATGTGTTGGTGGGATGCATGGAATTCTCAGTCTGGTTTGGATACTCTTAAGCATGGCAATGGGTTTGTGCATGTACTCAAAAAATTCAGCATTCCACGATACTACAGAAGACGGTGTGAATGATATTCATGCATATAAATGCATGTTATTTTGGTTTATAGACAGGATTTGAGGAGAATTCTTTCCTCCATTGTCTCAAACTATCTTTATTGCTTTATCTCTGTCACGAGAGAGAAAATGAATCTCTCTCTAAAGAGGAAAGTGAGCTGAAAAGGAAGCTGGTGTTTGCTCGGTCGTAGCAGAAATGAAGCCAGGTGCTTGTTTGCAGTTTTAGAAAATAGCCTTTGTCACGTGGCTCTTGTCTTAAGATAGTTTTAGCTACAGTGGCCTAGGATTAACGCTGCATGTGACAGAACTGCCCGTCTCAGAGCTCAGGGTTTCTTTCTCATAGCGAGCCTGGCCCTCTCCTTCCCCATTTTCAGGTCCAGTCTGAAGACCTTCCTCTTCGACTGTACCTATGGTCATCTCCCCCTGGCTCGGTGTCGTGTTCCGTCACTGTCAAGTGCTCTGGGACGCTATCCTGCGTGAGGGGCGCTGTGCAAATGCAAGTTGTTGTGGTAAGGTTTGCGATATCACAACAACAAACAACAACAAATTACATTTGAATTGCAATATGGATATACCTTTATATAAGTAGATAAATGCAATGTTATTGTTGTTGAGATGGCCAGTGCAATCGGTGACTTCATTGCAAACCCAGCATGTGACTCCTTCACACAAATCAGTGGCAAGTCAGAAAAGTCCCTATAGGTTTCTGACTGTGTCTCAGCATCACAGCCTCCACCTTAACCTGTGCCGTTTAAGGTCTCGAGCCAGATGTATGGCAGAGCAGCGAGGCTGATGTTGACCTCAATTGACTCTGTCTCCTTCTCACCACAAGCGACAGAGATCAGAACCTATCCCCCAACACATACACAACTAGCAAACAGGATACCTCAATGATCTGCAACCTTGTGACCTCCATCACACTCACACCTCCGCAGCCAGTGATATCCAAGACTTTTCACTTCTGGAGGAACATTCGGGAGCAACAAATCCCACCTACAGTTGTCATGATACATTAAAGCACGTGCTTTATTTATAAATGTGCACTCCTGTCCCAGAAACCAAGATGGTTACAGTATAACTGCCCACTTATGAACTGAAAGTAACACACCACAAGCCCACGTTAAACCGCTGGTAACATTAATAGAAAAGACAGCTCTTAAGCATACTGTTGCTCTTTTTAATTCAGTTGCACTGAGACTTTCGGTTTGGGGTGTCTGACACATGCAGTGCTGGGAGTTTACCGAACCTTACATCACTTGGATTTGGGTTCAAGCTCCAAGCCATGACCTTGAAATCAGACAATACAAACTGTCCTGAAGGACCTGTCCTAAAGGTGTGTGCATTGTTGGAGACACCATCCTTCAGATAAGATGTTAATAATAATAATAATATTAATGATAATGATAATAATCCTTGCATTTGATATAGCGCCTTATCACGTCTTTGGGGTGTCTCAAAGTGCTTCACAGAACATACTGTAAAGTGAATTGACTGTATAAAGCACTCTGAGACGCCATCCGGCCTGGCGGGCGCTATATAAATCCAAGTTGTTGTTGTTGTATATTTTGTGGGTGAAACACGGCAGCCAATTGGGCTCAGCGGTGTCCCACAAACAGTCGTGGATTGAGTGACAATTTTTTTTATTTTTTAAGGAACTATTACCCTGAAAAGTGATTCGCCAATCGACGAACAACCGGTTCCTAATTACTGCTGGGTAAACAGAGACGTGTGGAGGAAGGAAACTTGCCCAACGTTTTGCCCTGCCCTGGAATCAAACCCAGGTCTCTCACTGAACTACCCGACTCCACATGTTAAAATATGTCAAAACAAGATCCTAACCTGTTCAGATGGAGATTAAAAATCCCCTGACACAATTTGAAATGGCACTGTTTGAAAAGAGAAGGGAGTTTCTCTCCCCCAGGTCCCAGCCAGCAATCCACCAGATAAAATGCATCATTTAATTCATGGCTGTTTGTGGGACATTGATGTGTGAAAATTGGCTGCCGCATTCCGACAACAGAAATACACAGTCACTACACTTCACAGTAAATCCTGTGAAGCTATTAAATCAAACGGAAGGGTTAATTATCTGTAACAAAGCATTGTAGGTGGTTTCCTATTGGGGCTGACGTTACCAACGTTCAAATTAAAGCAAACGGCTCTCTGAACCTAGTTTCACTTTGCAAGAAAGGATCGTTGTTATTTACTGGAAATCAGTGAGAGGATCACAGAACCTCTCCTCTTCCTCTCCCTCCCACCGCATTGTCACCATGTCCAGGTTTGAACTCCCAAACTTCGCCCTCTCCAGCTCCACCCTACACAAGCTATAGACCATCCTGAACTCTACAACCTCCCCCACCACTAAACTTCGCGAGCTGATCAACCCCCACTGCCCTCCGCCCATCTACTGCAATAACTCTTAAATCCTTAATAATTAGTATTATTAAATAATTATTCAATTATTAAAAATGCAATTATTAAAAAATATTATTATCTACATTTGGCTCCAGACCCCAGCACAATGTTCTCAAGTTCCTCAATTTTGCTTTCCAATATCGCCACTGACTCACTCCAACCAACTTCTGCAAATTTGCTTCAAACTCTCCTGACCCTGGCCGCCACCTTCACCCACCCGCTCAGTAACCGCTTTGTCAACCCCCCACCCCGCCCGTCCCGCCGGGCTATCAACCGTTCTGCTCCCAAATCTCTGGAACATACCGGAAACACTCCGCCAAGCCCTCCCTCCCTTTACGATTTCAAAACCCCACCAGAAAACCTCTCCGTTTGATTTCGCTCTCGCCCCCACCCACTCCCCACCACCCACACCTTCTGGTTCTGGCAGATAAAATCAGTCTTGTGAAGCGCTTCGAGACGTTGTCCAGATGTGAAAGCCACAGGATATAAATACAGAGACAGGAGTAAGTTGCCACACTGCCTGGCAGGTACACTGGCCACTGACCAACAAAGCCAACAATAAAAGCAGTTGTCCTTAAGCTCATTCCTAAATGCTAAATGATTTTGAACCTCTACCTCTCCAGTCACCGCTCCCTCCCTCCCCTTTCTCTAAAGCGTCCAGTAACACAGCCAAGCCATGGCTTTCACCCAAACAAAAAAAATCACTGATGTGAATAATAATAATCCTTGCATTTCAGTTCGGATGCCATTAAGCCTGCTTATCACTGCAAAGAGAAGCGAAAGCAAGTTGTGTTCCTCACCTCAACCTGTCTTGTGTTTGACAGCTCGGGGAGTTAGCTTACACACACACACTCATCGACGAGCAAGATCTGACTTGATCTCTGGCTATGGGACAGTAGTAAGTGGCCACACTGCCTGGCAGGTACACTGGCCGTCGACCAACAAAGCCAACAGTAACGCTGCTCACATGCCCAGCATGGCTAGGTGGATGCTATGCCCTGGGCTACCTCACACATCACTCAAACACATACAAGAGAACGCTAATACAGGCAATGCAACAGAATGCCCTAGTGCAACAACAACTTGCATTTATATAGCGCCCCTCACGGTAGCGTCCCAGAGCACTTGAAACAGAGGAAGCACGCAGCAAAACTCCACTTATTACAAATGCAAGGCTTTGTGTTGCTAATGTTTATCTGTGAGGAAAGTAAAGGGATTTTCCAGTGTTCATCCAGGGGTTTGGCCAGGCAGCTCATTGCTTTGCATTTCCAAGATCTGCTACTCACAGAGAGCAGACCCCAGCCCACAGATCAGCCCCAACCCACCCCACCACCACACACACACACACACACACACACAGACTCAAAACCCCTCGCTTCACCTCCACCCAAACTTCCTACAGTCTCCAGCACAGGAGCACATGCTTGACACCTGCTAGAAGTGCTTTTAAAACAGCCCCGGGTTTCGCCAGAGAGTGATAGAAAAGTAAAGCATTGCACTTTACAAACTCTGGCTCCAATCCCTTGATACATAACAGTCTAGCGACAAGAGGGATAAAAGCAGGAGAGAGCGAGAGAGAAAGAGAGGAACATACCCTCAGAGTGTCCGGGAAGCTGCGCTGAGCAGGTTGTGCTGTTTCTCAGCACCAGACCCTGTTGTAGCACAGCCCACAGCATAGAAATGCCTCTTGCACTGGACTGACACTCGCCAGTTTATCAGAGAGGCAATGAGCCAAGTCTCTGTTTCTCTCTCTGAAGTGCTAAAGGGGTGGAGAGCTATTGAATTACACTTCACCAGTTTTACTGAGTTACATTTCCTCTTCAAGCTACATCACTTTTCGTATGCTGATGCTAATCCAAACAAACAACATCCGAATAATCACAGTGAATCTAATAATAATAATAATAATCCTTGCATTTGATATAGCGCTTTTCACGTCTTCTCGACGTCTCAAAGCGCTTCACAGAATATCCTGTAAAGTGAATTGACTATATATTTGTGGGCAAAACGCGGCAGCCAATTGCGCACAGCAGTGTCCCACAAACAGTCGTGGATTGAAATGACCAATTTTTTTTGAGGGATTATTATCAGGTGTGTGGAGTAAGGAAACTTGCCCAAGGTTTCACCCTGCCGGGAATCAAACCCAAGTCTCTCGCTTGCGAGGCGAGGGCTCTCACCACTGAGCTACAGATTAAAATATACAGATGTAAAATAGATTGTTACACGTAATATCACCGAGCTGGCTATCCCAAGTGATTGCATTGTAAGATTTTTTATTTGGGTCAGCCCCACGCTGAAGCCCATCACTGTGTTTGTGAGAATCCAAACCAATGTGAGATTTCCATGCATCCCACCAACACAAGGAGATGCCAGGCATAGACTGTTGGAATGGAAAGCGCACTCTCTCCCATAAGGGGAGGGACACATCCTCATTACCTAATTCCGGAAAGTATTACAAATTGACACTACACAAATGTAATCTTGTTGTTGTTGTCGTCGTTGTTGTATTAGGCGCTGGTTGGCAAGAGAAAAGGCTTCAGGATCCCAGAGTGTGCAATTGGATAACTGCTGGAGTCTAATCAGCTGAAAAAAAACGCATAGCTTGTCATTGATAGCACTGTCTGGCAAGCTTTCCGCTGCTTGTCCAGCTACAATCACCCTACATGTTAGGGCTTCGGCTTGCAGGGTTAACAGGAGCTGAGTGGGATGATTCCCTACACCCAGTGACTGGTCTGCCCTCCAAGTCCTGCCGTTGAGCCAGACTGGGCACCCACCTGGCTCAGGAACCAGACTACCAAGATCGTGGGCAACACAGCTCAGCACGTAAAGAAATAAGGAACTAGAGAAAATCAGGAAATATATCGATCTACGAATTGAATGCGGAGTCTGTGGGGATGTAAAAGAAACATACTTCCTGTAGTCATCGGTGCAACTGGGACTGTTAATAAGACTATTCCGAAATGGCTTGACAAAATACCTGGTAAGCAAAATATCAACCTCCTGCAAAAAGTAGCTGTTTTAGTAAGCTCAAATATATTAAGAAAAGTAACATTCATTCATATGTAATGCGACAGTATTACTGGTCTGGCTGACCATCACTGAAAACCATGTAGAAATGACCTCAACAGAGAGACTTAAAATTGTAATAACATAATAATAATAATAATAAAGTGGTTCCTGTGAAGCGTTTTAGGGAGTGCACCTGCTGAACAGAAATGGCACTGCATCAAATCGTAGACAATCTGAAACTTTTCATGGGGCCAAAAATACAAAATGCAGCTTTCTTAAACAATGTCTTAAATTCTGAAGACGACTTTCCGCACGTTTCTTTTTAATCACAGCAGAAAAAATAGCTTCAAAATGAAGGCAATTCCAAAAATTTCCCAGATTCCGTCTGTGTCCATGGACATTGCTGTTCGCAAATTGGCTGTGTGTTTGTCACTCCACTTCACAGTAAAATGTAGCTTAGTGGTTAGAGCATTTGAGATGACGTAGAGCAAGGGAGAGGGACATGGGTTTCCTTCGTGGAAGGGAGAACTTTTAGGCAAGTTTCCTTACGCCACATTCTTTGAGACGTCTCGAAGACGTGATAAGATATATCAAATGTAAGGATTATTATTATTATTAAATCGAGGTCCCATCTTCCTGTTCGGATGGACATTAAAGATCCCATGGCGCTTTTTGAAAAGGGAAGGGAGTTTCTCTCATCCAGTTTCCCGGCCAACAATCCTCCAGATAAAATCAGTCATTCAATTGTACAATAATAATCCTTGCATTTGATCTAGCGCTTCTTTTATAGACGTCTCAAAGCGCTTCACAGAATATACTATAAAATGAATTGACTGTATATTTGTGGGCGAAATGCAGCAGCCAATTGCACACAGCAGTGTCCCACAAACAGTCGTGGATTGAAGCGACCAATTTTATTATTTCTTTTTTTCTTTTGGATGATCAGGCGTGTGGAGCAAGGAAACTTGGCCAAGGGTTCGCCCGGCCAGGAATCAAACCCAGGTCTCTCGCTTGCGAGGCAAGTGCTTTAACCACTGATTCACAAATTCATGGCTGTTTGTGGGACGTTGCTGAGTGCAAATTGGCTGCCGCATTCCGAACACAGAAATACACAGTCACTACACTTCACAATAAATCCTTATTTATTATTTCCCTCGGTGCCTGAAATGTGGGTCACATTCCACTAGAAGGCTGACATGTGAAAGAGTTGGAACTTTACTGCTGAATGATGCAGACCAAGCAAAAAGAGGAACTGAAGCTACGGAGCAAGAACTTCAACCGTCTTACTCTGAAGGAGCACCAAGATCTAACGGAAGAGTGATTAGGTAAAAATAACAATCCTTTCAATTGATACAGCACCTGATCATGTCATCAAGGTGTCTCAAAGCGCTTCACACGATATATTGATAGACTGATTGTGGGTTTCTATGGGTGAATGTTAAGAATAATAATCCTTGCCTTTGGTATAGCACCTTATCACGTCGGAAGGACGTCTCAAAGCACTGGCCCCATGTTCATTTCACCAGTGGCTCTCAAGTTGTTTGAAAGAAAGGCTGCACTTCCATTCAGTCTGCCAAGGATCTGGGCCAAGGTTCCCACGCAGACACACACCTATATTCTCACATACACGCACACTCACCATACTCAAACACAAACACCCCCTGCCCCACCCCACCCCCCCCACACACAGTTACAGTCACCACACTCACACACAAACACACACACACATACACATACATAAGTAAGGACACATTTTGTATTTCTCTTAAACATCCCTGATCTGTGGTATGTTTTGTAAACTCCAATATACATTCAGGTGCAATTACTTACTGACTGAGGGTTCATTTGCCCACATTAGCCTGTCGTCCGCAGAGTCCTGTTGAATCTCTTCGCAGATCCATGGGAAGTGGACGCAGAGGATAGAGAGGAAGGCTTGACAGTAGCTTTCCTCTTTGCCGAGGACAGACACGAGGATGACGCGTGGCAAGTCTTCGATGTCACATTGGTTGTAATGACGGTAACTATCCTTTGTTACCAGACCCTTTTCCAATAAATCGTCCAGTAAGACTCGAAACTGGGAGGGAGGCGCTTTAGAAAGAACGTTTATCAGACCGAGGAGGGATTCTGTTGAGTGAGTCATACCTAAAAAAATTGAATTTAGAGATAATTAGTACAAAGTAGAAATGATATCTCACCCAATGTAACGATGCCCCCAATCACAGTACCAAGCTGCTACAATGATTCCAGTACCCTGGTCACAACCGTCTTTCCTGACAACCTGTTCCAGTCATTAATTACCTTCTGGGTAAAGAAACACTTCCTGATGTTTAAAACTAGGAAATGGAATTCTATTGTTAATTCATCGCAAAAGCATGCGTGTTACAGCATCTCCCAAGTTTCGCTTTAAGCTAGGGGGGGGCAGTGTGTTTACACAGAGGTTACAACAACAACAACAACTTATATAGTGCCCTCCACGCAGGGTAGAGTCTCAGAGCGCTTAACAGTGGTGGAGCCTGACTCCGAGCCGGGGGGAGAGGCGGCTGTAAGCAGTCGAAGAGGAAAGTTTTCAGGCGGGACTTGAAAGAGGGGAGATTTACACAGGGGGCTCATGCATACATCAAGCTTTCTCTTGAATCCTTAACTACTTGGAATTTCTGCTTCACCCACAGTTTCTGCCAATGAGTTCCACATTCTCACCATCCTGTGTGTGATGAAGTTCCTCCTATACTACTGTTAGATCTGTTACTGACTCATTCATATTCATGTCCCCTCCAGTTTTGGACTCACCAAGAAGTGGAAACAGTCTGTTAACATCCACCTTATCAACACCTTTCATAATCTTAAACCTCTCAATCACGTCCCTTCTCCCTCGTCTGAAATCTAGAGAGAAAAACTCTCACCTGTCTTTTCTTTCTATCCACTCATCCCTGGTAAAGTACTCTGAGACGCCGACCTACGTGAGCAGCACTATATAACTGCAACTTGTTGTCCTTGTCACATCTGTGTAAATCTACATATAAATGCTACCTTATCCTTCCTGAAGTATGACAACAGAGCTGCACACGGGACTGGAAATATGGTCTAACCAAAGTTTTATACAAATGTAATTTCACTTCCCTACTTATGTACTCTGTTCCTCTGGACATAAAGCCAAGGATTCAATTTGTATTCTTTACGGCTTTGTCTACCTGTGCTGCTACTTTTCGTCCTGTGAATTTTTTCTTGGTCATTGGTTGTCCACCACAGGAGAAACCCATCACCTTGCTTCAGGATATCCAAACCAGACCAAACCAAACCAAACCATGCATGTGTACCATCTACACATAGAAATTCCCGTGTCTAGAATGGAATATACACTCTCTTCCCACACCCTGAACATAAGAACATAAGAAATACTAGACGATAAAAGACCAAGATCCATCTAGTTCCCCTTCCACCTTCCTGGCGGTCGCATGTACATATGTCCCAAACTCCCCATAATGTTATTTCCTAAAAGAAAAGTATCTAATCTGTGTTTGAAAGAATCAACACTTCCTGCTTCAACCGTCTCCCTAGGGAGCCTGTTCCACAGGTTCACTATCTGCTCCCGTAAATAGTGTTTGCGTACGATTCATTCTGAATTTACGCCCTTCAATCGCATGTCGTGTCCTCTGTTTCTTCTATTCTGGACAAGTTAAAACAGCCTGTCATGATCTATATTGTTTTGCCCACTTTAGAATCTGAAAGAGAGCAATTATGTCACCTCTCAATCTTCTCTTTTCCAGCGTGAACATGCCCAGTTTACTGAGTCACTCCTCAGTTCTTCCATTCCCTCATTCATTTTCATTGCCTTCCTCTGTATTTTCTTGATTTCTCCAATATCCTTTTTGTACTGCGGCGACCAGAACTGTCCACAGTACTCTAGGTATGGTCTCACCAATGATTTATACTTTGGCAGACTCTTTTGATTACCCCACTATTTCAGCTTGCTATTGATCTTTTAATACATCCCGACATCTGGTTTGCTTTACACCATGCTTACGCAATTCCAGAAAGCCCCTCGTACCCCCAAGACTTGAGTCTTGCCAACCTGTGCCTAATTCTCTCGGGAATTAAGTAAGCAGGATGCATCCCTCTGGGGAGAGAGTGCACATTCCATTCCAGAACACAGGGAAATTTTCATGTGTCAGTGACATACTGGACAGCAACCTCCTGTGTTTTTCTTAATTAATTCGATTAATTTTTATTTTCTGTTGCAGGTGAGCCAAGCGTAACATGTCGATACCAGTAACTTCTTCCTCATTCCATCCATTTTACTGAAGATGTAGCATTGGTGACGGATCATTAACTGCCATGAAAATGATGGCACACACACACACATACACTCACACACATACACCGATCCTCTGGACATCCAAATACAGTTACACGCTTGTAACTAAATACAATTAAATACTTATAAATACAATGATCATCATTCTTCCACATGTTTCAGTTGTTGATCAGTGGTCTGTACGTAGGGGTAACAGGATTTTGTGAACACCCTGTGGAATTCTCAGTCTGCTTTGAATACTCTAGCACTGTGCTGGGTTTCTGCATGCGTCAGACATCTGGCTGACTCCCAAAGATCAAACATATATATTAATAATAATTGTTGTGATATCAAATTAAATAGATGACTGTTTGTGGGACACTGCTGTGCACAATTGGCTGCCGTGTTTCGCCCACAAATTATAAGGTCAAGCAGATTTGCAATATATCCTGTGAAACGCTTTGAGATATCACGAAGACGTGATAAGGTGCTATATCAAATACAAGGATTATTATTAGTATATATGAGAGCGCATATCAAAAACATATGTAGCTGATTCCTTGTACAAACCTAATCAACCTGGCACATTGACTCAGTCTGGAACATTGACTTGTCTGGATCATTTGAGCGAAATGTGAACCATGACCTCCCAGTATTCTCTCACTCTCCAGCATCTAATCTGCTGGGGAGAGACACAACACAGTTCACTTGATCAGTGCAGCTCTTTGAAGGCTCGAGCCTTCTGAATGCCTTGTACCCTCCTCTCTACGATTAGCGGCCATGCTGTCAGCCGCTATGCTTTCTGGAAGCAAGCAAACCTTTTTTTTGCTGTTCAGTAAACTTACTTATTTAAACTTTAAACTTATGCTGGAACTCCCTGCCTGAATTCCTCCACCTTGCCCCCCTTTCTTTGCCCATCTTCAGATCACACCTGAAGACTTTCCTCTTCAGTCGTGCCTACAGTCACCTCCCCTTTCCCCCTGGAAAAACTGCTCAATGTCAAACTGTGCCAAACTAGCATTTCAAGGTGCTACCCAAGATGCGTGAAGGGCGCTTTGTCATCTTAGCATAAGGAAAAACCTGGGATTGAGTTTCCTGTATACAGCCCTCTATACCTGGAAATCAGGTGACCTTGCCAAAAGATCTAAAAATACAACCTAACAAGTTTTAGTTCCCACCCACACAGTTCCACATGGTTGACTTGGAGAATGATAGGCACACACCCAATGATGCAATGTATAAACAATGCCAACTTAATCAGCAATGGTTTCAATTGAGCCAACCAGGAATCTTAACCTTGTCTACCAGGTTTATTCAATTTCTCGTCTTCAAGACAGATTCTGAAATTAAATAATTCACAGGCTCCTGACTTTGCAGTGGAGGGATTTACTCCAACCCATTTGCTAACTGTTTTGTCACTCGAACCATAACTGTTTGTGGGATACTTCTGTGCACAATTGACTACCGTTTCTTGCTTACAAAATACGGTCAATTCACTTCACAATATATTCTGTGAAGCTCTTTGATGTGTCTCAATGACGTGATGGGGCATTATATTAAATGCAAGGATTATTATTATTATACAAATGTGAGTTGTTGTTGTATGTAAATCTATGTAAAGTTCAGGAACAAGCAGTGAGGTGGATTTGTGGTAAAAAAAAGTGTCCCCATTTAGATAATTGTTTGTGGAGGACAAGTTTGCAGGGCTATGGGGAGAAGGCGGGGGAGTGGGATTGATTTGGATAGCTCTTTTCAAAGAGCCGGTACTGACACGATGGACCCAAATGGCCTCCTTCTGTGCTGTATAATTATTTGATTCTATGATTCAGGTCTTGGCCAGGAATGCTTTACTTCATTTCCGACACTTTGCCCGCTTCTGTCCTTATCTCACCCAAATGACATTGAAAGCCCCACCGTTGCCTTTATAACCTCCCGCCTTGATTTCACAAACGCTTCTCCTCACCGTTCTCCCTAGTTCCACCGCCCACAAGGTCTGGCTCATCCAAAACTCCGCCACCAATATCCTCATCCACATCAAACTCGGCACACCTATCACCCCAAACTCACCATGCTCTACTAGCTCTATGGCTCCACATGGATTAGGGGTGGGGGGGGGGGGGGGGTGCAGAGGAGAGCAATGAGGATGATCCCCAGTGTTAGAAGAATTAGTTATGAACAATGACTATACAAGTTGGGGCTCTTCAGTCCTAAGAGAAGATGACTCAGAAAGGACCTCGTAGAGGTGTACAACATTTTAAATTGGATTGAAAAAGTAACCCCAGATCATTACTTTAGGATGTATCAAGACAGTAGATTTAGAGCTGTAAAGGGTAATTTCAGGACAGACATAGGAAGTCTTCTTTACATGGAGGGTAATTAACTAATGGAACAAAGTTGCCAGGAAGGGTGGTTGAGGCCAGGTCACTGGGACTCTTTTAAAAAGCAGCTTTGATACAGTGATGGGGGGACGGTAGGATGGGTGGTCTGGAGAGATGACATCAGATGGGCTGTTGGACCTTCTTCATCCAGATTGATCTTGTGATCTTGTTACCACTCTGACTTGCTTGTACTCCACTCTTCTATCCACTCCTCTTCGCTCAGGTTACACAGATCTGCTGCATGTATCCCAACCACCTCCAGGCTATCGTTTGTGCCTGTGCCTTCAGCCCCTGTGCTCCCTAACCCCTGGAACTCCCTGCCTCTAATCCTCCACCTCGCCTCACCCCCTCTTTATCCTTCAACCTCTTCAACTGCGACTATGGTTACCGCCCCCCCCTATTGGTGCGTGTCCAACCTTGCCAGCACTCCGAGGCACTAGTCTATAGGGAGCTATACAGATGCAAGTTGTTGTTGTAAATTGGGGAAATGACTGCAAGAGGAAAGTCTCTGGCCTACTTTGACCTATCATTCATCACCCAGGAGGTGAAAGCTTCACAGCGGGCACATCTATTTGCCAAAGTCCCTCATGTAAGGACCTCAATTAAGAAGTTGGTGCTGAGTAAACCTTGTACCTGGTCTGTATAAACTGCCTGTATAATTTCTTTCACATGCTCTGCTGAAGGCAAGAGTCTGTCAGATAGCTGATGAGGAAACCCTGAGGCTTGAGATAACTGCTGCTGGAAGGTGTTATCTGGATTCTGGTTCTTGAATGCACATTCATATATCCAGGGCTGTGTCTGGTATCCATAGAGGGAAGCAGGCTGATGACAGCTCAGGCCAGCCTGGCCCATCAGCAGGACTTGGAAGAGCAGAGCAGTCATTGGGGACAGAGAATCCTTCCGTTCAGCTCTTATTAACCCTGTAAGCCAAAGCCCTAAAGGTTCAGGTGGTGCTAGCTGGACAAGCAGAGGGAAAGCTTGGCAGACATTGCTCTCAATGGCAATCTTTGCAGTTGTAGCCAGTTAGACTACAGCAGTACTTGGCAACCTTCCCCTTATCACCACTCATCAAAATGGAAAACTATACACGTCAAAACCTTTCATCTGAAATACAAAATATTATTAGAAAAAGGAAGCTACATTTCTAGGCCTTGCCACAAAAGTGAACTGCAAATGGTTTGAGCTAGTTAAATTCCCAAGCCTTGGCTCTCGCCAACCAGTGCCTAATATTCTCTGGGATTAAACAGGGTGTGTTCCTCCAGGGAGAGAGTGCATGTTCCATCCAGACAGACATTTCCATGTGGAGGGGGCATACAAATATGGGCCTCAGCTTTGTTTGAACACTCTTAAGCACAGTGATTGGTTTCTGCTTGGGTCAGACACCCAGCGACCACAAAAAAAGATATTCTCGCTCTCTCTCTCCAAATTCTCTTTCAGTTTCTACTTCATCTTCTTTATCTCTCACCTTCTCTCTGCCTCTGACCAAGGTCAACCATGTCCTGTGCAATTAATGAAAATTACAACCAAGTGGCATTCTCTGCAGAAATAGGCTGCAATAATGATAAAAATGCGCACTTCACTAAAAACATTCTAAGATAAATCCTCTAAAGTAATTCTGTATTCTGCACCCACACAAAATTCATGTTATGAAAGAGAAGTCTGTAAGAGAGTTTCACATAGTTCCCTATATCCATTATGTCAGAGACCTAAAAAGAGAAGTGCGTTCTGGAAATGCTTTCTCTATCAGTCAGAATCACAAATATTCTCTTTTATATAAAATCAAAAGATCACAAAATTGGTCTGGATGACAAAGGCCCTTCAGCCCATCCGATCTCACCCTCCAAAACACGCATCCTACAGACTCGCTTATCGCATCAAGCTGCTTTCAAATGAATCCAGTTTCCTGGCCTCAACCAGTCTTCCTGGTAATCCTGTTCCAGTCGTTAATTACCCTCTGAATAAAGAGGTGTCTGTCCTGAAATTGTTCTTTGCAACTCTAAACCTATGTCCTCTTGTTCTACTGTCACGCTATATCCTAAAAGGACTTATCGTTTCAATCCCTTTTTTTCAAAAATTAAACTTCTGGTTGCTGCAATGTAAGGGGATTGCCCAGATCCTAGAGACAGTGCAGAGAAGAATAATTAAGATGATCCCTGTTGTTAGAGGAATGAGCTACGAGCAAAGATTAGACAAACTAGGGCTCTTCTGGGTTGACAGAAAAAAACACTAATGAGACCTCTTTGAGGTGTGTAACATTTTAAATACAATTCAAAAAGTAAACTCAGAACAATATTTTCAGGTGCATCAAGACATTAGTCAAGAGGAGTTCGGTATACAGTTGTAAATGGCAGTTTCAGGACAGACACCAGGAACTATTTCTTTACCTAGAGGGTAATTAACAGCTGGAACAGGTTGCCAAGAAGGGTGTTTTTGGCCAGGATGTTGGATTCATTTAGAAAACAGCTTGATGCTGTGATGGAAGGACATTTGGGTGGACCTGAGTTTGATTCCCAAGTGGGGCGAAACTTGAGCCAAGTTTCCTTACTCCACACGTTTTGGTTTACCTAGCAGTAAGAACCTGATTGTTGGTTGATTCCAGTATCTCTTTCCAGGGATAATAATCCTTTGCAAAAAAAAATGTGGTCAATCACTATGCGCAATTGGCTGTCGCATTTCGCCCATAAAATATACAGTGAATCCGCTGTACAAATATATTCTGTGAAGCGCTTTGAGATGGCTCAACGACATGATAAGGTGCTATATCAAATGCAAGGATTATTATTATGGTGCATATTCAAAAAGGGTGGGATCAAATGGGCCGAAAAGGCTTTCTCATCTGAACGGATCTCGCAATCTGCTGAACAGGTTTCTAGTTTGTGATAACTTTCTAAGTGGCCAGTCGTTCTTGTCCTCATCAATGTTTTTGAGATTTAATTTTCATACAGCTACCCTGTGCGACTGCTGTCAACCACACAAACCTGAGCTTCTGCTTCTGTATTTTTCCTACCAGACTTGCTAAATTGTCAAAAAAAAAGCAGAAATATGAAGCAGTTTATTTCGCTTTTTAGTATCTTTTAAAGCTGTTGTGCGCCTCTTTGTTCTTTTTAATTAACCGCCTGAAAAGAGGTGATGTTCTGCCATGTTATTAATAATAATCATTGCATTTGATAAGCCATAACCCAATAATCTGTAAACTTGAATACCTCCATAATAATAATAATAATTATCCCTGAATTTTGATAAAGCACCTTATCACGTCGTTGAGATGTCTCAAAGTGGTTCACGGAATAGATTGTAAAGTGAATTGACTGTGTATTTTGTGTTAGAAACTCGGCAGCCAATTGCTTACAGCAGTGTTTTTCCCCAAAAGTTGTGAGTTGAGAGATCAGATTTTTTTTGGAGGGTTTATTACCGCAGAAAGCAATCCGCCAATCAACTAACAACTGGGTTCCTACTTACCCCTCATGCTCTGTTTATCTAGCAGTAAGTAAATTTGCCATAAGCCTGTGGAATCTAAAATGTTCCCAACCTAAGTCGATGTCATCAGGTAGAATCACATCTGATCAGTTGTAAACTAGTTTTGATATACAGGTGAAGCAGAAAGTCAATATTCTATTGAAGAATAGATTAATAGGGAGTACACTGGGCATCCACCTCTGTTGAAACAGACAAGTGCAAAAGTATCATTACTGTGTCACGTAGAGACCATGTTAAACAGTTGTTAACTGTTTTAATCACATCTATTCAAATTCTATTTGAATACACATTTACACGGCAACTTGTTACAACAGGAAGACATTGTGCTCAGCAATTACTTTAATATCAAACATATTTGACTTTAAATCATGCCCTCATTCAGATGCGACTTAAAACAAGGTCCTGTCTGCCTGTCCAGGTCAATGTTAAAAAGACCCCATGGGACTATTCCCATGTGTTCTGGCCAACAATCCTCAACATAAAATTGGCCACTCATTTCATAGCTGTTTGTAGGACACTGATGTGCACATATTTGCCTTCCCCTACCTTCCTCTCGGGCATCTCCACCCTCCTATCTTCCCTCCCCCTCTGCTCTGAACGCCTTCTAATCTTAGGCGACTTCAACCTCCACTTCACCCCTCCTGCTATACCTCTGCTGACTTCTCCTCCCTCCTCTCTTCCCTTAACCGCTCCCTCCATATCCACTCTCCCACCCACGACCATGGTAACCCCCTTGATCTGGTGATCGCCCGGGGCCTCACCGTCTCGGACATCACCATCACTGACAAAACCATTTCGGACCACCACTTTTTCTCCCTCAACACCTCCGTACCCTTTCCCCCTTCTCAACCCTCTACCGTCCTTGGAAAAAAATTTCCTCCCTCTCCCTCTCCACTACTCTGGAGTCATCTGAACTCCTACACCTATAGCCATCACTGACCGATCTACCTTCCTTGCTCTCTTTTCTCCACAAATCCCTCTCCTCCATTCTAGACTCCCTTGCCCCCCTCACCGCCCGAACTTCCTCATACTCTCTAAATCCCGCTGGTACACCAGCCATCTCCGTTCCCTCAAGGTACGAGTGTGAGCTGCCAAATCCAAACTAACAGTCCATCGGCAGATTTGCCTCCATCATACCAAGACCTACCACTGCGCTCTTGCCACCGCCAAATCCTCCTTCTATTCCAAGATTACTCAGGCCTCTCCTTTCCACCACAAACCATCTCGTCCATCCACCTTCCCATGCCTCGCCCATCCTCTCCTCAAACTCCAACTGTGAGGAGATGCTGGACTTCCTCAAAATCAAAATCAAGGTGATACGTTCAGCCACCTCTGACTCATCCACCCACCCCACATCACCTCTCCTTCATGATCCACCCCACCCATCCCCCCCTATACTCCTTCGACCATATCGCTCCCTCTTCACTGCCATTTTTCGCAAACTTAAACCCACTGCCTGCTCCCTCGATCCCATCCCCTCCTCTCTCCTCATCTCCCAGCTCCACCTTCTGGCCCCTCTCCTGTCCGATGTCATCAACGTCTCCTTGTCCACTGGTTCAGTTCCCACCCCGCTAAAAACAGCCATCATCACCCCCATCCTGAAAAAACCTTCCCTGGACCCATCCCAGCTCTCCAGCCACCGCCCCATCTCTAACCTCCCATTCCTCTCCAAGGTCCTGGAACGAGTCATCGTGTTCCAGTTCCGCTCCTTTCTTTCTTGCCATTCCCTCTTTGAACCCCTCCAATCCGGCTTCCGCGCTGCCCATACCACGGAAACAGCCCTGGTCACAGTCACTAATGACATTCTGAACATCTGTGATCAGGGCTCCCTCTGCCTCCTCAAATTCTCTGCAGCCTTCGACGCTGTCGACCACTCCATTCTCATACACCGCCTCTCCTCTTTACTTAATCTTCGCGGACCGCAAATCCTATCTCTCTCACCGTCTCCACTTTGTTGCCTCTAACGGTTTCTCCTTCATCCCCACGCTGTCATGTCATGTCAGGGCTCTGTCCTTGGCCCTCTCCTCTATAATATCTACGTGCTCACCCTTGGTGACATCATCCGCAGACATGGGGTCAACTTCCATACGTTTGCGGATGATACCCAACTCTATCTTTCTGCCTCCACCCTCAACTCCAGGACCACTGCTGTCCTGACAGACTGCCTGTCGGACATCAAGTCCTGGACGAGGGCAAATTTCCTACATTTGAATGTGAACAAGACTGATGCCCTCCTGATTGTCTCACGCCAGCGCCTCAGCACCTCAGGCTGGGAGCATCAACCTCCATGGGTGCGCACTGCAACTCACCAGCCAGTTACTGACCCTCAACTGACCATCAACTGTCTTTTCTTCCCCACATCCAAGCCATGACCCCCTCTGCCTTCTCTCACCTCCGTAACATCGCTCGACTCCCCACGACCTCACCCTCAGGCTATTGAAACTCTTGTTCATGCCTTCATCACCTCCAGGCTCGACTATGCGAACGCCCTGCGTGTCGGCCTTCCCAACTCCTCCCTCCATAGGCTGCACATAATCCAGAATTCTGCAGCCCGTGTCCTCTCCCGCAACAAACTCCGTGACCCCATCTCTCCCATTCTTGCCCAACTCCTTTGGCTCCCTATCCTTCAGAGGATCCAGTTCAAGGTCCTGGTCCTCACCTACAAAGTCCTCCATGGCCTCACCCCACCCTACCTCTGTGACCTCCTTACCCTCAACCAATCCACCCGCTCCCTCCGCTCAGCTGGCCCCAGCCTCCTCCACTCCCCCGACCCACCCGTCCCACCATTGGCGGAGAGCCTTCAGCCACCCTGCACCCAACCTCTGGAATTCCATCCCCCAATTCACTCCACCTCGCCCTTCCTTAGCCTCCTTCAAGTCTCGCCTCAAAACCCTCCTCTTCGACCATGCCATCGATCACCCCCCTTCCCCTCCTCTCCCTTCTCCCTCCCTGACCACACCTCGGGTCTGAAATGCTGTACACTGTCCAGCACCTTGGGACGTCCTCCTGATGTGAATGATGCTATACAAATTTAATCTTGTTGTCGTTGCAGCCTCATTTGCACAAAATACAGTCACTGCTCTTTACACTGGATCCTGTGAAGCACTTTGAGATGCCTCAACGATGTACTAAGGTGCTATATCAAATATAGGGATATATATATTTAACAGGACAGGTTGGAATGGTGGACTGGACTGACATATCTTTCCATCTCTGAGAGTCCTTCCTAACTAGACTTAAAAAAAATTCTAACTGTAATCCTTTGTTAATCAACAATTTATTGGTAAAGCCCACACACAAACTAGCCGCAATAAAAAGTGGGCTAAAGTTAGCATTCTGGTCCTGAGCTAGCCTGGAGTGGAGTGATATGGAGTGTGAACTTTGCAGACTTGTGTTTCTTTGCAGAGCGGAAAATAATAACAACAACTTGCATTTATTCCTTCATGCGGGATAGCGTCCCAGAGCACTTAATAGCAGAGGTACAGAGGGCATTGACTGTGCTTTACTTCCCATTGCCCTACCTACACACCTGGCACTCTCACACCTTCCTCCCTCCAAGTGACATAGCCCACCCAACAAACCTCCTCTCCGCCTGGACATCTTCAAGTGTTATAGGAAGACTTACAAAGAGACAACTCATTGCTTCTGCTGCTGGCAATGCTCATTTCTACATATCGCAAAGCAAATTCAGAACAGCCAGATTAAATCAAAATCGATATGACACTGAAACGTTGCATCCCAATTGCAAATGCATTGGCTGTGGATTACAAACACACTACTGTGATCATGATCAGAAACCTTTGATAAGATGATATATACACCTGCACTTTGCTCTTCGTTAACAGTGATGACAAAACCAGGCTTACTTGTGAGGATGGCTAGAGAAAGTCCTGGTTCATATGCCCTCCTCTCTGGTGCCTTCACTCGCTCTGAGATTGGTGTATGTTGTTGGCAAGCCAAGGAGATACTGCACGATACTGATCATTCATTCCTAGCGCTGGCTAAAACTACTTTAGTCACGCCTCTCAAAAAATGGTCTATTTTTATTGGGCTCTAAGCCATTGCTTGATAAATCCTGTCTTTTCATTTCGTTGACGATCAGTAAACAATTTCCCTTCTGTTACTCCCACTTCCCCAACGGTTTGGAGGAAATCCCCAAATGGACCCATTTAGCACCTTGAGCAAACGACAAATGCACGTTCTGTACTACTACTAATAATAATCCTTGCATTTGATATAGCGCTTTTCAAGTCTTCTCAACGTCTCAAAGCGTTTCACAGAAGATACTGTAAAGTGAATTGACTGTATATTTGTGGGCGAAACACGGCAGCCAATTGCACACAGCAATGTCCCACGAACAGTTTTGGATTGAAGTGACCAATTTATTATTTTTTTTGAGGGATTATTATCAGGCGTGTGGAGTAAGGAAACTTGCCCAAGGTTTCGCCCTCTGCCTGGAATTGAACCCAGCCTCTTGCTTGCAAAGCGAATGCTCTAATCACTGAGCTATAGGACTCCTACTCTAAACCTCCCAACAATATTCGTTTTACTTTCAGTTTTCTACTTGCATTTTACTTTTCTTCACCTCAGCCACAACACCGCCTCCACTTCTATCTCACAACACATCTCCTCGAGAGCCATTTGCTATTTTCTCATCTAGACATTTCGACTGGAGGAAATTCTCACGAGCTGCATTCAGTAATATCAACTTAACCCAAACTCTGCTGCCCTTATCCTTGCCCATACCAAACTCTGTACGCCCATCACACCAGTCCATATGGACTGAGCAACAAAAGTACTGTCAATTTATTGAATAGCGGGCAATTTATTAAACCTGGATTATGCCCCCTCTCCAACTTGTCCTGTAGCTCAGTGGTTAGAGCACTCGCTTGCAAGCGAGAGACCTGAGTTCAATTCCAGGCAGAGGGCGAAACCTTGGGCAAGTTTCCTTACTCCACACAGAGCCTAATAATAATCCCTCCAAAACAAAGCAATAATTGGTCATCTTCAATCTACGACAGTTTGTGGGACATTGCTGTGCGCAATTGGCTGCCGCGTTCGCCCACAAATGTACGGGCAAGTCACTTTACAGTGTGTTCTGTGAAGCGCTTTGAGACGTCGAGAAGACGTTATTTCAGGCGCTAATATCAAATGCGAGGATTATTATTGTCTCCATGTTCTCCCGGCACTTTGAGTTCAAGGTTCCCACTCTCAGCTATAATTCCCTTCACGCCCGAGACCTTCCTTATCTCGCTGATCTCCTCCTAACCCTGTTCATCCTGTCTGCTTAGCAGGTCCGCCTCGCCAACAAGAGGACCCGCGTTCAATTTCCCGGGCAGAGCAAGACCTCACTCCACACGACTGCCCAGCAACTGGTTGTCTGTCGACTGGCGGATTGCTTTCCGGGGGGGGGGGGGGGTGTGTGGGGGGGTGTGGGGGGTAATAATCCAAATTTACTTTAATTGAGTGCACCAACCGAGTAACAAGAGTATCGGCGAAGCAACAAAGAATACTGTTGAATTGTTTCCGCCGCCTTCAGCACGTTTTGGGGTGAGATGCTGTTTATTTCGCAGGAAGCTGCACGTCATTACCGATCTTATCGGGAAACTGGGGCAAATCAGGGTTTATGGGGTTTTTTTTTGTTTGTTTTTCTTTGCAAAATCAGCTGTTCGTCACCGGAAATAAAAACACCAGACAATTTATTGAACGGCAGGAAATGTATTAAATCTGGATTATGCACCGCCCCCCCAACCCCACCCCCACCCCCACCCTCCCGTCCCCCCAACCCCACCCCCACCCTCCGTCCCTCCAACCCACCCCCCCCCCCCCCCGTCCCCTCCAACCCGACCCCCCCCCCACCCCGTCCCTCCAACCCGAACCCCCGACCCCCATCCTCCAACCTGACCCCCATCCCTCCAACCCGACCCCCACCCCCGTCCCCTCCAACCCGACCCCCACCCCACCCCCGTCCCCTCCAACCCGACCCCACCCCCGTCCCCTCCAACCCGACCCCCACCCCCACCCCTCCTCCAACCCGACCCCCACCCCCACCCCATCCTCTCCAACCTGACCCCCACCCCGTCCCCTCAACCCAACCCCCACCCCCGTCCCTCCAACCCGACCC